>NW_012149530.1:822637-848374 GCF_000956105.1 Propithecus coquereli | reverse complement strand
TTGAACATTCTCCAAAACAGAACCTATATTAGGCCATGAAACAAGTGTCAACAAATTTTAAAAATTTGAAATCTTACCAAGTATTTAACTAGACCACAGTGTAATAAACTAAAAATCAACATCAAGAGGAACCTCAGAAACTCTACAAATACATGGAAATTAAACAACATACTCCTAAATGACCATTGGATCAATGAAGAAATTAAGATGGAAATTTAAATTTTTTTGAAACAAGTGAAAATGGAAAGACAACACACCAAAACCTGTGGCATACAGTAAAATCAGTGTAAAGAGGGAAGTTTATAGGATCAAATGCCTACATCAAAAAAGCAGAAAATTTACAAATTAATGACCTAAGGTTGCAGTTCAAGGAGCTAGAAAAGGAAGAACAAATCAAGCCCAAAGTTAGTAGAAAAAAAATACACAGATCCATAACTAAATGAAATCAAGACCTAAATAAATAAATAGCAATACAAGGGATCAATAAAAGGAAAAGTTGGTTCTTCCAAAAGATAAACAAAATTGATAAACTTCTAGTTAGACTAACCAACAAAAGAAGAGAGAAGGTCCAAATAAACAAAATCAGAAATGAAAAAAGGGAAATAACAACTGATACCACAGAAATATATGAAATCATCAGAGACTGGTAGGAACAACTATAAGCTCACAAACTAGAAAATCTAGAGGAAATGAATAAATCCCTGGAGACATACAACCTCCCAAGATTGAATCAGAAAAAAGATAGAAAATCTGAACAGACTGCTAACAAGTAGCAAAATTGAAGCAGTAATAAAAAAAAAATCCCTCAACAAAGAAAAGCCTAGGACCAGAGGAATTCACAGCCAAAATCTACCAAAGGTACAAAGAAAAATTAATACCAATCCTTCTGAAATTGTTTCAAAAAATCAAGGAGGAGGATATTCTCCCTAACTCATTCTAAAAGGCCAGTATCACCCTGAAACGAAAACCAGACAAGGACACACACAACAAAAAAAGAAAACCACTCATCAATATCCCTAATGAATATAGATACAAATTTTTTAACAAAATATTAATGCTAGCAAATGAAATCCAATAGCACATCAAAAAGATAATATAGCATGATCAAGAGAGTTTTATATGAGGGATGCAAGAAAGGTTCAACATACACAAATCAATAAATGTGATACAGTGCATAAACAGAATTAAAAAACAAATCCATATGATCATCTCAATAGAGACAGAAAAAGCATGTGATAAAATTCAGCATCCCTTCATAATGAAAACCCTCAATAGATTAAGAATAGAAGGAATATACCTCAAAATAATAAAAAACATTTACAACAAATCCATAGCCAACATCATATTACATGGGAAAAAGTTGATAGCATCTAAGAACTGGAACTAGAAAAGGATCCCCACTTCCACCACTCTTACTCAACATAGTACTGGAAGTCGTAGTCAGAGCAATTCAGGCAAGAGAAAAAAATAAAAGGCATCTGGAAAAGAGGAAGTCAAATTATCCCTTTTTGCTGATGATATGATCTTATATCTAGAAAAACCTAAAAACTCCACCAAAAACTCTGAGATTTGGTAAATGAATTCAGTAAAGTTTCAAGATATAAAATCAATGTAAGAAATCAGTAGTGATTATATACACCAAAAATGATCTAGCTGAGAATGAAACCAAGGCAATCTCATTTACAATAGCTACAAAAAATAATAAAATAAAATACCTAGAAATATATTTAACCAAAGAGAAGAAAGATCTCTACAAGAAAAACTACAAAATGCTGATGAAAACAATTGTAGATAACATAATCAAATGGAAAAACACTCCACGCTAATCAATCAGAATATTATTAAAATGACCATATTGCCCAAAGCAATCTACACATTCAATATGATCCCTATCAAAATACCAACATCATTTTTCACAGAATTATAAAAAATAATTCTAAAATTCATATGGAACCAAAAAAGAACCTGAATAACCAACGCAATTCTAAGCAAAAAGAACAAAGCTGGAAGGTATCACATTACCTAACTTCAAATTATACTACAAGACTATAGTAACCAAAACAGTATGCTACTTGTATAAAAACAGATACGTATGATAATCTGCTTCACTTTTGTAACCATTTTACTGTGTGTATGTCTCTCTCATAATATCATGCAGTAAACCTCAAACATATACAATAAAATTTATTTTTTTAAAAATATCTTATGAATGAACTCAAGTCTACTATGTAACCTATACTGGGGAACAGACAAAAGGATAGAACATTAACAAGACAGATGGTTGCTAGAGCATAATTTGACAATCATAATTCATTTAAATAAAGATTTAGGTAGTTCTAACACGTGAGTTAACTATTGAAGGCAGATATAACTGAGACACTTAAATGTAAAGGTATATAAAATATTATAATATTCTGTGACAGAAAAAAATGCAGCAATTCCTTAACAAGTCAGATATGACATAGATTTTAAAAATAAACTTCAGAACTAGACAGAATTTTTAAATTGAATGTCAGCTTTTCCTGCTGTTTTAGAGAAAAGACAGTCTTCACTTTCCCATGAACAATCTGAATCTCTGCCTCTCTGGGAGTACTGTGCTGTCATTTCAACAGCCATTACAATCCATTAATTGGTCTTTTGATTAAAGTTCTGTCCTTGCAAATCCCCAATGCCACCATCCAAAGATCAAAAGCCAGGGTGATTTTATACATCTGAAATATCTGGATTTTGTTAGCATAGAATATTTAAACATGGCCTCTGTCTCTCTCATTAGACACAGCCTTAAATGAGTAGGTTTTTTTTTATGTAAATCAAGCTAATTTCAAATCTTTTTTTTTTCTCTCCAGTTTATTTTTTTATTTCTGTATATTATGGGGGTACAAATGTTTAGGTTACATTGCCCTTGCCCCACCCAAGTCAGAGCTTCAAGCGTGTCCATCCCCCAGATGGTGTGCATTGCACTCATTATGTATGTATACACTCATCCCCTCCTCCTCCCTCCCATCTGCCCGATGCCCAATAAATGTTATTACTGTATGTGCACTTAGATGTTGATCAGTGAAACCAATTTTCTGGTGAGTACATGTGGTGCTTATTTTTCCATTCTTGGGATACTTCACTTAGCAGAATGGGTTGCAGCTCTATCCAGGAAAATCCAAGAGGTGCTATATCACCATTGTTTCTTACAGCTGAATAGTACTCCATGGCATACGTATACCACATTTTATTAATCCACTCATGAATGAGTACCTTTAAATGACAATCATACTGAATACTAAAACCTTGGCAAAGAATTATCATAAATACATAAATGTCTCCTTCTTCACATTTCTATCAATGTGAATAGAAGAACTACCAAGAAGAACACTAAAAAAGATATTTAAAGATGTCCTTTCGATGGCATTCATGCTGTGGTCTAAAGATCACTGGGCTAGAACCAAGGTCTAGATTCAAAGCATTCTATTTCCTACTGGACGTTCATTTACTATTTTTGAAAATGAAGGGGGTGATCAACTTTAAGTGCTATTATTCATATCCTAGGATATTTTGTGATATTTTCATTAGTCTTAACCTATGGAGTAGTGATTCGTTATTCATTTTCCCTAATCATGTAATTCTTCTATGAATAAACTTCTGTATTCACCCAATTTCCTGTCCTTCTGTCTAATCGAAGAGTGGGGAAAGGAAAAGTATATGGATGATACTAGGCAGAAAGGAAGCCAGACTCAATATCTGGGCTAGTAAATGTAAAAAAAAAAAATTAGAAACAAAGTCTACTATTCTCAGTCCTGGCTGAATGCCATCTGGGTTGAGATCAAAGAATGGAAACAATGAATTCTCCCAAACCCTAAAACCCCCTGCAGAGCTTTTTCTTGAATTACCTTTATTTTGACTGGCAGCGTCTCATCCTCTAGACATATTCCCACTGTTTCTCAACTCACCCTGCTGAATTAACCAAGCATCTGCCTACAGCGAGCTCAATACAGATGACATTGGCCTCGATACCTTGGTTTATAACCTGTGAATTATAAACCTGTGAATCTTCAGGGGCAAGAATTATGTCTGTTTCATCTTTGTGTCCACAGCACATTGTGTGACAAACAATTGATCCTAAAAAAAATTTGCTGGCTGAATTAATAAACATATCAGCTAATCCATTCAGACCAATGAGGAATATTTGACTAATTCATGACTTGACTGAATTGCCTCACTGGCCTGATCATTTTTTCCTTAATCGAGTCAGACAGAATGTTTGCATTTGGTGTGGACATTTAAACAAAGATTCCAAAGATCCCAGTTAGTCTCTTGCCCATCCAGATCATGCCTAACACTTGTGTCTGTTTGTTTCTCTCAAATTCATATCCCTTATCATTATTACAAAGTTAATAATGGGCATATAAAAAGAGATCATTAAATTTCTTGCAGGCATAATAAAGGTGCTTATTTTCATGCCTGAAAAGGGGTGTATAATTTCTATTTCACTTTTCTACTGAGTTCCTCAAATATAACATAGGCTTTACTTTATTGGTTTTTGGTTTCCTCGTTACAGACTAAATGTTTTGATAGCATGGGTGGAATGAAATTTGCCCAAGGACAGGCATTAGAACTCAGGCACCCTGGTTTTCAATTCAATGTTTCTTCCTACTTTAAAAAAAAAAAAATAGGAAAAATCTTCTGATTTTTCTAGAACCAGAAGTACCTGAAATAAAACAGTTGATTTTGTCAAATTTTATTTATATAAACTGTGCTAAGCTGAAAAATTATTGCACATGGAGGCTCTCAAATCCTTTAAATCTCAAAATGACTTTGGGTACCTCAGTATTTACATAGTTGAGATTATAACTCTTCTCTCGCCTTTGATATTTAAAAATCTCATAGGCAAAAACATCCAGTTTATACGAACTATTCATCTGCTCTAAGAAGATTATCTCTTTCCATCAACAGATTATATGATCCTTTCTAGGAAAGAGAAATCCATAGTAATCAATTAATGCTAATATTTTAACTCTGCATAGAGCTTTGCTTTTAATAAGTAAATCAAAAATATTAAATATAAGGGTAGAGTTACCATGACAAAGAGAGTCATATACATGTAAATATATCCCTGTAAGCAAAAGGCATACCTGACATATAGTAGATAAACCAAACTATGGTTTTGTTTTTGTTTTTTTTGGTTTTTTTTTTGAGACAAGAGTCTCACTGTGTTGCCCGGGCTAGAGTGCCGTGGCATCAGCCTGGCTCACAGCAACCTCAAACGCCTGGGCTCAAGCGATCCCCCTGCCTCAGTCTCCTGAGTAGCTGGGACTACAGGCATGCGCCACCATGCCCGGCTAATTTTTTCTATGTATTTTCAGTTGTCCGATTAATTTCTTTCTATTTTTAGTAGAGACGGGATCTCGCTCTTGCTCAGGCTGGTTTCAAACTCCTGAGCTCAAACAATCCGCCCGCCTCGGCTTCCCAGAGAGCTAGGACAAACTATGGTTTTAAGCCTTGTCTTTTTATGATATAATCCAAGTTTGACAAATACCTAAATTTATTCACAGGACTTGTTTCAGGAAAGCAAGGTAACATTTTCAAAATGGAATATTGGCATGTTTTCAGAAACTACAGACTAAGACTGCAATTTATACGTTAACAACGTATTTTATAAAGGTTACATTCTCCAAGAGATGGTTTGCAAGCATTTTGGGGATCTGGAATCCCTCACACAACAGCATTTTAATTGTCATATATTCATCTCTAAGACTATATCCTATTAATATTTCAGCTATGCAGACTTCAAGATGACTTCTTAGTATTCTACCTTATTTCGTTTTTTCTTTCCAGTAAAATTTCTTCGGAAATACTAGCTATAAACGTACACTTCAAAATCATTAGTATTGACTATGAAACATAATGTCTTAATAGAAAGAAGCATATGGAGCTGTTAGCCATGGAGAACTTCCCACAAGCTAATGTCCCAGAAACACTGGAGCCAAATCATGCGCCAACCCCCTAGAGCCAGGTGGATCCAGTTTACAAAAATGCTGTTTGGCTCTTAACAGCTTCTCAGCACTGACTGCTTTCTGTTTCCTCCATATGGAGTTGGTAAGTGTTAGTTAGTAAATTCTGGATGCAAATAAGATTAAAGGGAAATTATTTTTCACCTTGAGCAAAAGCAAATTCAGTGGGAAGCCAGCAGGCATTCTGACATACCAAGATATTATATAATTTACCAAGCCTTTATTAGGGCACCCAGGACATCCATCTTTGACTGGAGTTAGTTGTGTGGCCTCAGATTGGTCACATAATTGATCTGAATCTCAGTTTCTCCACCTTTTTCAATGGATAATAATAGCTACTTCCTCACTTACAGCACTGTGATACTGATTCAATGAGCTAATGCACGTAAAACTTCTGCACAAGGTCAAAGGTGTTACGCAAACATATGGTGATAGTTCCCTACAAAATACTAGGTCCAGTTCCCACGTATATCCCTTAAAATGAAGTGAGTCATAGAAATTAAGAGTTCTGTGATAGCTTTGATATTTCCTAATTTATCATACTTCTTCCAAAGATAAAAAAAAAAACAGAGATCCGGAAAGGTTAAATTCTTTATCTAAAATCACAGAACTATATTGTAGTATAACTGGTACTAAAATACACATCATCTGATGCCCATATCAATGCTTGGTTCAGATAGCTCATCCTAGCGTATCTCAGCCTATTTTGTTTACTTCTAGAATATTTACATATTTTTAAAAAAATAAGTTACTATTTCTATATTAACTCTCACATTTAATAGGAATAAAGTCAGCTACATGAGCAAATTAAAAGATGAAATATGTTATACATGATAAATACAATTTTTTCAGAGAAAGGCTCTTCTGTAAGTTTTAGCCAACACATGACTTGTAGAATTTCCTTTTTCTCATACTTTTTTAGATGATAAAAAATGTATTAATTCAAGTTTTAAAAAGAAAGATACCCAAAGGATATGAAGAAGGCAATCACCATCTCCTTAATTCTGTGAGTGTTTGCCCAGAGATACTCCCCACTCCTCCATACACACTTAGGAGTATAGAAGGGACACAAAGTGTGTGGGGAGATTTTCTATTCTGACAGATTCTTCCTTCTGTCTAGCTCACAGTAAATGAAACATTAAATGCTATTATGTCACTTTATCAACATAAAAATATCAAGAGCAACTCACAAAAAGAGTCTTCTATACTGGTGACATTTTTTCCTTGGTGGCATGATATCAATCATTTTTAAATAAGTTTTTTTCTCACTTTCTCTGTTCCCCACTTCATGCCTTCTGTGCAAGTGTGTGACTTTATGTCTAAAAATGTAGGGATTATACCATGTGATTCTTTAATTAGTATTTGTTTGTTACAATAATGCTAATAATACCCAGGATAGAGATGTTCAAACAATTCCATGCTGACAATATAAGCATAAGAAATCATACATTCTCTAAATTGATTTACCCAGGAACATAATGTGAGAAATTCAGTAAATCGCACTGGGAATTCCGAAGCTAAGCTTTTCATTGTCAACATGTCCTAGAAACAACAGTTTCACATCATCTATTAAAATGTCATGTAAACTTAAATGAAAGTAAATATTATACAATCTAAATTTGTTCAAACAATAGAAACAGAATAATTTTGAAGACCTT
This sequence comes from Propithecus coquereli, assembly GCF_000956105.1. Taxonomy (NCBI): domain Eukaryota; kingdom Metazoa; phylum Chordata; class Mammalia; order Primates; family Indriidae; genus Propithecus; species Propithecus coquereli. The sequence continues at coordinate 840,714 of NW_012149530.1, read as the reverse complement.
TAAATCATTCCTCAATATTTTATATAATAAGAGTAAAATAGTCTCAGCTAGAAATTTAAACCATGTTATTACAAATTTAGCACTTGCATATTAAACAAAGGAAAAGGTTAATGTAGTTGATGCTTTATATTAAATATCTAACTTAATTCGAGTAAACTGAAAAATCTACATTTTAATATCATCAGTCAATTTTTCCAGATTGTTTTATGCTTAACATCTTTCTCAGTGACATCTGTATTACTCTGCCTTACTAGTCATCTTCACGTCATCTCAAAGGTTATATTTTGGAGTAGTAGACTGTGTGCATACTGTGGGGGGAAACAAACTGGAGCTTAAATCATGGTCCCAGTACTTAGTAACAGTGTTACCTGGGGCATGTCATCAAGCTTCAGTGTCACATCTTTAAATAGCAATAAACTACCTACTTTTCAGATTTCTTGTGAGGATTAAGTAATATAAAGCATTGACCGTACTCTTTGACATAACCCACATAAAAGTGCTTAGTAGTGGGGACCATAATTGTTGACTCCTTCACTGTGTCCTGTCAGGGATGTTAAAGGATGATACCACACTCCTTTTGCACTGGCTAAAGCATGTTACCTTTCTAAATAATGGTTGAATTGAATACAACTAAGCTTCTTAGCTCAAGTGGGTTAAAATACACAAGAGTTCATATTGATTAAGAAGAAAAATGTAACAAAATAGAAGATAAAACACAAAAACACTTACTAAAGAGAAAATACTATTTACCAATAATACTAAAAAATAAAAGTATGAACTTGCTAAAAAACAAAAGAAAGTAAACAAGCGTGAGTATATTGTTGTTGCCTATACATTTAATAGAAACTCTTCTAAAATTGTAATACATAGAATAAGTGAAACTGACAAAAAGCATGCACAAACACAGTGCTATGGACACTTGGTCAAGCACCAAGTTTAAAAAACAAAAACACACATACATATGTGTATGTATATATGTATTTTATATATAATATGAAATATAATTTTATGTGTCAACTTGATTGGATCACAGAATGCCCAGATATCTGGTTAAACATTATTTCTGGTGTGTCTGTGCAAGTGTTTCTGAGAGACTAGCATTGAATGGCTGCACTGAGTAAAGGCAATGGCCCTACCCAACGTGGATAGACATCACTATGGAGGGCCTACAAAGGGGATAAAGGCGAGGAAGGGAGGATTCTCTGATTTTCTGCCAGACTACTTGAGCTGAGACATTGATGTTCTGCTGCCCTCAGTGATCCTGGTTCTCAGGCCTTCAGACTCAGACTGGAATCTACACCATTGGCTTTCTGGCTCTCAGACTTTCAAACTACACCACTGGATTTCCTGGGTCCCCAGCTAGCAGATGACAGATTGCAGGGATTCTTGACCTCCATAATCATGTGAAATAATACCTTATAATCTCTTTATTTCTGTGTGTGTGTGTGTGTCTTCTATTGGTTCTGTTTCCCAGGAGAATACTCACTAATACAGATACCTTCAGATCTGTTGACTTATTATCTAACATTTGGAATTAGTTTCTAAGCTTTTCTAACTTTTTATTTTTAAAATTTGAAAACTATTGTATTTATGGAAGAAATCCCATTGCATAAATTATAATAACACAAAGGTAAAAATAAATTATGCTCAAAAAAAGAAGGATGGTATAGTAAATTTTTATTATTTATTCAATATATATTTATTCAAACTTACAGTTTCCAGGCTCTGTTTTAAGGGCTAGGAATACAGTAGTAAACAAGTCAGAGAAGTCTCTGCTCTCATAGCACTTATATTTTAATAGGGGAAATATAGAAAATGAATGAGCAAGATTGTTTACTATAGGACTACTTGCTATGAATATAACAATTCTGTGAAGGGTAATATGATAGCAAGTTGGGGAGGAGGTGGTACGCTTATATACATTGAATGGTTTGGGGGAGGTTATACTTGATGTGAGACTTGAATGGTAATAGTGAACTAGATTTCTACGTGAAAATCTGTAGAACTACATAATCACAGAAAAGTTACAATAGTAAATAAAAATAAAGAACATAAAATTGTATAAGGACTTATTCTAAACCATAAAAATTCATTTTTATGTAGAAGAAATGCATTACAATGGTGAAAGTAGTGGTAATAATATGATAGGGGTATGGATATGGATGTGTTTTCCTTTATTTGTATTTTTTAGTCGAAAATTATATTACCATGTGCTAAAAATGGAAAAAAAATGTAAGTAGAATTAAACAAACCAAGGACAAGATCATGTATCTCATCAACACTTTTCATATCAGAGTACCTAGCATAGCATTTTAAGCAAGCATATGTTTATTACATATTGTTTTAATGACAGTATAGTAATTTTAAATATATGAAAGAAACTGGAACCAATATAAATGGAATCATCAGACATCCTATTAGGCATTATTAATCTTTTTAACATATTATAAATTGCTGATTTCCCTTCTCTTGCTACTCCACTCAAATTTTTCTCCCACAATCATTCTCTAAGGCACTAACAACATATCCATCATAATTTTCATCCTGCACTCCTTAAATTTTCATCAACTTCACCTTCTGGAAAGTAGGCATCTTGTATTTTCAAAATGATTGCTCCCACTCATATGTCATTTCACATCTACTCCCTATTCCTCTCTTGCCCTACACCAAAAATATTAGAAATAAAAATGTAAGATTCCTATGAACATTCATAAACGTACACAGCATGTCTGTCAGAATATCCTCACTTATAGGTTACAGCCTGTCTAACGTCTGTTCAAAAAATGCAATTAGTTTCTGGAGGTCCAAAGTCAAATACATTGTCTTAGAAAGTAGTTTTAGAGCAAGCCACAAAGCTCTCTACTTGGTAATTTAGATGACTGACCGCTCAATTTATGAGCATTCCCTGCAATAAAATTCAGCCTGAACTTAATAATAGCACATTTTATGTGACAACGATGACAATTACAATCTATAGTTACTGCAGTCGCCCTTTGGTCTAGGGAAAAATGACAGTATTAATTATACACACTTGCCATTTATCAGACTTAACTTGGCAGGCGATTGAGCTCAGGACCATCTCCAACTTGACTTCTACATTTACCATTTTCTAATCCACTGAAACGAAGATAATTAGAATAGAGAAAAATGAGTGGTTCCTTCTTTCACTGCCTTTATCTCTGATTTCACATACAGTATAGTTCTTGAATTACATTAAATTTATACCACTTGCCATTGTTTACTTTCTAAACTCTAGAGCAAAAGAAATAATATTTCATACTGTAGCAAGGTGTGCAATAGCATATGAGATTTTGGCTGCAAATAACTTTCACATTTTTATTTTTTATCTTATTTTTACGTTTGGACTATTTGTGGATCTTAGGTCCTTATTATTTTATTTTCCCTGCCATTTACATTACTGATACATTGAGAACTATTATAAAATTATTTTAAAACATGGAAAGCTATCTAAAGAGCTTACAGTCCATGAAAGTACAGAAAATGGCTCTTGAACAGTTTTATTTTTCATGTTTTCATCATTCTTATTCAATCACGGATCTGCTTTATTCAAGCTTCTTTTTTTAGATTTTATGTGCATTGTAGATACACAGTACGCCATTTAAGATTTAAGACAATTATAGAATTATGCTTCTCTGCTTCTTTGTTTAGGCTCACACAATTACAGAGGTTAAGGATTCGCACAGTCTGATGTCTGAATGCTGGAGACCCTGGAAACCTGGTGGCATAATTCAGTCCAAGTCCAAGGGCCTGAGAATGAGAAGAGCTGATGGTATAGGTCTGAGTTCAAGGCAGCAGAAGACCAGTATCTCAGTTCAAAAAGTCAGTCAAAAAACAGAAAATTCTCCCTTCCTCTGCCTTTTCCTTCTATCTAAGCTCTTAGTGGATTGAATAATGTGCACCCACATTGGAGAGGATTCAATGCAATCATTGTTATGTCTCCTGCTAGAGAACTCCTCCCTGTGGAAATTAGAGCTCTAGGCCAAGAAAGCATATAATAAGGTTGTGGGAACAGAAAGCAAAAACTTTGCTAGTGGGTCACTAGGAGTAGTAACAATGAGTGGCGCCACTCCCATTCCCATCCCTTGATTCCTGGACCAGTGAATCCTAGCTAGGGGAGAAACAGTACCACATATTGGATGTAGATTCAGAGCATATACAGCATTCTGGTGAACCTTGCCCTAGCTTAGGAAGGTAACATCACCCAGTAGGTGCTATAACTAAGTCTTCAAGAAGCCATTCCACCAATCTCTCAAACCAGCTGCTTCCAGATGGTAGGAACATGGAAAGACCCATGAATTCCATCAGCATGGATCCATTACTATAATTCTTATGCTGTGAAGTGAGTTCCCTGATCAGAAGCAATGCTGTGTGGGATACCCAGAAGGTAGATAAGGAATTCCGTAAGTTCACAGATGGTAGTTCTGGCAGAAGCATTGCATGCAAAGAAGGCAAATCCATATCCCAGGTAAATGTCTATTCCAGTAAGAACAAAATTCTGCCCCTTCCATGATGGAAGCAGTCCAATATAATCTGTCATGAGGTAGCTGACTGATCATCCTGTGCCACATTGGGGACTCAGTGTCGGTCTCTGCTGCTGCCAGATTCAGCATGCAGCAGTGGCCATCCCCAGGTCAACCTTGGTGAGTGGAAGTCCATGTTGCTAAGGCCACGCATAACCTCTATCCTTGTCACCATGGTCATTTCATTCATGAGCTCCTTGGGTGGTAAAAGGGTGGCTTGGGAAAGAGAGGCAGGCCAACTGTTCTACACAAATAGCTAGACACTCCATAGGTGAAAGAGGAGAAAAATACATTATCTTTTTCACATAAAAGAGAAGGAGAGGGTTGTCCCCTTCTTCTCCAGAATGGGCTTCCACATAAGCATAATGAACCTGAGTCCTTACTCTAGCCGCTTGGTGTATAAATAAAATCTTTCCAGGAGCCAGATACTCCTATGGGTTTCAGTTGTTGCAACCTAAAGATGTGCTCAAGGTCTGAAGTTTCATTCTTCTTGAACTATAAATACCTTTGAAGAGGGCAGTCCAGTCTCTCAGGCACCCTGAGGCTTAACCTAGGGACCTAGTCCAGGTTGTAATGATTTAGCCTGCTTGGAAGATATAAAAAGTGTTATCTTTTGAGATCAGAGCAGTTAACTAGACAAATGGCTACTATCTAATTCTTACGTATATGAAGAGTAAAATATTTCTGAGGGAAACGAACACAAACACTTCCTATCTTTATACATATTTTCACGTTTCAGGTAGCTAGGGTGTTTTGCAGGAGCACTGAGAAATCCAGGCAAGTTCTTCCCCCAACCCTACCCCTGCTACTTTCTACCCTTAGCCTGCATCTAAACACCTGGAAGGGCTTGATGAAATTAAGGTTGCTAGACACCCCCCTCACAGACACACACACATATACACGCACACAAGGAGTTTATGATTTAGTAATTCAGAGGTGGAGCCTGAAAACTTGCATTTCTAACAAGATCCCAGGTCATGCTGATGTTGCTGTTCAAGAACCACACTTTGGAAACTGGTTTACACTGATCATAGGTGGGTTCAGGTTTTGTGGAGCCTGAAATTTATAAAAACTTAAGAGCCCTATTTATTAGAAATGAAAGATTAGATATAGGAACTGAAACAGACCTTTGCAAATTAGGGGCCCTAGAGCATTGACTCCATTACTTCACGATAAATCTTCTTACAGGGACCAACTATGACAGTTAATAGTTCTCTAATTTATATCAACTGCATAGTTATACCTGAATTCGTTTTGGCATCTAAATAGGAAATAATAACATGCACAAAATAACCACTTGTTTACCTGGAAAAATTTTTAAAAATGGTTAAAGAGAATCATCTTTCTCTTTAGTGAATGAATGATAGACAGATCTTTATCTTTAGTCAATAGAACTTACCTGACTATGCAGTATCTAAAAATATTTATACACTATTGGCAGGAACATTGTTACACTGACACAGAAGAAATATCTAGCAGTTAGTGGCTCAATTGGGGGCACTTGAATCTTATTCATAGTATCGCTTTGCCCAATATATTGACCCTGTATGAAGCTGTATTTCTTTTCACTGTAACCAGGTTCAAATCCTATTTTAGAATAACAGCATTTATCAGTTTTCGAGCTTGCAATTTGCCGGTGTGAGCTTCTAACATATCGCCACTTTCTGAAATTAAAAGATGAAGAAAAGCTGTATTTCATCATTTTGCCCCAAAACAATCCTTCTTATACAAGAAGAAAAGAAGTAGAAATCATGTCTTAAATCATTTATTTAATGATTTTAATCCTAGAGGTTAATTAAAAGAGAAAAAATACTTAAATATGTACTGGCTTTTACATAAATTTTAAAAGCATATTTAATATATCTTTTCAAAAATCTCTAAACCATTCTGCCAAAACCTTCAAAATGTTTTTCTTTATACCTGTAAAAATATCACCTGAAGAATATGCTTTTTTTTTTTCCTCCCAGGTCTCAGAAAAACGTCTTGCAAAAAAACAAGCTAACCTCACCTCTTCAGATATTTCCTGCCAACCCCATTGATTTCACTGAGGGCCCCTGGGTTTGGAACATAAAAAGCAACCCAGATGGTTTTGAAAAGTAGAACTGGGATCTGACTTTTAAGTGTCTAAATTAGATGAGCGAGATGCATCCTACCCTCTACACTGAACAAAGAGCAAATCAACACAACCATTTCATGAAACTTCAAAAGCCTGCAGCTTTCACTCAAGGTACAGGTTTTCCCACTACAGTAGGAAAGCTACATGTGTCCAATGATGGCAGAGTTCTGGAAAGAGAAATAGAAGGGACAGAAAAATCAATTTATTGAACACTCTGACCCAACTTTGAAGTGCAAAAGAGCGGCTTAGTACAAATTTATAACAAAGCTCTCTGATCAGCCTACGAACTGTCTCTGGATATAATACAGAGCAAAAAAGGAAGGGATCAGGAATTAGTGATTATCTGACTGGTTTGATTTATACAGATGTCCCAGATTTTAATCCAAATCACAGATAAGCTGTTTGTTTAATGCTTGTTTTAAAATTTTATCTGCAAAATTTCTCCCATGAAAACTGAGGCACATACACTCTGGTGATCATTTTCTGCTCACTACACTTAAGTGGTTTTCCTTCAAACCGGTAGTTGAACTGGCTGTCCCATAAATACTCAGACTGTGAGCTTCCCCACCTGGCTTGAACTTCCTTGGAGGTTGAGACTGTATTTTATTCATCTATCTAAAGGGCCTAGTACTACCTGGCACAGAAATAGTGGGCAGTAATTATTCAAAGCATGAATGAGCAGATACATGAAATATTGAATAAATTAGAATAACAACATATGCACATAATATAAAATTGAATAGTTCCAGGAATAGGGTTTTTTTCAGAATGGTTTAAAATATAAGTTCCAGAACACTGGGGGATGGTCAGGATAAGTCCTCTAGTCTCCAATTTTTATTATTCTAAATAATCTGAGGCCCCTTCAATTACAGTCATAGGCCAGGGACAAGGAAAAGGGGAGTAAGAGTTCATATACAATTGGGGTATAACAAAACAAGTTGTGTTTGTTTTCAATTTTTTTGGAGCATTCCTCAACTCCAGATATCTCTGTGGAATCATCTTAAAGTGAGTTTTCTGTGCCCCTTTTACCCCAGTATCTTGAACCCCAAAATACACTCACAATGTCCCTGTTGTGACTGTCAAACTCATTTCCCTTTCAAAAAGGTCTCTATGTGTTCGTACACACACACACACACACACACACACACACACACACGCGTGCATATTAGAAGTCAATCAAGGAACACTGGAGAGAAAAGGAAATAGAAATAAGCAAATAGAATTAAATAACAAGAGAAGTTTCAAAACAATGAATAGGAAATTTCTCATTATTATGTTTTAGGTTAATGATAAAAATAATAATAATTAAAATGTATTTTAGCTCCAGGCTTTATAATACAATAAATTTTAAGAAATAAACCTGGTTTCTATAGTTGAATCCTTACTATAAAGAAGCATTATCAGTGTTCATTGGGTAGTCTGTCACTAAAAACAATTCTAGACTTGTATTTCTATTCTCATTATGAAAAAGTGATCAAAAACCAATATTCAGAAGTATTGCATTGGTCTGACCCCAACTGATTTACTTACTTTGGTGCTTCTGAAAAGTATTTATTTATATATTTATTCATTTTGCTGCTTATTGCTATGTATACTTGAACAAAATTCCCCCAAATATTTATAGAGATAAGTAATTTAGATTTGTTTTGTATTTTATTCTTTGGTAAATATAGATGTATCTCTATACTGAAGTATTAAAATATTAGTTGGCATAAAGAAACATAATCAGCATTAACTAAGGATTTGATGTTTTGATTGCTGCCTAGCCAGATGCTTCCTGCCTCACCTTGCATGTCTTGGTGTTGATTCAGTAACATTCTGGTGCTTTGACAAGCAGAGAAGTATGGGAGATCCCACAGCCAGTACGTCAGCCTTCTAATGTTGATACAAACAGGGCTTTCCTTACCCAAGAGAAAACTGAAGTATGACCTGTGATCCTTTGCATGCTTTTTGATGTAGTTATTAATGTACATGCACACTTCAATGGAATTAATTTAATGCTCATTTTCAAGGGACTTGTTTTTAGTTTTACATTTTTCTTAAATTATGTTATAAAGTATGCATTTTGGAAAGATGATCACAATTAAAAGTTTAAGGCATAATCGTGACCAAATATTTTTCCAGTATAAGAATACTAGATACAAATTAAGAGAAAAATACATAACAGAAAAAAGTCTAACTTATTTTTATAAACCCATATAGCTTTCTAAGGAGAGTAGGCCTTAATAACTGAAAGGTTGTTTGTTGAACACAGGGTTGGATAAGAAGATTTGGTAGGAGAATTTAAATTGTTCTCTATAATGAGAAAGGAATTTCCAAGGCCCAGGGAAAATCCCGGAGGCAAAGATACTGAGGCCCAGGATTCTGGAATACCCTCTCCTCCTCCCACAGACCTCCCGCATGATGGGTGGGAGATTTTGAAAAGCAAAAGGTTAAACATGGATTTCAAAGTTATTTTCCCTGTGGTATGTGGTGTTAGCCTCCTTTTCCATATCATCATCAGGAAATTCTACTTTGCTCACTTAATGCTCCCATTTTATTGGTTTCTCTTGAGGTATGTATCCCAAAGAATGGAAGTTAGATAGCCATTGACTTCTAAATTTTATGTGTATTTGAGAAACCCTTATTTGATTTTTATTAAAAGAAACTGGTTGTAAACTACTAATAGATATGCAACAGATATAAACATGTCTGAGTCTTACCTGGCATTTAATTGAACATTTTGAATATGTATATTTAAATGTACACAGACCAAATATTTTCGAAAGACCAGTGCAAAGTGACAAGCTTAATAACTCATGTCACATTTACAAGACGTTCAATTACATGCACAGAAAAAGCAGGAGAAATTTTATTCTAAGGTCTGGTCTGGGTAATGTCAAGGTAACCTGTCAGAACTGGTTAATGCTTTGATAGTTTACAATGTGTAAAAATATGATATATCAGTTTTAGGTCTCCCTATTTTAAAATCAGTTTTGCAACAATTGAATTGCATTTGAAAATGAAACCCAAGACTTTTAAAGAGCCCCTCAAACACGGACTTCCTAAAGCCAGAATTTGAAACAACTTTGTCCAGTGATGCAGGCCGTGGAAAGCAGTGCAGGACACATGGCCTTCTCAGAGAATGTAACCCACTGTGGAAATCAGAGTCTTGGTTAAAAGCTTGAACTCTGGACTGAGCACAATGGCTCATACTTGTAATCCCAGTGCTTTGGCAGGCGAAGGTGAGAGGATCGCTTGAGGGCAGGAGTTTGAGGACTGTCTGAGCAACATAGCAAGACCCCGTCTCTACAAAAAAATTGTATTAATAAAAATTAGGCTGGTGCAGTGATTGTGCCTATAGTCCCAGCTACCAGGAAGGCTGAGGCAGGAGAATTGCTTGAGCCCAGGAGTTTGAGGGTGCAGTGAGCTATGATGACACTACAACCCTCTTGCCAGGGTGACAGAACAAGACTCCGTCTCAAAAAAAAAAAAACTTAGACTCTGAAGCCAAACTGCCTAGATTTAAGTCTCAATTCTGTCTCTTGCTAAACATGTAATCTTCGGAAAGTTGCTCAACAACTCAGTGCTTCACTTTCCCCATCTGTAAGATAGGGATAAAAATAGTACTCATTACCTAGGGCTGTAAGGAGTCAATGAATTAACATACATAAAGCACTCGGAATAGAGTCTGTCATATTTAAAGCTACGTATATACATTCTTACTTGATTAATAAGTCACAGTCACTAGCTTCGAGTTTTACAGGGACACTTGCTCCCTTTTCCCCTCTCCTTGGCCTCAGCAGAGTGAACTGTCAGCATTCCTGAGTCCTATGGAGAAACAGTGATCATAGGGCCTGCTACCATAAAAAGCGGAGGGTAAAAGGCACTTTCAGAGAACTCATCAGCCTTAATTTTATGTAATTTACATTTAAACTATCCTTTGGAGATAAAACTGTTCAATTTTAAAAGACAAGGAAAGAAAATTACAATTTAGTTCACAAAACTACTCCAGAGTCAATTCACTCTACTATGGAATTACCATTATGAGTACTTTAAGTACAGAATATTATTATTAGAGCATCTCTTCAGTTGAACATGCATATCAAATCTCATATTTTTTGCTCCATTGGACATAAACTTTGGCCACCCATAATTTCTTATTCGGGGTGAGCATGGGACCCAGTCATGAACAATCATTATAGTACAATTCTCCAGCCACAAAGATAAGTTCAGAATGGGGCATATGAGACAAGGCCTTTCAGAGTCCTCTTCAGGGCTTTGCAGCAAGAGCTATATCAAGAAATATCTATCCCCTAATTGCCTGCCTCTGTCCTAACTGTTGACTTGAAGAACTTGGAGCAGCCAACAACCATCTTCTCCAGCAAACTGGAAAAAACTGTCTTCAGAATAAAATCAGTACACAGAGAAATGCAGTGTCAAGACATGGGATGAGAGAGAAAGAGAGAAAGGGAGGGGAGGCACTCACAATGCTTGAGTCCCTGGATCAGCCATGTCTAAGGCTAGAGGGTCTCTGAACTCTTCAGGGATATAAACCAATACATTCCATTTTTTTATAGAGGCTACTTTCATTTTAATTGTGTTTCTGTAGCATGCAACTGAAAGAGTTCTGTCTAATATACATGCCCATATACATAATGCCAACATGGTCAACGACATAATTAATGAACACCTGATAGTCACAGTAGAACACCTTGGATAGGAATAGAGGCAAGGTGTAGGTCAACAGCATAACAGCTAATTGATCATTGTCTCCAAATTCTTTCTCCTGGTGCAAAAAAGTAGCAAGTAAGAAAAATCCTTGGGATATTGTTCTTTTCCTTCTTTTCCTGTTTCTCACCCACTCCCACATCACTGTGATGACAGATCCTCACTGCTCTCAACACCACCCACAGAGTGAGAGCCCTGCCGTATCCTGATGCTGCTGCCTCTACATCCACAGTAAGCCTCCTCTACAGCGAGCTGCTCACCCTGGATGGGAGCTGGGCTGGGTGCGTGCAGCCTATGAAGAGCTGGTACACCTGGAGTCTGGCAAGATCAAAGTCTCTCACAAAGCATCCCTATGCTGCTCTCCCCAAGTGCTCCCACGGCTGCCCTGCACTCACCACTGTCGGCCGACACACCGCCCACTTTCACTTAGGCAGCCTACGGACTCCCTTTCCTGCCTTCCTTCCATTTAAGACTCTACAGATGTTTGGGTTTTGTTAGCCTGTTTACCTGTGAACAGCTGCAAGAAGCCCAGGCCTCAGGCCTCAGTCTACAGGTAGGATGGAAGCTATTTTTCTTTCAGTTACTTCTCTACCCATCCAACGCAAGTTAGGAAAATTCAGCCCCTCCTACTTTCCCAGAGAAGTTTCTCCCTCTCCTTTTAGTCCCTACATTTAGATCACTGGGCCTCTATGAGCAATTCAATGCTAGCACTACATCCACCTATTTTCTTTTAGAGAAGTTTGCAACATATTAATATAGACTTTTTAAATATCTATTATATTTGTCAGTGAGGAATGTGAAGGAAACAGAGGTATATAAATGGTTCCTGCCTTCAAGAAGATTCACAGTTTAACTCTTAAAAAATAAAAATAAAAAAGCAAATAATACTAAACTATAAGCTACAGGTTGTAAGAACAATTCGATTTTACATAAGAGAATATTTACTCCAGTGGATCTTTGATTTTCAAGGTGAACATATCTACAGAATTTCATATCTCCAAATTCTCAGGTAATTGTATAGCACTAGCAGTAAGCAATAAGCTAGACTTACTTGCTCACCAAGAGGCTTAGAGTCACCTCACAGTATACAATTTAAAGATACATCTTAGCAAAGTTTAAATTGCTACATTTTGCAGAGTATTAAAATCCTTCATCAATTGTCAAATCACATAAGTTTAATTGTCAATGCTGAGGGTCTACAGTTGTTAGAGAGAGGGCCTAACTGTAACCGTGCTTATGCAAAGACATAATGAGGAAATCAATGATATCTTTTCATTAAACTAACATTTATCAAGCATTTACTCACTATGAGGCACCATGTTATATTCTGGGGAATCTAACTGGAGGAAAAGACATTTTCTTTACATGAAAATGCTCACTGGATAGGAGTAGCACAGAAGGATAGAAGCCCAATTCCGGAGAGTGAATGAATGATCACAGAAGACTTCTCAGAGGAAGGGCCACTAGAGTAAATTTCATGGATTGGAACTTTAAACACATACTGGTCTGAACATTCTGCTATAGTGTTGAGGAATAAGGGTTCTAGAGAGTGGTTATTGTTGGCTTCTATGTACAGCACCCATCACTCTGCCTTTCCTATACCTTCTTGCACTTGTGGCTTTCTCCTCAAATCTCTGGGAAGCAGCAAATAATGATGCCAATATGAGTTCATGGAGCTGTCTCAAGAACCTGCTTTCTCGTCAGAGCTCTCTGGCATTCCAGAGCTGCTTCTGGAAATCTCCAGAGAAGACATGCATTTCACATCTATTTATCTGTCTACCAGATGCCAACCACTGTACTAAGTGTAAGAAGACAGACATGAAATGTGATATGGCACATGCTTTAAACAGCACAACGAGCCAGTTCACTATAATGTGAAATAATAATCAGGGGTAATGCAATTATTGAGCACCTATTAAGCCAGGCCCTTGTCCAAACTCTTTATATGCATTAAATTTTTCAATCCTTGCAATAGTCTCATGAAGTAGGTACTATTGTTATCCCCATTTTACAGATGAGGAAACAAGGAGCAGAGGAGTAACTCACCAAGTATCACATTGTTAGTATGATGTAGAGCTGGAATTTAAACCAGGTAGTCTGGTACCAAGTGCGTACCCCTAACCTCAGAGGCCTGTGACGTTTAACTACCACTCCCTTCTGGCAAGGTCAACTTTGGTCCTCAGGGGAATCTGACCATGGCCTACAATTCATCTATATGACCCACATAAAGCACAAAGGGACATACCCCAGTCAATAAAAAGGCAATTAACATTTTGAGTGCCTACTGTGAGCTGTAGATAAAACAGGTTTTATATCATTTCTTCTATTTTACAAATCAGGGAACAGAGGCTCATAGAAACTGGCCAATCTAATTCTAATGATCAGGTCCTTCACAGCACAATGTGATGTCTCTTTCAAAACTCCACAGTAGCTGTAAATAATAAAGTGAATAAAACTCCAGTAACAAAACTCCAGTTAGTCATAGAAAATAATTAATCTTATTTTTAAAACTGCCACTTGAAGCCAGAGCTAACAGTATGTTTTAGAAAGGAGTCCAGTAGGCATGTACTGGGCACCTGAGTAACAAAATATGTCACAAATCACGATCAAGTGATAACTTCAATTTTGGTCATTTTTATGGCTTTTCTATTCCCTGCAACTGTAAAGAGTCCCAGTGACTCTAGATGTGCTGAAAATAAGTCTGTCAGTCTCTGGTACCGCTCCTTGTTCATGGACTGTGTAGTCTTCCCAGGAGTGTGCCAAGCTTCAGCAAAGGAGCAGTCAGGCCTCCAAGGGAAGATACTTCATACTCAAGATACTAATGCCCAACTGATATAGGACCTATACCAGCCAGGGCTCCAGAAAGAGGCAGAATCCCACCCAAGTTGTTTAATGAAAGATATTAACAAAGGTGTGGCTAAGATTAAAGGAGCTCACAAGAGAGGTTGAAGCTCCCAGAGACTAGCAGCAGAAGAAAGCCAGTACCACCCCAGAGCCTGAAGGAGCAACAGGAGGAAATATGATAGTTTCATAGGAGCCCAGTGAGAGCTGGATCATGGAGCAAGGGCCCCCGCCAGAGCGGTAGAAGGATGCACTACAGGAAGAGAATTAGCACCAATGAGGAAGAGATCAAGGAAAAATACTTTTCTTCTCTCCCCTCCAGTCCTCTCACCAGCCACTGCCTTCCATTAGCTGAACCAAAAGCCAGCTGGCAACAGAGCTTGAGAACACAAAACATACAGGGCAGGTAAACAGCAAGGCTGACTTTTGAGGTCCTGCATTTCCAGAAAGTTTCAAAAAGGGTGTGGTTATTACAACACCCTCATCCCGAATCCTGTCCTTTTAATCTCAGGGAAATTAATCCCATCCTCTGTAGTCTTTGGGTGCAGGCTGCAAATTCCATCTTTCTGTCTTACAAGGCAAAGCTAGTCTTTCCCTTAGGGACATGTCTCTCTGAAGGTTACCTCCTTGGTGGCTCTTAAAACAAAATATAAGTTGTTAACTCCTCATGCTACAAGGAATCCCAGAACAGAAATACCTGTTTTTTTGTCTTAGTGGGGTATATAAATTTTGAGTGTGTTTGGATTGGGATAGAGATGTGTATTAAATTTCTTAAAAATTTTCCTAGAGGAGTGAGAATAAGATAACTTGATATCTCTCAATATGTTAAAAGTCTCCTGCAGTGGAGGTTTTGCAGAGGACCCTATTTACGTAAGGGTAAAAAGGTGAACCTATACATGAGGTAAAAAACTCATATGGTAGAATGTAAAGAAACACATAAGGGAATGATTGTACAGTACACATTCTTCATGAGCTTCCTAAAGTAGTTAAAACATAAAAGGCCATTTCACAACACTCTCAGGTAAAAGCCTTATGCCAAGAGTTCTGTTGATTGACTCTCTTGAAGCCCTACATTTTCCTGCAGAGTTGGCAACAATTTATCATTTTATGTGTTTTATCTTTTGATAAATTGGCTTTTACCAGTATTTTGAAAAGTATCAGACTTCCATCCAAGGAATTTTAAAAGGTTTTTTCCTTTATCTTTCTCTATTTTCTATAAAAATACACACAAAGATGAGATATTATGGTCTAACTGTAATTGGCATTTGGAACCGAAGTACTAAATCCCAAATCAGGAATGAGTACAAGAGAAAAAGCAAAGTTTCCAAGGGCAGTCACCAATGTCAGGACTAAATTCTCCAGAATTTTAAGAATTAATGAGCTTAAACAGTTACAAGAGTTTCATTTTCCAAATACATACTTCAGACCTAAAATTATAAAACATGTTTCTGTGAATAATAAACAACCATTTTATGGCTTCTTCTCCCCAACTGTAATACTTTATTACTCCAATGGTCTCTCAGTCCATGAGTAAAAAGCTTTTAACTTTGTCCTGCCAATATATTTATAAATGATTAATATGCACAACTATTATTTGCTATTATCCACAGGCAAAATATCAATTTAGGGTGAGAGCCATCATACACATACACTAGTGATTTTAAATCTATATATAATAATATTTCTTGCTAATTTGAATTAGAGGGAGGAGCAAGTGTGTAGAAGCTTCTGAGATTGCTATTTATTTACCTCTTAATACCTAGCTGACCAAAAGCTCATACTACAGTTGAATTTGTGAGCTCTGCCTCTTTAAAAATTGTTTTTATTGACTTATGTTTCTTGCATTACAAGTACTATCACATCCTTTTTTCTTTTTCTGTGTGGGAACACTTTTTTAGGTCACTTTCCCACATCTGCAAAGGTTAATTTAGCTAAAGAAATATAAAATGATGTATAAGTCTACTTAATTAGACGCACATAGGTTTCACGATGTCACCAAATGCTCATTGACAGAACATGGGCATCGGCAACTCCTGAGCACACAGAGCAAGGGAAAATGGCAGCTTCAGACTATATTTCAAATATTAACATTATTTTTGAATATATATGTAGTTAATTCCCATTATTTGTGAGAGTTATGTCCTATAAAGTTTCCAGGAACACTGAATTTGCAAATACTGAACCATTATTCCTGGGGGAAATACAAAGTTGGATTCCTATGAGCCTCTGTTCACATTTTCATCAACTGATCAAAACATAACCTTGTTTTATGCATGTTTCTGTTTAAAGGCACTTTGTTTACTCTGTATTATTGATTTATTGATTTATTAACCTTAAACTCATTCATTGAACCATGCCAACACACATCAAAGAAGCTTATCTAACATACATATTTTCTCTGTAAAGTACATCACAGCCTATTTGCACCCAGGAACATTAAGTAGCACTTAAACTTTATATTTGGGGGCCATTTTAAACACATATAACCAATTTAAAAAGTACAAAAATGCAAAAACATGGCACTAAATAGACCACACAAAGGACACTGGCTTATAGTATGAGAGATGAAACAAGGAGACAGAGCATCGCTTTATTTGACCACAGCTGAGAATGTGTGCATTTGGTAACTCAAAATTTTTACCACTCTGCACATGTCTGCAGATGACTACAACAGCACTTCAAATATTGATTTGGGGGTTACAATAAATTTTATCTAGTAGCTAAATTCTCAAATACAGAATCCACAAATAACAACAATAGACTATATATTGATTTTTTTCTCATGGTTGATGCAATTGTACTTCACTTTCAAAACACTCTGCACTGCTTTATTAGTGTGAAACAGGTATATTCAACACACTGTAATAATAGAAAAAGACTTGCATATCATTGCTGCAAATCACACCTCCCTCTCCTTTTCCTCTTCACATAGCATGTAATTATCCACATGCATAGTCGTGCATAGTAGTGTTTGCTATGTTACTTGGAAAAGAAAAAGGAAATTTGGTTGAATGGGAGGAGAGAGTGGATGGAAGTTCAATGTATTATATAAAGTTGTATTATACAGGGAACATATTTAGCTTCCCATATTAGGAGAGGGATTTCTGGTAGTGATGGCAATAGTATTTTCTGGGAAAGACTGAACAAGGTGATATGCTGAGCAATGATGGCTGGAAGCAGAGAGAAGTTTTCCAGAGAGATTTTTATAGACTCTGTGTGTAAAACCAGGTCATAGAAAGGGTATAGCATTGGAGAAGGGGCTGTTTTTGCCTGTTCTGTTTATTCTTGCTGAAACTCAGCCGAACTTCTGTACTCAGAGGATTGGACGTTTGGGAGCATCTGGAATCAGCATGTTGAAATGCATGTTGGCTTTATCAAGGCAGACAGGGAGAGCAGGGAAGCTTCACAGAGACTTAACTGAGACAAAAGGGAGACAGAACAAGAGGAGAAGAACAGATAGGAGGCAAAGTGGCTAATTCTAGCTTTCTAAATTCATGCCAAGACAGACAATCCTTTGAGGACACCCATAAATAATTGAGAACACATTGAAGATGATGATTTTCTGACAACCAGGGCTGTGGGAGTTTATACTACCATAACTTGGTCCTTCAAATAAATACAGAGTTTGGTGTATCTGTGATACACAGAGGAAGTTGTCCCTGGTGTGTGATGGAGTTGGAGCAGGACTGAGAACAGGCCTTTAGACTTGTCAAAGAGATTCTCACTTGTTAAACATTGGGAAAGTCCTTTTAATGGATGTGAGATCAGACAGTAAAAAGTCAGATTGCTAAGAAAAAATGAAGCTAGCAAATGATATTATTTCAAGAAATTTCACAAAGCCAAAAAAAACCCCACATCTTTTGGCTGAC
>NW_012149530.1:818165-822292 GCF_000956105.1 Propithecus coquereli | reverse complement strand
AGTTAACAGGCCACGGGGCAATGAAGAGGCATGTGCAATGCAGTGTGAAAAGTGCTGGGATATGAAAAACACCAGGCCTTGAAGCTAATAGAAAGATGCCTGTCTTACCCTGGGGAATCAAGGAGAGCATGACGTAGGAAGGGACATGTAACCTGTACCCTGGACAAGACTAGGATCAATGTAGGTATGGAGAAGGGTAGCAGGTGTGCAGTAACTTGGAGGGATGAGGCCAATGTATACTAGAAAAGAAGGACAATTGGTGTTTCTGGGAGGAAGAGCTCCAGGCGTGAGTGGTAATAGGTGAGTTGGAAAGTAAGCAGCGGCCGTGCAAGGCCTGATAAATTGTGTTAAGGAGTCTAGACATTATTCAAAGTGCAATGGGAAGCTTCTAATGGGTTTTAAATAGGGAAATAACATAATCGTACTTGGGTTTTAGAAAGGTCACCATCTGCAACTTCATCACTGTAGTTTTCCAGTTAGAGACCCTTGTTGAAAGTGATCCTTTATTTGAAAGCTCCACCTGTCAGAAACATATTCTGGTTCAGTGAACATTTTGCTTAGTAACTCCTCCTCATCAACCCTTTAAGAGTGTTGTTGAGAACTAGAGGGAAAAAGCCAAGGAGACACTAGTTATTAACAAAAGAGTCACAATTAAATTCCCAAGGTTCCTGCTGGAGAGTCAAATGTGAATAAATTTTCCTGATAGATTGTTACAGTAAAGCTTTTTTTCACATTCTTCCAGCAGCATGATGCCAGGGTTTGCAAATTTCCTTTATATGACCCTGATCTCAAAGTCAGGTCCTTGAGAATGAAACAATACAGGAAAGGCAAAATTTTATAATGTATCAGCCTTAAGTGGATCTTAAAAAGAAAAATAATAATGTCCTTTCTGAATGAAGTCTTCAGGAAATTTTCTAATCCTGAGGTGCTGGTAGAGATCCTTAGATGTAGTTTCCTACTGCATGATCTATATATAGTTCTCCATGTTCTACTAATTTTTTTTTCTTATTAACTGTTTGTAATGTGGAAATCAGTATGGGTAATTCACATACTTTCACATAGCCAAAACTACTTGCTAGAATTTTTCTTAATTACTTAAATGTTTAAATTATTCCTACTGCGGAAAGTTGCTTGAAAGATCTTGTTACTTAGGGAACTTTGTAAGGACACGTGCATTTAATGAGACTTGTCACCTCTCTATGCATTGCAATTCTGTCCCTTGTACACTGTCTTGCCCCTCCCCTTGCCACATGCATGCATGTACATACACAGCCATATAAAGAATTTCTACAGAGAAATCACAAGAGTTTGAAATCAAAGTATTTCTGTCATATTCCACTTCAAATTAGCTGACTGAGTCAGAGAAAAGAAATGCAGCTACCCTTAAATCTTCAAAACAAATATTTCTTCTATTTCTATATTGAAGATTGAGAGCCATGAATGTGTATGTAGCCAATAAAAATTTGTACGGGGACAATGACGGTTTAGCAATTTTCTTAGGCCGTGCTCTATGTGTATTTGTACATACCTATTTTCTCTAATATCCTGACCATTCCAAGGAATGTTTCCTGTGTTATCTTAATCTTTAGACCTACCTGATTTCGGTATTTGTCACATTATGAATATATGTATTTTTGGCTTTAGGCCTGGAAACTTTTAGTTACATGTGTTATCTAAAGAGAGATTAACCTAACTGCACTTCAAATTCAATAACTGTTGCATTGCCCCAAGTAGATATAAGAAACATTTTAAAAGGGTCCCCTTTGTTTTAATGAAGTAGATAAAAGACCGGTAGCTATGTAATAAAATTTGAATAACCTCTATGGAGGCACTGTTTGTTATATAGCAGTTTATGTTTTAATTGAAGAAAAGAGCAGACAAACTAAATTATTGCCAAGACCATTAATGGGACTACTGCTATTTGATGAAATTTCACAGGTATTTGTGTTTGTATGTGTGTGTTACCTACAATGTACTTATTTCCCTCTTTGACTTCTGCAGGGCATGAGTAAGACCCCATAAAATTCAGATTGAAATAATAATAACAATAATAACAATAACTACCACCACAGGTTTGATGTTAACCACTGTCAATCAATTCTCCCCTCTCCTTGCCCCGTTTACATAACGATTCAAACTCCTTTTCATAACCTACAAAGTCACACCTAATCTGACTCTGATACCTCACTTTGTGACATATCCTCAGCCTTGAAGATTCTGTTTCCCCGGTCAAGGACACCAATTCTCTAAGAAGCTGAGGACAAGAAGTTAAAGGTGAAAAACTATTTCTAATCTATTAGGTCTCAACTTAAAGGATGATCAGTCTAACCATCCCATCTGATGTAGGGCACTCTAGGTACTGTGTATTTCAAGCCTCTGTGTAATTGTTTTTGTAATTCATAGCTATTAAAAATTAGGAATTATGTTATTTGCACCTTTACCCTTTCTTTTCTCTGTTTCCAACCAAACTATAAGCTCCACTGTTGCATCATAGTGCCTAGCTTCACATGTGGCACATTGTTGGTGCTCGATCGCATTTGTTAAATGTATAAAAAAGGGCACTGTCTGGGCACCTTTCACTTAGTACACTGTCTGCAGATGAGAATAGTGAGGCACAGAGGAATACACTGTATCAGTATATTCTAGTAGATAATGGGCAGCAGGGCTGGCACAGGGGACCACAGGTCTCTTTGCCCCAAGGCCTTTCCTCCTCTGATTCCATCGGATCACCTCCAAGCACGAATGACAGTCAGTGGAAAGATGATTTGGCAGAATATTTGGCAGTTGGATTTTGAACTCTCCTGACTTGCCAATCACTATTTTGTGCGGAGAATTTTCGTTGTTATTTCATGTGGACCCTGATCTATATTCAGCCATGGAAACGAAGGTTCTTGAATATCTCTTTATCCAGAGCTTTGAGCTAGGGCAGTTCCTGACCCTTGCTGACCTTCCTTGCCTTTTCTGTTCTCTATTAAGGCAGAGGTAGCTAAGGGGCCAGCCAAGCCCTTGATCTGAGTCAAACCCAGGGAACAAGAAACAGATGGATAGAGAACATATCCAAGCTGCTATGCTTTGACATCCCCTGATTTAAGCAGTAGCTATTGGCTTATTTACCCAGTTCCAAATAGTGTTTATTCTCAAGGACCTAGATTACCTTTTTTCCCAATTTCATGTCCCTTCCTTTACTAATACTTACTGCACAGTCCATGAGCATTATCAAAAGCAAATACAGCTCTGTAAATGCAATGTGATGTGGCAGGATTCAGATTGGCTTACTAACAATACTTAATTCTATGGATAAAGGACACAATGGATGATATTTGACAAATATATATTGAGTTATTCTCAAGCTTGGATATGTCAAAGAAAACCAGAGCTGCACAGTAGTTAAAGATTGTATTTAACACGGACTTGGGCGGAGGGGACCAAGGACAACATACGTAACGTAAACATCTGTACCCCCATAATATGCTGAAATAAAAGTAAAAGAAAAAAAAAAAGATTGTATTTAGGAACTATTACAGTTGGGGTGGGGGAGGGGAGAAGACTTCATTATAGAACTGAGCTCAATTACAAATACAGCAAGGACAGTGGGGATTTATAGCCAAGGAGCAGTGTGAGGGTCAGTGGATGGAAAATGACTAAGACAAAACATCAGGGGTCCACGGGGTTCTGGCTAAACCAACTTGACAGGATTCTTGCCGAAGGCAGGCCAGGGTGATAAGGTATCAAGGATGGGCAATGAGGAATTTGATTAGATATTGAGGATGGGGGATTCTTGCAAACTGACTTAAGCAGGATTCTTGTGAGAACTGGGCAATGCAAAGATAAACACGGAAGCCGAGGTCAAGGCCTAGTTGAGAAGAGCATTCAGAGGAGCTCAACTAAAGTTAGGCCAAGGAGAGAGTCTTTGTCACCTAGTTTGTCCCCATATCATCTAATACAACTTGATGTAGCAACAGAAGAGCTTTCCTCTTCATAGTTTCTAATAGTCTTGATTTTATAATTTGCCTTTATTAATATATATAAACGAGATAAAATGTTTAGTGTACTACATATGCTTGGACACTGTGCTAGTTATTTTAGACACAGTAAATCTAGCTCAATGACTCAATGACCATTTATAA
>NW_012149530.1:817209-817660 GCF_000956105.1 Propithecus coquereli | reverse complement strand
AGCAAGGCTTAAAGAAGCCCTATGATAATTCCTGTATGGGGGAAAAATACTCAAATGGAACAACCACCTTCTAATTTTTATATTCAATAAAAGTTGAAAAACCTTCTTAAAATGATAAGACAGGGTATACCAGTAGTCATCTAAAAAGCAAAAAACTAAATGCAAAATCTTATCAATTATATAAAGTTACCTCCTATCATAAAAGGAGCCCTCATAAAAAATTCAGACCTACTTCCTAGGACAATATCCAATTCTTCCAAACTAAAATATACCAACAACTGGAGTATGACAAAACCCCATTTTAAATTTTGAATCCACACCTACTCTAATGCTAACACTCACAAATGATTTCATAGCACGTCATGACTAAATGGTAATAAATGGCTCAAACTTCTTATTGTTACCTTAAAGAAACTGATTAAAAGAAAAAGAAAAGTGAGGGTTTTTTAGT
>NW_012149530.1:806927-807998 GCF_000956105.1 Propithecus coquereli | reverse complement strand
AACTCTCAAGAACAATGACATTTTCCTATATAACCATAATATCATTACCACACCTAAGAAAATCAACATTAATACAATATAATTCAAAGGAAAAAACTATAATAAAATTCCCCTATTTTTTTCAAAAATATCCTTTATACCTTATTTTTCCCCATCTGGAATCCAATCGATATTACACTTTGGATTTAACTTTTATATTTGATTTGTCTCCTGAAATCTAGAACAATTCCCCTTCCTCCCTTTGTTCTTTATGCCACTGAATCCTTTTAAGAATTCAGGTCAGTTGTCTTCCAGAAGAGCTCACATTATCGGTTCATCTGTGTTGAGATTCAGGTCAAAGTTTTCTAACAAGAACACTATATTGGTGGCATTGAATCACATCAGAAGGCACATGTCAGGCTGTGTTACTACTGGCGATGAAAAGCTTGATTACTTGTTTAGTATTTCCATCATAAAGGAAAAATCAAGGAGTATTTTGTGGGATGAACAAATAGATTATCTACATTTGAATCAAATTGGGAGTTACAAAATGGTGATTTTCTAATTTCACCATCCTTTCTATTTTTATTACCTGGCATTCTGTAAAAAAGAGCTTTTCACCTTCTCTTTTTCTCTAACTCTCTCTGTCTCTCCAATTTTATTTTTTCCTTTAATATCAATATGGACTCATGTTTCTTTTTTATTTATTCAATGTGTTATATTCCATTATCATCATCCTTCTTTCTGAAGCTTAATTATGCCAATTTTGGACTGCTTCAAGCTGGCACTTACATCCTTTTGGCCTGACCATAACTTTGAGTATTTCCATGCTTTCTGTCACAACAAGATGTTCCAGGCTGAGTTTGTACTTTCCTTTGCTCACATATGAAAGCAGCTATTTTTCCAAGGAGTCAAAAATCCCTTTTAATAGGGAAAGTTATTTAGAAATCTAGATGTATCACTAAGTTACACTAATTGCTTATTGCAACTGGGTTGTCATTGCTTCTAGACACCTTCAGAGACAGATCTAGAAATGTAAACATACACATATGCAGAGTTGAACTATATATGTATATATACATACATATAGGT
>NW_012149530.1:805032-806877 GCF_000956105.1 Propithecus coquereli | reverse complement strand
TGAGGAAATGAAGTCAAGAAAGTTAAGTGATTTACTCAAAGTCAATAACCTACTTTGTATCTAAACCAGATTATTTAAATAGGTAAATGCATTGAAGTCAACAAAGCAACCCCATAAACCCCAGGTTTTTAGTTGTGTGGTATACATGCTGTCATAGCTGTGATTATTTTGATCCTACATTGTTAAAAAAGTTGTTTCTTTTTTTATTACTAATGAAATATCACACATTTTTAAAATATACTTCAGTACAGTAAAAATTACATTTAATACTAGAGGAAAATTCTTTCACTCCCCTTTTAGGTTTCACTCAATTTGGAATAGTGCCTAGTACACGGGGGACATAATAAAAATTCATTGAACAAAGAAATGCAATATTTTAAGAAATCAAATATTCTTAGTTCTGATTATAAGCTATTTTGAATAGCTTGAGCAAATGTAAAAAATGCAATTCAACATAATTATTTTTGTTAGTTTAATGTGAAAAGATTATCACAACAGAATACTTTCAGCCTTTTTTAAAACCACAATTTGACATGAATGTGGTGTTAAAAGACTACATAATTTGAAACTCAATATAAATGTGCCACAGGGGACCAGCTATGGGGAAGTAAAACATTTTTCAAGTGTGTTCAATAGCAAACAAATTATAAATTTTGCACTTAAAAAGTACATAATGGCTCAAAGTTACATTTTTTCTCTTCACTTCCAAGAAAGTCATGGTTGGAAAACAGTTCAAGCTTTGAAATTAGTTCATTTATCTTTATTCTTTCTTATATCAGGTTGCAGTATATCTATATAGGTTCCATCAAGTAAATGGTATTTCTTTAGGTAGCAAGATATTTCTTCCCTAAAATTAAAATATTTTTGCTAAACTATACAATGGATGTGTGAAAGATTTGATCATGAGAAAGAAATTTACTCAGCAGTAGGTCGTATGCCTCTCCTACTAAAGTCTAGCTATTTAATATGGTAGCTTCCACAGAAGTAAAAAAGAAAAAAAAATTGACAAAGTATCTCTGCTGACAACTATCTACTTACCAAAACTGTGTGCTCTCCAGTATTTTTTGACAAGGATACTTATGTTTCACAGGCATACAAGATCATGGAATGTCTGTCACCAAAAAGCCAATGGTAACGTAAGTTTCATAGACATTGCCATCATGAATCATTAAACTCACCAGACATCTTTCAGAGAACAAGCCCATCTCTCTCTTCTGTGGGAGCGAGCTCCTTAGAGGATTCTCTGAAAGGTCAAGTATCTTTCCACACCATATGCTGGCAGCAAGTCCCCAAAGACATAAAACAAATATTGCCAACACTCAGTTGATGGCTACTGTCTGTCAAATTGCTTTCAAGTACTACAGTTCTGCCTCTCAGTGAGCAGTATAATAAGGACATTAAGAAGTACTAAGAATATAAATTGGGAAACATGTCAGGAAAAAGTAATGCATTTCAGATCTCAAGAATAGAAATATTTAGGATTTTATTCTTTGCTATGTAATTTATTCTAATTTAAAATCTCAAGACTAGTTAATATCATCTATCTCTCATTTCCTTGGCTGTTATGAATTGCATATAGTTTTCCTTTTTCTTTCTTTTAAAAACACAGTTACCTTATCTAATAGTTTGCACATGTGTGTTCATATGTAATATAGGACATCTTGCCTAATGATTTTATTTTTAAGGAAATTAAATTTTCTCAATTTACCTGGAAGTGACTTTATACAATTGAAAAGATAAGGAAATGTGTTATTTATAATAATTTCAAGTTTGAAAATGCAATGCTGTTGTAGAGTTTTAAGGAGATTTGTTTTTCCCCTCCACAGGAAAATTATATTAAAAATT
>NW_012149530.1:791157-792441 GCF_000956105.1 Propithecus coquereli | reverse complement strand
TTCTTGTAAGTCTGATAGAAATCAGCTGTGAATCCATCTGGTCCGGGCCTTTTTTTTGTTGGGAGATTTTTCATTACTGTTTCAATCTCACTTCTCATTATTGGTCTGTTCAGGATTTCTATTTCTTCCTGATTCAAGCTTGGGAGGTCATGTGTTTCCAAAAATTTATCCATTTCCTCTAGATTTTCTAGTTTATATGCATACAGATGTTGGTAGTGGTCTTGAACAATCTTTTTTTTTTTTGACACAGAGTCTCACTCTGTCACCCCAGCTAGAGTGCAGTGGCATCATCATAGCTCACTGCTCACTTCAACCTCAAACTCCTGGGCTCAAGCAATCCTATCTCAGCCTTCTAAGCAGCTGGGATTACAGGCACACACCACCATGCCCAGTTAATTTTTCTATGTTTTGTAGAGACAAGGTCTTCCTCTTGCTCAGGTTAGTCTTAAACTCCTGGCCTCAAGTGATCCTCCTGCCTCAGCCTCCCAGAGTACTAGGATTACAGACATGAGCCACCACGCCCAGCCCTTTTCCTCTATATTTTCTAGTTTGTATGCATAGAGGTTTCCATAGTAGTCACAGATGATATTTTGTATTTCTCTGGTATTAGCTGTAATGTATCCTTTTTCATTTCTGATTGAGTTTATACGAATCCTTTCTCTTCTATTTCTGGTTAATCTAGCTAGTGGTCTATTGATTTTATCTTTTCAAAGAACCAACTTTTCATTTCATTGATCTTTTGTATTGTCCTTTTTTTTCAATTTGGTCTAGTTCTGCTCTGATTTTTCTTATTTTCTTTCTTCTACTAACTTTTGGTTTGGTTTGTCTTCTTATTCTAGTTTGTTGACGTTTGATATTAGGTTGTTAACTTGTGGTCTTCTGTCTTTCCGATGTAGGCATTTAAGGCTACAGAATCCCCTTTAGAATTATTTTTGCTGTGTCTCAGGCATTTTGGGAGCATGAGTTGCTTTTGTCATTCAAGTTGTTAAATTTCTTTTATTTCCATCTTGATTTTGTCATTGACTCAAGGATCATTCAGCAGCAGGCTATTTATTTCCTTGTATTTGTATAGTTATGAGAATTCCTCTTGGAACTGATTTCTAGTTTTTGCCATTATACCACATCATCTTGATCATTGTAGCTTTATTTTAACT
The DNA here is from genome assembly GCF_000956105.1 of Propithecus coquereli. Lineage (NCBI taxonomy): Eukaryota > Metazoa > Chordata > Mammalia > Primates > Indriidae > Propithecus > Propithecus coquereli. The sequence continues at coordinate 791,287 of NW_012149530.1, read as the reverse complement.
CTTGAAATCAGGTAGTGTGAGTCCTCCAACATATTTTTCTTCAACATTGTTATTCCTCTTCAGCATTATATTGACTATTCTAGGTCTTTCACCTTTCCATATAAACTCTGGAATCAGTTTGTTGATTTCT
>NW_012149530.1:788192-791107 GCF_000956105.1 Propithecus coquereli | reverse complement strand
ATAATTTTTTGTTTTATGATAGTTTCAGATTTACGGAAAATTCATGAAGATACTAAAAAAGTTCCCATATAACCCTATACCCAGTTTTCCTTATTGTTACCATCTTATATTTGTATAGTATTTCATGGCTATTAATGAAACAATACTGATACATGACTATTAACTAAATTCCATACTTTATGCAGATTTTCTTGGTTTTAGTTTTTACCTAATGTCCCTTTTCTATTCCAAGCCCCATCAAGATATAAGTTTAGCTCCTCTTAAGTTCCTACTGGCTGTTAGCACTTTGTTTCTCAGCCTTTTCCTTGTGTCTGATGACCTTGACGGTTTTGTGGAGCACTAGTCAGATTCTCCCTTGACTGGGATCTGTCTGATGTTTTTTTTCATGACTAGATCTGTTCAATTCCTATTTATAAAGGTCTCTTGGGGTTATGGGTTTTAGGAAGGAAGACCACAAAAGCAATATGAGTGGAGTAAAAGGAGACCACAAAAGTAAATTGCCATTCTCATATAATGCTAGTATAACATCATATAAAGGGTATATTTTCAATATAACTTATCATTGTCGATGTCAACCTTGGTAACCTGGATGAAGCAGTATTTTTCAAATTTCTCCACTGTAGTTACTCTCCTCCTTTCCTCAGCATTCTTATTGGAAAAAAGTTGCTATGCGCAGCCCACACTTAAGGAGTCAGGGAGTTATACTTCGTCTCCTTGAGGGTGAAGTATCTACATAAATTGGGTCATGCATTTTTATTTTATGCTTTGAATTATAATCCAGTACCACTTAATTAATCTTGTTGCTCAAATTTTTCCACCTTTGGCCATTGGGAACTCCTTTATTTTGTTCCTGTGTCCCTTTAACACACCCTCATCATTGTGATTTCTCGAGCACTTCCATACTTTCTGAAGCTACAATTTGCTCTGAGCTCATCTTGTGTATTGCTGGCTCCAGCTCTAGAATTAGCCATTTTTCCAAGGAACCCTAGCCCCTTTTTATTGAAAGTAATATTAGAAACCAAGATCTGGGTGCTAGTATGTTTATTGTACTAAAATGTCACTTTTTCTAGGTCCTCTCAGATGAAAGAACAGAGAAATATGTATGTGTATATTACTCCATCTACATATACATACATAAATATTTCTGTGTCCCCATTTATATCTGTCTTATGCTAAACATGAGTTCATACTGATGTCTCCGACTCTAATCTATTACCATACAGATCAATCCAGTCTTCTGCCCTTGCTTGTCTATTTCCTCCCATGCCTACAGTGAGAAACCTTACACCCAGGATCCATTTACTTAATTTTTCAATCTGTGTACTTGCATCATGGTTTCAGAATAATTAGCCCATATCCCTGTGGGCTGTAACTATTATGAATCAGAGTACAATGCTCATGTACAGCTCTTCTTGCCTTTAGATTCACAGACTTCACTTAATATTCAAAATTCCAATTAATATCCAATTAACATCCAAAATTACTTAGGTCAGCACTCTTTTCCCCCACCCCTTTCAATAAAGTTTTTCGTGAATTTGTAATATAGTGAGATTCTTGTGTCATGCTCTGCTTTCCATCGAGGATCCCCTGAAATACATTTGCATACATTAAGATTTACTTTTTGTGCTGTAGAGTTCGATGCATTTTGACAACTGCATAACATAAGGTATGCAACATTGCAATACCATACAGAATAGTTTCTAAAAAGTCCCATGTGCATTATCTTTTTAACCCTCTCCCCTCCCCCAGCCCACTGGCTGTACTGAACTGTTTAGTGTATTTGTAGTTGTGACTATTTCAGAATATCATATAAATTGAATCATCCCATAAGCAAACTTTTAAGACTTCTACTTAGCAATATTCATTTAAAATTCCCCCATGTCTTTTCATGGCTTGATAGCCATTCATTTTTATTGCTGAATAATATTCCATTGTGTGGATGCAACAGAGTTTCTTTACCCCTCCCTTGTTGAAGAACATCTTGGTTGCTTCCAGTCTGGGGCAATTATGAATAAAGTTGCTATACACATTTTAATGCAGTTTTGTGTTGAGTGTAGATACAAGTTTTCAGACAAACTGGATAAATACCTAAGAACACAATTGCTAGATTGTGTGGTAACACTATGTTTATCTTTGTAAGACTTGTCTTCCAATGTAGCTGTATGATTTTGCCTTCTCACTAGCAATGAATGAGAAGTCCAGGTGCTCCAAATCTTAACCAGCAATCAGTATTATCAGTTGTTTGGCTTTTAACCATTCTAATAAGTGCTGTATGATGATATATAACTGTTGTTTAAATTTGCATTTTCCTAATGACAAATGATGCTGAGCATCTATTTATATGATTACTTGTCATTTCATTGATGATGTGTCTGTTCAGATCTTTTGCTCATTTTTAAATTGGGTTTTTCTGTTCTTATAGTTGAGTTTTAAGAATATTTGTATATGTTAGATACAAGTTCTTTATGAGATATGTGATTGCAAATCCCAAGTCTGTGGCTTGTCTTTTCGGTTTCTTTTTGTTTTTATTTCAACAGATTTTGGGGGATACAAGTATTTTTTGTTACATGGATAAACTGTATAATGTTGAAGTCAGGGCTTTGGTACACCCAACACCAGAATAGTGCACATTGTACCTGACAGGTAGATTTTTATCCCTCACCACCCTCACACCCTCACCCTTCTTTGTTTTCAACGTCCATTGCACTACTTTATATAACCCTGATTTAGCTCCACTTGCAAGTGATAACCTGTGGTAATTGTTTTTCCATTCCTGAGATACTTAACTTGGGATAAAGGTCTTAAGTTCCACCTAATTTGCTACAAAAGACATTACTTCTTTCCTTTTTATGGTTGAGTGGTATTCCATGGTATAGATATACCACATTTTCTTTATATGCTCATCAGTGGATGGC
>NW_012149530.1:777676-779239 GCF_000956105.1 Propithecus coquereli | reverse complement strand
TAGGAACGAAACCTGAAGGTCTGTAAGAAATGATACTTATTCTAGGAGACATTTTTAATGTCTTTTTTCCTTCTCTGTGAAGTACAGACTTTGAATACTTGTCTCCAAACATGTAATGAAAATTTGAGAACAGAAGAATAACTGTTTTCTTATTTAAGACAGTTGCAGATATTACAGGCAAATTTTTCAGTAGTTTAGCTAATAATAGAGATAATACTATTTAAATGTTCTAGCCAATGTGTTCATGTGGGTGGAAAAAAAGAGATATTTTAAACTTCAAAGTGAATATCATTTGCCCTGGAAGTCACAGCTATTGCAAAGCACTTAAAATTATTTCCGACAGCTAGTCTATTGGATCACTGCAATGCCTAAACATTCCTCACCCTATAATTTGGGGGAAACTAGGTACTGCAAGATACAGAATTCACAGTGCTTAGCTTTTAGTTTTAGATGAAAAGTTACATTGTTGCCTTTATCCAAAAAAATATTCTATGCGCTTAAAGCATATCTTACAGGATGCTAGCCAACTGACTTTGGCAGAGATACATGCAGCTAAAATTGCTTGCCTTCTCACTAATACTATATATTCAGCATTTTCCTGATAGGCATACTCTTGGAAGAAGTCCTTAGACATACACTGAATTACTCTGTGAATAAAATATTTAGTCTCCTTAGAATCCTTAAATACAGCCTTGACTTATCAACTCCAAAGCTGCTGACTCTCCATAGTTCAAGTCAGTAGGCTTCCCATATGGCCTTACCTTTAATGATAAATAAAGCACTTAGCTGCCCCAAGAAGACTATTATAAACTGCCATAAAATTTATAAAACATCTTTTAGGAAGCATAAGCAAAATTGCTGCAAAACCCATTGAAGAAGTTTATCCAGACAATCAAATTTCATTGTAAGGATATCAGCAAAGCCATAGAATGCTTACAAAATAAAATGTGCAAGCCCCATGCGATGATTACTATGTTTAAAAACTGTACCAAGGGTACAAAATTTACATGATAGCAAGAATAAAAATTATCCCAAATTGTATTCACAGGTTATCTGTTCCCAAAGAATATAAAACATTTTAAAGATCATCTAACTCTATAAAAACAGAAATAGTATATTGTTACTAACTCCATTTTTACAGAGAAAGGAGATCATGGGATATTGATTGATGGTCTGAATGAGCTACTACCTGGAGCCACTCAAGCATTTTTTTTATACATTGATAACAGGTGATTTGGAAAAAGCAACTAAGTAACTGTATAGTAAAAATAAGGAATATGTACAGAATACATATTTGTCAGCAAAAACTTCAAGCCCATTACCACTGAAAATACAAGAAAAAGTTAATTAAAAGAGTTAATTTTTCACTGAATATTCAATTAATCCTTCTTCTACGTGCTCGTGTCTTTGGATTAAAAGAGACTGTCAGAGAGAAGATACTCAAAGAAATGCTATTGCACAACAATACTTTGCCATCATTTAACTGACAATGCAGATATTGCTGACAAATGTTCACTGAGGACTATATCTCCACCACATTGTGTTCATATTCTATTAAAATGT
>NW_012149530.1:776349-777626 GCF_000956105.1 Propithecus coquereli | reverse complement strand
TGATATATTTACTGTGTGTGCTTTGTTATATTTACTGTTTCTAATTTATGCATACTTTTTTCTTTGCTGTTTTATTGTGTTTCTTTTGATGTGTAGTAAAGTTTTTATTGCTCTAGCAGTTATCTTTATACTAACACATTTTATAATGACTTAAGTCCTCTTTGTTTTTAAGTTAGGCTTCTAATATTAGCATTAGCAGCTTTAGATACCTTCTTACTTCCATTTACTATCTATGTGATAATCAATGAGCCCATTTGACTTTTCCCTTTCTCTTTTTATGTATCTCTCAATTTTTCAGGGTTTTTTTTCTATTTATTATGACTTAGGACATAGACATTCTGACCTTCAAGACTTATCTTCCCCTCTAATAAATCTCCACTTATAAATCGAATGATTACAATCAGTCCTTTTGTTCATTTTCCCAGTCATGTATTGATCAAAGGAAACTCTTCATTTCTAGATACCTCAAAAACGGCTCGTGAGTATAGTATTCCTTGATTATTTACATGGTTACCACATGTCATACAGCTTTACTACATTAAGGATGCCATGACTGGAAATAATTCTTAACTCAAATTTTCTTTCTTTAACTTCTTAAAAATGTCTTGTCATTGTTACCTTCAATAACTGAAGGATCCGAGATTGAGATTTTGCCTACTGGGAAGCTAATAGGCTAGCCATCTACTGTTTTATGGATGCTCAGAGAAGAGGTGAGACACCTGGGCCAGAGAAACAAAGGACTTTATGACTCATGGCACAGCAAGAAGTGTGAGCATCAGCATATTTTCATCTCTTCTTCTTGCCCCCAAATCCCACAGCACTGATGCAGGTAGGCCCAGATGAATGTCTGAGTACAGAGTGGCTTGTGCTGTAGGAAAGAAATCCTGAGCTTAGAAAACGTTTATCTTTTACAATTGGTGTTAAGCCTACCTGCCTTTTACTCCAGAGAGAGACATTCTCCCTATCTTCCAAGGCTATCCATTATACAAACATGATGGAAAAGACAGTCTGGAACAAAAGACAGTGAGTGCCTCTGTTTGCAAGACAAGTAGAAGCACAAAAGATTCATAGGTCTCCCCAAAGTGCCTTTATTTGAATACTGACAACCTAGTTTTCTGATACAAAGAATCCTCAGAGATTTTACTGGCATCAAGTTTCTTATTTAGTCATGAATATAGGTTATGATTCTGTAAGCTTAAAAAAGATTACTTTGGAAAAAAACTCATATGAGTAACAAATCTCATCTCCCACTGTAATAATTAAGAATCTTTTCCCGG
>NW_012149530.1:762358-763974 GCF_000956105.1 Propithecus coquereli | reverse complement strand
TAAAATAAACTTGGTGTTAAGAGTATTATAACTCAGTACCTCCCTGCACTCTATGACAAAGACAGTAGAACTCAAGAGTGCTATAACTTCATACGAACTTAATACAGATACTGTGGATAAAGACTGCAGGATAGTATGCAGTCTTGTTGAGTCTGGGAAATATTTGCCCACCACTCCATCAAGAAGCTAAGGTATGATGGGAGCTAATAGAGTACTGGAGCAGGAAAGGATTGGCAGAATGGAAAATAAAGTTGGAAGTCAACCTTGCAGCCACCATCATACTTTTGTATTACTTCTGTCTCAATTGTCACCCAGTTAAAAATGAATTTGAGAAGATACAGTGTAATTCCTAGATATCATTCTTACAGCAGACAGACAATTATGCAAGAGCACTACCAAAGCAATTACGCTTCCAGCAAGGGATAATGGGAGCCATTTTGCAAATCCATTTGCACCCTCCTTCCTCTCCTCAGGGATGCACAGAGGGTGGAAATGATTTCTTCCTCTCTTATTTTCAAGGTTGTCTATATGATGATGAGTAAGGGCTGTGCCATTCTAAGCTTACTTATCATCCCATTATACAATTGGAAAAATGTGGACAGCAGGAATATTAAAAATCCTATCTGCATTTACAATCTAATTTCCTATGAATAATCTTCCAGATCTGGCTGAGGAGTCTAGTTCAACGAGCATCACATCTGGTGGATACAGTACATCAAGTTACCACCCCCCTCAACACGCACGCTTTACTGCCAAATGCCAGAGCTTCCTGCAGCAGGAGCAATGGCAAAAACTATGTTCTATTGTTTTATAAACTCATTGTGCAAGAAAATGGCAATTAAGCTGGTTCTATTCTCATTATCTCTGATGGCACAGGGCAGGTGATTCAAACATAATGGAACCTTTTAAATGGATATTGTGATGATGCAAAAATTATAATTTTTAATAGAAAATTGTATCACGCTATCTTTTCCACTTGGATAATGGTATCTTTCATCCCTTCTATTCTAATTTAGAAGTCAATGCAGTGTAAATAACTGTATGGCATTTGTTTATTATTATCAAGTCCACAGTAGCAAAGATGATTAGATTCAATTTTGTCATTTTTGAGTTAATGTGGTACAAGAGTATTTTAGTGTCTCTGATAAGTGTCAAAGAAATGAAGAAACAGACAAAAAACACCAAACACCAACAGATCAGTTTTGAATTTGCTACTTTTTTTTGTATATTTCCCAAAAGTTTTTTTAGGACATAGCCAATATAGTTTACTACACATACTGTATATAAGTAATCTGGCTAAGTCCAATGGAGTATATTTTAAAGTAGTCAATGCCATTGGATTGTATATTGTTTCTCTTTCTGTCTACACTATTGAATTTATTTTTTTAACTCTTTAATTTGAGATAGTTTCAGATTTACAAAAAAAGGTATGAAAATATCCAAGGGAATTTGTTTCAATAGTTAAATTTGTTTTCATGCTTTAGTATTTATTAATGTAAATAAGAAATTGTTTGTTATACTCAAGTAATATTTTCAGGAACTATTTAAAGAGACCTTGTTATGGTCTGACATGCAGGATGGAAATAGGAAGAGGTTATTACTTAACACTTAAAAAA
>NW_012149530.1:760576-762255 GCF_000956105.1 Propithecus coquereli | reverse complement strand
TGTAAGGATAACTGATGTTCATGCAACACGAGTCATCTCAATAAGATCATGTATTTACTTCCTTGTTTGTTATCTGTCTGTCCACAACCCACCATTATTATTAGAATGTAAGCTCCTTGAGGGCAAGAAAAACATGCCTAGAATAATCATTTCACATTGTAGACATTTAATAAATATCTTCTGAATGGATTAATTAATTAATGGTCAAATTTGGGTTCTGGAAATATCACACAGTTGCAATGCTGGGACCAGGAGGAGACTAGTTGATGACACTACTTGGCTGTTGAAGTAATCCAAACAAGAGGAGATAATTTAAGGCAGTTTAAGGTCACAACAGTAGGATTCAAAGAAGATAATGATTTTAGGAGACATACAGGAAACAGAGCCAATGGAATTTGTGAGTTAGGGCATTTATGACTTAAGACGGGCAGAATTCAGGAAGCAAACTTTCCTTCTTTCTCTGCTCTCTTAAAAACAAACCAGGGTGACATTTTAACTTCAGATTTGAAAACATAGAGCTCATATTTAAATAAACTAAACTGCCTTTATAAAATTAAGTTAGAATGTTCCTTAGCACGTAGAAAATCTCTCTCCTTTTTCTGGTCAATTGAGAGTTTCCCAAGTTAATTGCTAACTGTCTTTTTACTCATCCACAGAGAGGCCTGCCAGCTGACATGATAACCCACTTAACACCTGGAATCACTAATAAATGCTGTTATCTTAAAATATAAAAAGATTATGATCACAGATACATAAAGAAAAACAGCATCAGGAAAGTGAAAGACCACGATAAATATATAGGAAATTGAATAATTCACATTAGAGGAAACCTGGATAATTCAAGCAATGGAAAAGCACTTTAAAAATAAAGCCTAAAAGTATATATGTTTATTGGGGGGAAAAGGTGTTGAGCTAAATGACAAAATTTCAGAAATCTCCCAGATTACAGAGTAAAAAATAAAAAGAGAGGAAGAAAAGAAAGAATAAAAGTGAGACACACAAATTATCAAATTAGGAGATCTAGCTAATAGGATTTCTACAAAGAAAGAACAGAGGAAATTGAGGAGCAATTATCAGGGGATTAAGCAGAACGAATGAAAAAGGAACCCACATAGTCACTTCGTCATGAAATGTAAGAATACTCAGGATAAGAAAACAAAATCTATCTCTAATTTTAGCCCTATATTGTACAGAGCTCAGAAGTCATGTAACAGCCACCCACATAGAATCTGCTGGAGGTAGACAGCCTAGAGCTGGTACTTTGCTTCCCGAAATCCGGAGAGAACCAGACTTCTCAGAGCTCTCTGCTCAACCATTTCTCAGGACCTAATCCATATGGTTCCAAATGGCAGATTTTACTCACATCTGCTTCCGAGGCAACAGGGTGAAGGAAAGGACATGCAGAATGAGAAAAGGACATACCTTTGCTATTGATTAAGAAAAGTCCTAGAAACTACCACACAACATTCTATTCACATTCCATTGACAAGAACTAAGTTACATGCTTACACCTAGATGTAAAGAGGGCTGAGAAATGCAGTTTTCATTCCAGATATTATCTGCCTACCTAAAAATAGGGGTTTCCCCTACCTTGGAACAAAAAGTGAATGGATATTGTGGGACAAACTAGCACTCTTGCCACAGAAAGGATTTAGGTCATGTTTCTAACCTTTTAATTG
>NW_012149530.1:754625-757636 GCF_000956105.1 Propithecus coquereli | reverse complement strand
AGTATGAGATTATGTGATTGTTAAATGAAAAAGATAAAAATATACAAGGAACAGAGCTACTGGAAAACTCAGAGCTATAGCCCATGTCCTCTACTACTTCTTCCAGACTCCAATAAATGATAGTACTCCAATAGGTTCCTGCTGGAGATGTGTATATAAAATCATAACCTCAAGAATGAAATTAGTTTAAGATTTATTAACCGGTCTCAAAGAGGGGGCTATGTAACTCAGTAGAAGCTATCATTTCACCTGTGAAGATCTGTGTTTATTTCCTGGCTGAAATAGAAAGTAAAAATAAGTTTGATATGGACTTATATTTCCGATTAGAATCTCCTGACTGACTCTAGCTGCTTGGAAAAGACCAAAGCTGTAGGCAGCATAATGCAAAAGCCCAACACATAAAACATTTACGGAGTATGAGAATCATTATGTTAATAATAGGAGTAACATAAATAAAACAATAAATAATAAAGCACATGGAACAGAAACTAAAATGTTTCTTCTTCTCCCTCTTTATCAACAATGTTATAAAATTCAACTAAATAAAAAATTATTAAGCACCTTTTCTGTACAATCCTTTCTATGAGAAACCGAGAGATATAAACATGTATAAACAGAATAACGTAACTCATCATAAGAAAACAAAGTTTAGGAGGGCTGTACTGAGACGTAATGTAGTTCCCATTCCCAGAGGGTTACTCTGCACTAGGTGTGGTTGCTTTGTGGAACTTGAGCACTCGATGGATGATCGGATGTGAAGACCAAGAGAGCAACTGTTCCCAGTGTGGAGCAGGAGCCACTGGAGTGTATTTCAATCCACGGTGAACCTCTCAGATACGCAAAAATAACCCATCTGAGACAAACAGTCTCCTGATTGGATACAAAATCAGTAGTTCACAAACATGGCTGAGCTGCACCATGAAGAAGGAGGCTGTATAAAAACTACAATTCTCAGCCACCACCTCAGCTCTTTGGAATTATCATTTTTCAGTATGAGCCCCATGGAATGCATACTTACGTAAAGTAGAATCAGTCACTAGATAGAGCCACTACCTGTGGCTCCTATAGCATCTTCAGGCACTTTAGCCTAGGAAAGGCCAGAGGAGCTATTTACCTGTCCCAGGGATAAGAGTGGAGAGATGAGTCAGGAAATATCATCTCTGGGAGCAGAGGTCATGGTTTACTATAACTACTTCCTCCCATGTTAGCTCACAGCCACTGGCCTGGACCCAGCTTGGTCACTGGTGACTATATTGCTTCTTGCCCAATTCTAAGAAGTGGCCATTCTAAGAATTAAGTGTGGGGGTTTCTGTGCTATGTCCTGTCGAAAGTCCCACATACTGCCAGACAAAGTTTAAGTGGCTGTCACATGAGAGAACCCACAGCAAACTAAGTACACTTAAGTGAACAAGATGTCCTCACAGAGGAGACGAACATGAAACATCACGCCTGTAAGGATGTTTCCCCTTATTCAATGAGAGAGGTCACACTGTACTTGGTGGTACTCATTGAAAGTAAATAAACAAATAACTCATAACAAATAACTCACTTTAGGCAGATAAAGCACCTTAGGATCAATGAGGATAACTATCATTACAAGGTTAGAGATAGTTTATTTATCCCATTTTCCAGGGAAAGAGATTTGTAACAGGGATATACTTATCTTAAGAATTTTAAAGAAAATCTCAGGAGAGTCCCAGGCAGGAGAGGGTGTTTGGGTGGTCTTCAAAGTGGCGGATGCATAACTAGTCATTGCTCTCAAAGCACCCAGAGCACCCCTTTGGTATGGTGATTCCTTCCTCCCAGAAACTCAGCCTCATGTACATTTCATCCCTTGGCAGTTTCATTGGCTGTAAGTGGGCAGTGGCTTCCAGATGGACCACTGTAGCTGAACTGGTGCCACAGGCATGGCTCCACCTATGGCCCTGTACTGCTAAACTGATTCAACAATAAATTAGATAAAGACAAAAAAATTCATGCGTTCCAAGTTTACAAATAATACAAATGGAAGAATATCAAAGATATTGGTTCACTTTCAGAATTCAAAAGATCAGAATAGCTTAGAATATTGATCCGAATATAGCAAGATAATAAATATAACAGAGTTAAATAGAAGGTTCTATATCAATAGACAAACATCAGCATAATAGATCATAGAAGTGTGGATTAGTAGCAACATCTAAACAACAGAAAGGAAAATTTAAATCAATAATATGCCACCCCCAAGTCAAAAGTTTGATGTGGGCAACCAAAACACATAATGTGATCTCAAGACTATAGTGTGGTATTTCCTTCCTCCCTAGGTAATGACAGAAGAAAATTCTTGCAGCTTTGGCCACAGTAAGTCACAATGTAGCTGGGCAGTCTCAGCCTCAGCAAGGACGTCCAAGGGTATTGGGTGTCTCTAGCAAACATCCGTGGCATGACGGTCACATTTGATCCCAGAGCAGAATCAGGAAATACTGCAGCAGAGAGATGGAATAGAACATGAGGAGGCAGCAAATCTGTATAGGAACTAAGAGGATTGTGGAGAAAAGAGACCCTTCTCCATGGATATTACCATGCTTTTAGGAACCACAGTCTCCTGAGGTCCTGTGGTAATAGCCTGCCTCATAACATGCTCGAAAAAGACAGATTCCCTTTCAAGTCCATGTCAAGGAATTAAACTTCAACAGAAGTTTATGTAGGTCGCTTGTTTAGTTTTATAGTTTTCCCAGGTCCTCGTCATCATCCTGGTAGCACACATCCTGCAACAAGCAGGCGGTTACTACTGAGAGAGAATGAAGAGGGGGCATGAGCCTGACAACGTGACCTTCTCACCCCAAGTGCTGTATGTTCTGTGTATCATGTGGCGATTTCAAGGATCTCTGATACACGTTGGCAAATCAGAAGCTTAAAACCCTCATTACAGCCCAAGTGCCCGTCAATCCATGAGTGGATTATCAAAATTTGGTATATGTTTACAATGGAATATTACTCAATCATAAGAAACGACAGTGATCTAGCACCTC
>NW_012149530.1:751038-754280 GCF_000956105.1 Propithecus coquereli | reverse complement strand
AGAGTGAGACTCTGTCTCAAAAAAAAAAAAAAAGAGCCATGAAATCTTCCGTGATTTCATAACTGCCAAACATCTTCCATGAAAAGAAAAGACCTACAGGACATAGATCCAATGAGAAAAGAAGCCTGTGGAAAAAAGAAAACCAGAGTGGTAGAAAGTGTCCAAGGAATGGAAAATAGAGTTGATCGAGTTATTTGAGTTCCCCAAACATGCTGTGCTTGCTTGCCTGCAGGCCACCATGCATGCTGCTTACTCTTTTCAGCTAATTCCTTTTTATACATTAGGGCTCAGCTTAGTCATCACTATCCAAGGAAAGACTACTATGACCCTCTATCCAGACACTTCCAACACTACCAGTCAATATTTAATGCCTCTTTCATGGCCCACCTCCCCGGGGTTCCTGTGTCCCTCCTGGCCTAGCATTTATCCCCCCGCTGCATCAATTGTCTGTTCGTATGTCTCTATCTTCTGTCAATTTCTAGGTTTTTCTGAGCACAGGGACTGTGTCTGTCCTGTTCATAATTACATCCCAGCACCTGGTACATTGCTGGGGCTGAGGAAGTATTTCACGAACAAATCAGATAATTGATTTCTTTTTCTTTCCACACTCTAGGCCAAAGATACAGCCTTTATAGAGAAAGGAAGCACCAAAATGGCACATTTCTCTCAACATAATTTATAAGAGGTACTTGAAAAGGAATTACAACATGACCTATAGCTTTCTTATCACAATTCATTTATATTACTTGCTAATTTCTCCACAATTTATTATGTTGAAGAGTTAGCTATTGCCTTTGAATGGATATATTGACTACACCTATGTGAATTTAACCCCCACCTCTCTTATTTTCTTGAAAAGAAAGGACAGGCTTATTTTGGGGGCAAAAACTTTAAGGCAAGTGAATCCTTTTTTATTGTCAGTTACCAGTCACAGTTAGTAAATTAGCTATCATAAAAAGTCATCAACAAAATATTTTATTCAATGCTTGTATCAAATTGTTAGCATATCTGTCTTCTATATCTTTATAATACAACCCTTCTAAAATTGTCTTTCCCTTCTTAGATATAATGCTTTACTGGAAAATTCAGAGGGAAAAAAAAGGGGAGACATTAATGTTTAAGTTATGAGGAAAAGAAGATTCTTTAATTATCACTTTCCCACTCAGAAGCAGCCCTGAGTAATACATTCATTATAAACCAACAGCACTGGATCTCTTTTAGTCATTTTATAACACTGACAGAATTATTAGTTAAAATTAGACTTCTCATTTTCATATCAGGGGAGACATCAACATTAGTTTCTATATTAAACATCAAAGTTATTCATACATTCTGGTACTGTAGAAAGCTTCTTAAATGGATTTAAGGTGATAGATGCAGGATTGTCTGAACATTTGTTTAATAGAAATTATGATTATCAACCAAATTATGCTTTGGAAAGGCAATCATTTCATCACTGCAATGCGGTAATACATTTTCCAGCCAAAAAAAAGTACTATGTATGAAAAAACATTTTATAGTACTTTTTATAGTTCTACAGAGTACCACACTACTTGTCAACTGTCAATTGCATCATAATTCAACCCGCTACAACTATAAAACTGTGTCTTGACTTGATTAAACAAAAGACACCCCAAGTATATGTGTTGTACATTTGTGTGTGTATACAGCAACACTTGAAATAAAAATAATAATTTAATATGTTTAGTATCTAAACATAGAGTAAGATGAAAACAGAACATCTAATAAGAAATCAAATAGATTCTGCCTTTAATTTTCTATTCCACTTGATGTCAGTTTTCTATTTTTCTGGAGACAAATCAGTGCATTTATGGCAGAGAGGTGATTTTATTTGCATCATCTAATATAGCAAAGGGATGAAAGAAAGAGGAATACTATCCTAAAAATGATTCCCTCTATCAAATCATGGCATTCATAGAAAATGATAAAATATGTCTGCTCTACTTCTCAGGGGCCACAGGAGTCTGGCCATGGGGCTATGGCTGTCCCAAGTCCCACTGGTCACCCACCCAGAGCTTGGGGGTCACTATCTGAATGCATTGTTACCCATTCATGGTGCATGGGTTAGGAAGCTCTGGTTTAGAAATTGCAGGATTCATAAAGGGAAGAGAAACTACTATAAAAGTTACAGATCGAGAAGAATTTCGCCATATCCAAGTTATAGAAAGTATTTTTGTAAGACTGATAAGGCTATTTTAAAAAGCCTGAGTTATACACTGTTAGTGGGACTGCAAACTAATACAACCTCTATGGAAAGTAGTATGGAGATAGCTCAAAGAACTAAAAGTAGACCTACCATTTGATCCAGCAATCCCACTACTGGGTATTTACCCAAAGGAAAAAAAAAAAGACATTTTATAAAAAACACACTTACACTCGAATGTTTACAGAGGCACAATTCACAATTGTAAAGATGTGAAAACAGCCCAAGTGCCCCTCAATACATGAGTGGTTCAATAAAATGTGGTATATGTATACCATGGAGTATTACTTGGCCATAAAAAAATGGTGAACTAATACCTTTTGTAACAACCTGGATGGAACTGGAGACCATCCTCCTAAGTGAAGTGAGGCAATAGCGGAAGAACAAAAACTACCTGTACTCACTACTAAATTGAAACTGATACATCGACACTAATGTGCACATATGGTAGTAAAAGTCAATGGAAATCAAGGTGGGAGGGGGGAGGAGAGAATGGGTAATTTCACACCTAATGGGTACAATGCACATTGTAGGGGTGATGGACACACTTATAACTTTGACTCAAACTGTACAAAAGTAATTCATGTAAACAAAACGTTTGTACCCCCATAATATTCTGGGGAAAAAACCCAGAAAAGTCTGCAAGGAACAAACAGATAATATAAATGATTAAAATAGAATGGTGTATAAGGAAAAAAAAAAGAAAGAATGAGGATGTACCTTCACAATAAAAATAAATCAAGAAGTGTCAAAGTGAAATGTCAGAGATATCAACTGTCAAGCTTAGCACTTAAGGAAATCGGACATTTCATATTTAATAAGCTAATACTTAGGACATAAGACCCTCATTCGAGGGGGATCCTCCCTATACCCAGAGGAAAGGAATGAAGACACAGGGGCACAGAGAAGAATCTGAACAAACAGGCCTTGCTAAATTTCCCCCAGTTTATTACCATTCAATCATACCCTTTTGTCCTCCAATCATACTTCTGCACCACTCTCCACAAAAATAGTTTTT
>NW_012149530.1:741088-750128 GCF_000956105.1 Propithecus coquereli | reverse complement strand
GCTCAGGCTGGTTTCGAACTCCTGAGCTCAAACAATCCGCCCGCCTCAGCCTCCCAGAGAGCTAGGATTACAGGCGTGAGCCACCGCGCCCCGCCTAATATGATTCTTAATTACACCAAAAGGTAGGAACTTCAGTGGTAATCTAGATGTACTCTTTTTGATTTAAAAATATTTTTTTCTTTAATTATGGAGTAACATTTTCCCGAATATTCATGCTTTGTGCCAAAAGTTGTACTAAACACTTTTTACACGTTGATTTCATTTAAAGCTTACAACGGCCCCATAAGGAAATGTTATCATTTTTACAAATGAGGTAACTGAAGGTTGTCATGACAAATGGTGCCGGCAAAGGAACCCAGAGTAAAGAAATGTAAAAAGAACAGAGCTGGAAAAATCAAGACCTAGTCAAAGCCATATTGCCTAATATGTTCTAGGTAGGCAAAAGGAAATTAGGTAAATGCACTGCAAGCATGGAACAAACTCATTTTAGATTTTGATAGTATAAGGAGAGAATCATCAAAAGAGAAAAATGTTTATCCACAATGTCTAAATTTAGTTGAGCTGGATTCATCCTTGAGAAAAAGCTAAACAAACATGTATTTTAGGTACTAACCTAAATAAAGTAGCAATAATGCTTTCCAAGTTTAACGGAATATAATCCCAGATAAGGATTTTAGCTGAAAAGTAGAATAAGTAAATAAGAGTAGATTTAGTGCCGGAAGGAAAAAGAGGAACACTGAATGGATCAGCTTTTATGCCTTCTGGATGATCAGACAAGACAGGTTGGTTTTTTTACTGCAAAAAGAGCAAGCCTGGAATGCAGGCCCTTCTAAGCCTCTATGGGTTAAAGCAGCTTGATATCCTCTATGCCAAGCTGCTAGCACTTAACAGCTCAGCCAAAGCCAGGACTCAATGTCATTTCACAAGTCCCCAAAAATCTCATTGAAATTTTAAATAATATGCAACTCAAGATATAATCCAAAACCAGTAATTAGGTAAAGTTAAAATTTATAGAACACTGCCAATGTTTTTAAAATGCTTCTATTTATCTAATTCTTGCTCAAAGGAGTACTTTTATTTATTTTCCTAGAGAAATGTTTGCCCTTTTCTGATGATTTTAGTGTGTGAGTATATACTGTATTTTATATATATATACATAAATTTTTTTTTCCTAGATACCATACATTGTCTTTCCTTCTCACTTGGAAGGCTCTGATATATAACAAGGCATCCCCACCGTCTCATGTCAACAATGTGAATTGCAAGCAAATTCAATGAGAAAACAAGCCTCAAAAAGTAGATGTGGAAGAAGGCCTACATGCCTCTAAAAAGCTTCCATAGTTAGCATAAACTCACGACCAAATTTCAGAGGGAGCTCAAGATCTGTAAATGAGTTCTCCCTGAATTCTAATATAATTGTGAAAAATGATTCTCATGCAATCTGCACATTTCAGATGATTTTTTCTTTCGAATGTCTAGAGACCATACATGCTAGGACTGGATACCAACCACAAAACCCTAGCCTGTAACTGAGGACGACCCATACTGATGCACAGCTTAGGTGACAGAACACCATGAGGATGGCTAAGAGTAGGAAGTGGGTAATACCTAAGAATAGGTTTATTCTTGGAAAGTCAGAAAATCCTCTTTCAGGATATAGGCATACTTCATTTTATTGCACTTCACTTCACTTCACAGATATTGCATTTTTTACAAATTCAAGGTTTGTTATAGCCCTGTGTGGAGCAAGTCCATTGAAGTCATTTTTTTCCAACAACAGCATGTGCTCACTTCCCTCCGTGTCACATATTGGTAATTTTCACAATATTTCATAGCTGCATTATTATATCTGTTATGGTGATCTGTGATCAGTGATCTTTGATGCTATTATGGTAGTTGCTTTGGGGCACCACAAACCACACTCACAGAAGACACCAAACCTAATCAATAAATGTTTGTGTTCCAGCTGCTCCACCAACTGGCCGTTCCCCCACCTCTTTGCCTCTCCTCAGGCCTGCCTATTCCCTGAGACACAACAATATTGAAATTAGGACAATTAATAGCCCTATAATGGCCTCTAAGTGTTCAGGTGAACAGTCGCACATTTCTCACTTTAAATCAAAAGCTAGAAATGATTAAGCTAAGTGAGGAAGGCATATCCAAAGCTGAAAGCTAGGCCTCTTGCACCAGACAGTTAAGCCAAGTTATGAATGCAAAGGAAAAGTTCTTGAAGTAAATTAAGAGTGCTACTCCAGTGAACATACAATAAGAAAACAAAACAACCTTGTTGCTGATGTGGAGAAAGTTTGAATGATCTGAATAGAAGATCAAAATAATCACAACATTCCCATAAGCCAAAGCATAATCCAGAACAGAGCCCTAACTCTCTTCAATTCTGTGAAGGCTGAGAGAGGTGAGGAAACTGCAGAAAAGTTTCAAACTAGTAGAGGTTGGTTCATATACTTTAAGGAAAGAAGCCATCTCGATAACATAAAGTGTAAGGTGAAGCAGCAAGTGTTGATGTAGAAGCTGCAGCCAGTTATCCAGAAGATCTAGCCAATATTATTGATGAAGGTAGCTATACTAAATGATAGAATTTCGATGTAGACAAAACAGCCTTCTATTGGGAGAAGATGCCATCTAGGATTTCGTAGCTAGAGAGAAGTCAATGCCTGGTTTCAAAGCTTCAAAGGACAGCCTGAGCCTCTTGTTAAGGGATAATGCAGCTGGTAATTTTAAGTTGAAGCCATTGCTCATTTATTACTACAAAAATCCTAGGGCCTTTAAGAATTATGCTGACTATGCTCTATAAATAATGGAACAATAAAGGCTAGATGACAGCATGTCTGTATACAACGTGGTTTACTAAATATTTTCATCCTACTGTTGAGACCTACTGCTCAGAAAAAAAGATTTGTTCCAGAATATTAGTGCTCATTGTCAATGCATCTGGTCACCCAAAATTTCTGATGGAGATGTACAAGGAGTTTAATGTTGTTTTCATGACTGCTAACACAACATCCATTCTGTAGGCATGGATCAAGAAGTCATTGTGAATTTCAAGTCTTATTATTTAAGAAGCACACTTCATAAGGCTATAGCTGCCATAGATAATGATTTCTCTGATGGATCAGGGCAAAGTAAATTGAAAACCTTCCATAAAGAATTTACCATTCTAGATGCCACTAAAAATATTCATGATTCATAGGAGGAAGTCATAATATTAACATTAACAGGAGTTTGGAAGAAGTTAATTCCAGCCCTCATGGATGACTTGGAGGGGTTCAAGATTTCAGTGGAAGAAGCAACTGTAGATGTGGCAAAAATAAGAAGAGAAAGAGAAGTGGAGCCCGAAGATCTTTCTGAATTGCTGCAATCTCATGATAAAACCTGAATGGATGAGGAGTTGCTTCTTAAGGATGAGCAAAGAAAGTAGTTTCTCATCTTTCACAAAACAGACAACAACATACAATGAGGAAAAGAATTCCTATTCAATAAATGGTGCTGGGAAAATTGGATAGCCACATGTAGAAGGTTGAAACAGGATCCTTACCTATCACCACTCACAAAAATTAATTCAAGATGGATAACAGACTTAAACCTAAGGCATGAAACTATAGAATTCTAGGAGATAACGTTGGAAAAACTCTTCTAGATATCAGCCTAGGCGAAGAATTTATGAAGACCCCACAGGCAACCACAGCAACAAGAAAAATTAAGAAACGTCAAACAACCCCATAAAAAAGTGGGCAAAAGACATGGAGAGAGGCTTTTTCAAAAAAAGATAGACTAATGGGGCATAAACACATAAAAAAATTCTCAACATCTCTAATCATCAGGAAAATGCATATCAAAACCACAATGAGATATCACCTAACTCCAGGGAGAATGGCCTTTATCAAAAAGTCCCAAAACAATAGATGCTGGCATGGATGCAGAGAGAAAGAAACACTTATACACTGTTGGTGGGACAGCAAACTAGTACAACTTCTATGGAAAGTAGTATGGAGATACCTCAAAGAACTAAAAATAGACCTACTATTTGATCCAGCAATCCTACTACTGGGTATTTACCCAAAGGAAAAAAGTCATTTTATTGAAAAGACACTTGTACTCAAATGTTTATTGCTGCACACTTCACAATCACAAAGAAGTGGAATCAATCCAAGTGCCCATCAATTCACGACTGGATTAATAAAATACGGTATATGTTTACTGTGGAGTACTACTCAGCCATAAAAAGTAATGGTGAACTAATACCTTTTGTAACAACCTGGATGGAACTGGCCCATCCTCCTAAGTGAAGTATCACAAAAATGGTGAAACAAACACCACATATACTCACTATTAAATTGGAACTAATCAATTAACACTCATGCACATATAGAAGTAAAACTCAACAGTAATCAAGCAAGGGGCGGAGGGGATGGGTAAAATCACACCTAATGGGTACAATGCACACTATATGGTGGTGGGAACACTTATAACTTTGACTCAAACTGTACAAAAGCAATTCATGTAGCCAAAACATTTGTACCCCTGTAATATTCTGCAATTAAAAAAAAAGAAAGTGGTTTCTTGAGATAGAATCTACTCCTGGTGAAGATGTTGTGAACATCATTGAAATGATAGCGAAGGATTTAGAATATTACACAAACTTAGTTGATAAAGCAGTGGCAGGGTTTGAGAGGACTGATTCCAATTGTGAAAGAAGTTCTACTGTGGGTAAAATGCTATCAGGCAGCCTTTCATGTTACAGAGAAATCTTTTGTAAAAGTAAGAGTTAATGTGGCAAGCTTCATTGCAGTCTTGTTTTAAGAAATTGCCACAGTCACCCTAACCTTCAGCAACCACTACCTTGGTCAGTCAGCAGCCATTAACATGAAGGCAAGACCTCCCCCGAACGCCAGCAAAAAGATTATAACTCACTGTAAGTACAGATGATTATTAATATTGTTTATCAAAAAAGTATTTTTTAATTGATGTATGTACATTTTTTAGACATGATGATATTGCACATTTAATAGACTATAGTATAGTGTAAACATAACCTTTATATGTACAAAATTTCTGTTACTTGCTTTATTGTGATATTTACTTTATTGCGTTACTCTGGAACTGAACCTGCAATATCTCTGTGGTATACCTGTACCCCTGATTATGTCGTAAGTATATGAAATTCTAGGAAACAAAAAAATAGCTTTGGAAGATTTTTAACAAATTAGTTTGCATGCAGCTTTAGTACATCAGAGGACTCGGATTATAAAAATGATTGCAACTTTCTTATTATTTACATAGAAAACCTTTAGAGGAAACATTCAATATGTTTATACAGATAATTGTACCACTTTAGAACATGTTGTTACTTACCTTTGTGACATTTATTAAAGTTTAACCTTAATGTCTATTTAACAAATCTATTGTAACATCTTGCCATAGTCCACATTTAACTCTCAACCCTCAGGAGTCACACAAAAATTTAGTAAAAAACAGCTAACTCTACATAATCATATGGCTCTATGACACAACAAAAGGACATCATATGCCATCCATGGATTTCTTACTAATTTTTAAAGCTTTGGCTTAAATCTTCTTAACACTGTATTAAACACACGCATTAGTATTATCTTTGTAAAATCAAGCATCATTTAGACCATCAATCAAATTCACAGGAAAACTTCCCCAGTATCATCCCTAAAATGAAAAAAGTATTTAAGCACCTAATCATGCATGAAACTTTCAGTGCTGAGAAAATTAACTGCATAGCTCTGGGCCCTTGACCTGTGGTAGTTTTACAAACTGAAATAGACAGTGGAATAGAGCCGTGTTCATGTAGGTCATATGGTCAATAGAGAAGTAACACTAATTTCAAGACATTCAGACATTTACATGTGGTGATTTCAGAGGAAGAAAAATTTAGGATAAGCATTTGCAAGTATATGAGATATTCCCTTGTTTCCTTGTTCAAGAATGAAACAACTCAACACAAATCAAGAGAAATTTATCTTTTCAAC
Source organism: Propithecus coquereli (assembly GCF_000956105.1). Taxonomy (NCBI): domain Eukaryota; kingdom Metazoa; phylum Chordata; class Mammalia; order Primates; family Indriidae; genus Propithecus; species Propithecus coquereli. The sequence continues at coordinate 744,114 of NW_012149530.1, read as the reverse complement.
ATAGTCATGTGATAGATACTATAGAGAAAAAGTAACTAGGCCTTCTCCAGTACGGAAATTTCTCTGTAGTAGATGTAGCATCTTTCACAGATTCATCTCTACAACCATCTATGCCCATCTCTGGAATATAGAACAAGTACTAATCCTTCACTGAATTTATCACTATTGTGGTTAATTCATGGAGTATTTGCTTCACTTCATGTGGTGTCTGTTTCCTCCTGTTAGGCCACAAATTCTGTAATCCCCATTATCTACTTCCAAAGTCTAGCACATGGTAGTTGTTCTGTAAACGTTTTTGGAATGAAGGAATGGAGGAATAGTAGAAAGGAAAGAAGAGAACTCTGGTCATAAATGATTAAATATAACTAACAGAAAAGGCTCAACATTTAACAAACACTGAGTAACTAGACTAACACATAAGCACTTTGAAACCCTCAGTTGGCAGACTTATTCCTTAAACCATGACCACTGACACTTTTCCATATCTTGAAAAAATAATGTAAGACTTGGGAATCCTCAGCCTGCTTTAAACCTTGAAAAGTCTCAGAACTTCCTTTTTGATTCTCCCATGTCCAATCTGCATCCCTGCACTTGTGCTGACTCAGATGCCTGGCTACCGGGCTGTGACCTCCTCACTCCTCATTTTCTGAGCAGCTCTGGCTAAGTTATAATGATTGCCTGTATAAATTAATCTCCACTGCAATAACAAAGGCCATCATGCTGGCAGTTGCCATCCGGGCATGTAATTCACTGAATAATTTTTTATTTCTCAGTCAAAGCTGCATCTCATATCATTGAGGATATGATTTGTCTCTGTTCCTCAGGGTCCCGTTGAAAGGTGATGCCACTGCCAACATTAGCATCATCTGCAAACTCATTAGTAAGACAGATCATTGTGCCCAGTCCCTTGAAGCAGAATATCCGACAAGGGGGCCCAGGAATCTGTTTTAACAAGCTCTTCAGATGATTTTTGTATATGCTGAACTTTGAGAAGCACAGCCCAACACACCTTTGTGATACTGGTCTGTGGCATAGACATTAGTCCTTCATACTTTCACAGGTACAGTTTGCATTAGAAAAATATGAATCAGCCAGCCTAGACATTCCAGTACCATCTCTGTCTATGCTGCCTCCTCACCAGCCCTTCCAGTTGGAGTAGTGATTAAGAGCATGCACTCTGGACTTAGATCTCCAGCATGTGATTCCATGTGCTCTCAAGTAACTTACTTAACCTTGCTGTACCTCAGTTTCCTCATCCATAAAAGGGGGATAGTAGGAGTACCCATCTTACATGGCTGTGGTAAGGATTGAAGGAGGCAACATATATTCAACAGCTTAGAAAAATATGTGACATATACTAAGGGATACATTTGTGTATTATTTAAGGCAAATTGAACTTATAAAAGATCCTCTTTTTCTATCCAGAGAGTGTGATTATTTCACCCATCATCTTTCTTCTGAAAAAAAAAACATCCATGCTGAATATCTCATGCAAGCTAAATTCTTGTCTCTACGATAGAGATAAGGGTTAGACTCTTTGAAAGTATTTTCCTAGTTTGAAGTGTGATACAACATTATAGTGGAAAAAATTACCCCAATATATCTCCTTTCATTTATGAATACCTTTCTTATATAATGAACTACAAACACTCCATGTCTGTCATGAAATGCTGATACACAAAGAAATCACTGGCTTTGCAAGGTATCCTCTTCTGTTAGTCAAATGTATAAATTAAATTGGCAGGTGGCTTCCAAAGAGGAAGGGTAAAGGAATACTATATCAGAGTTGATTTATATTCTTGGTAAAATTCAAATACAGGTAAGATCCCATTATAATGAATTCCACTGGACCTGCAATTTGCTTTTGCTTTAATTAAGTTTTGTTTTTGTGAATATATTGTTAAAAATCATATCCCAAGTCAGCAGGAGCTAGAGCTAAAGCCTAGCTGTTAGGTAGCCACTCTGGAATGAATAAGCAAGTGAAAAGCAATGTTTTAAACCCAATTGGGAAAGAGAAAGGTGTAATGAGCTCACCACCTTATACTCTTTTCTTCTCCAATTACTGCTGGACTCTTTGGTTTACCCGCAGGCCATGTTTTAGGTCCCGTGTGCATGGGTGTATGATGTGCTTGGTTTGTCTTTGGTTTTGATTTTTCTTTTTTTCAGTAATCAGGAGACCTAAGGTTGGAAAGAGGGAGGAAGAAAATTGAATATTAACTGTTACTTAATTTTGTCAACATAAAAAATTATTAAAAACTTTTAAACTCTTTTATTTTACCTCCCTTTCTTCATTACAAGCAGCATATATGGACATGGCTAGTGAAAGTGAAAAGGCATAAAATTACTGAAAAGGATAACTTGTAGAGAAGTATTTGTGAGAAAAACAAGGCACTGGTGGTTTGGGCCACATGCAAGTACATGGAAATCTCTTTATTCTTTGAAATGCTTATTTATGGTAAAATGTTTATTTATGACAGATTGATTGACTGGTTCTATGATATCCAATTCTGTGTCTTGAATTCCCTATTTAGGCTTTATTATTTCATGTATTCAAGATACAGTATTAAGCCAATAGGTATTTGCCAATTATGTACACACACGCATACACACACACACGCACACATATACACACATTAGTTAGAGTCTCAACAGTGACTTTTTTGAATTTTAAATTTCATTTGTATTATACTGTTAAAATAAAATATATGAGTAAAATGTTCTATGTTCATTTCATTTAATCCAGAAATTTAACTTCAAGCAGTATGTCATAAGAAAATAACTTATAATGGGTGAAACAATATATTACATGAGCAGTCCCATCTCAACATCATTTATGAGTAAAAAAAGAATACAAAATTATTGTCCAACAGTAAATTAGTGACTTAGGTTAACTACAGACAAATATGTAGTAGGGCATTTGCAGTAATTAAAAATTATTTTCATGAGTACTATAAACCAACATATAAGGCAAACTATGTTGTTAAAATAAAGAAAAAACTAGTGTGCAAAATTATTCATTTGATGAG
>NW_012149530.1:727804-729198 GCF_000956105.1 Propithecus coquereli | reverse complement strand
GAGATTGCAGCTTTCAGGATTAGAGATTTTGACCAATTCATCTCTATGTCTCCAACTCTGGTAGTAGAAAGTCAGCCTGAAATAGCACAGCTACTGGAAGTGGATATCCAATTCAGAAGAACATATTAACAAAATTCTAATTTTATCTGACAATTGGAGAAACAAAATTACTGAAATCATTTGGTTTTTTGGTTTTTAACTCTATGGGTCTATATTTCCAAGGAGCATTCTAGAATGTTTTATATAACTAGTCACAATACACAGAATACAAAAATGCATTCAAATGTATCTCACCCTCCCTTGCAAAAAAAGGCCTGGATCTCTTTTCCTTCTGTTTAGCAAAATAAGTTTCTCAAAATAATTAACTTTTTTCCCTTTTTACTTTTCACTAAAAATTAGTTAGTAGGAAGGCAGAGGATATTGAAGTCAAATGACTTAACCTGAAACTATTTCCAGAAATTTAATTTATCCAAGATTTCACATAGTTATACCATGTGCAAGGTTTTATTATCAAAATAATCAATTCAAATCTGAAGGTAAGTAAGTTGTTAGCTTCCTCTGTCTTTTGAATGAATTCGAGTATACATGTCAGGCTTAATTAGTTTGCTCATAAAAATGAGTAAAAAGTTTCCTAAGGCAGCTTTTTAAACTGAAGGAAACTTGTACTAGGTATCCATTAAAGTTTGATCTGAAAAACAGATGCCACTCTATACATTTTAAGCTCTCTCAGGAAATCTAGAATTTGGGGGTTACAAGAAAGCTGTTGCCAGTTATCTCATCTTCCCACATCAACAAAGGGGGTATTCTGAGGAAGATGCCCCCAAATCTCAGACAACACTTGTGCCTGCCATCTGCTGATGTCCACATGCCCAGCTTGGGCTTGATTCATCTCTTCTTTCCCATTTGGAAACTTTGTGAAATCCTCTAATTGGAAGAACGTAACAAGAATCCTGCAGGCAATGGAGTCTGGGAATTGTGCTTTCCAGGCTGCACAGAGGGAGCCCAAAACTCCAAAAACAGGAAATGTCTCTGACACTTTGTTTCATCTCTTTTCATCTAGAACCAAAGAAGCCAAATCAAAGCGTGTAAGGCAGTTCTACTCTAAAGTCTGATCTGATTGTTTTCTCAGTCACTGAAAACCCTTGTAAGAGCTCTAATTATGCCCAAAAAGAAATCTTCATGATGAGAATTTGTCAGCAGCAGCAGCAAATATTTATTTCTACATTTATAAAAGCAGTACTGTTCCTTTCCAGGAGCACACAATACCTTAGCTGGGAATACAAGACTTTATTTTTAAAAGTATTGACCACCTACTCCATGGCACTTTGCTAATGACTTTTCAAACAATTTCTTAAATTCTGACAACTTTTCTGTGATGTATTTGTTGTTTGCTC
>NW_012149530.1:725402-727754 GCF_000956105.1 Propithecus coquereli | reverse complement strand
TTTAATTTGATCAAGTCCCATTTATTTATTTTTATTGTTGCTGTGATTGCCTTTGGAGTCTTCTTCATAAATTCTTTGCCTAGGCCAATGTCTGTAAGAGTTTTTCCGACATTTTCTTCTAGAATTCTTATACTTCCATGCCTAGGTTTAAGTCTGTTATTCACCGTGAGTTGATTTTTGTGAGAGGTGAAATGTGTGGATCCTGTTTCAGTGTTCTACTTGTGACTTGAGACCAGCACTCCTCTCCCTGGCATGGTCAGGGATTGATCTCCAGGGCCCAGGGCACAGCCCTGCAGACCAGATCCCTGTACACCCACGTCTCGATCACATTTCCTGGGAGCACAGAAGGGATGTTTGTGAAAAAGCCTGCTCAGGTGGGCGTGCCTTCAGGGGCAGATCAGCAAGCTTGAGGGGCAACCTTCTTCCCATGGGAGGGCTGGGCTCCCAGTTCATGCTGTGATCCTGGGCAGGGAACCTCGCATCCCACATCATAGCCAGAAGAGATTCCCTGGCTTGAGGTCCTGCCTGCTGGCAGAGGCCTGGGAGAAACTGCGGAATAGTGGAAAGGTGGAAAGGAGCAAGGTCTGCTTCAGACTGCAGGTCTCAACCAGAGCCAGCCCCACCCCCACAGACAGACTTTTCTGCTGAGTGGGGCCATTTCAGCCCCTCCCTGGCAGCTTTGCCCAAAAGCAGAGAGCTTTGATCCCTGCTAACAGCATTTAGGGAGCTTAAGGGCAGGATCACCCAACCCAGCTCAGCCAGCCTCACACCCCCACCTGCTCCCACTGAGGTGGAGAATAAGGACACACCTGGAAGTGTCAGTGCCCCACCCACCATCTGAGGCACTAGAGTGCCTCTCAAGAGCAACAAGAGCTGGTTACAGGTCCCAAAAACAACATTGCAGCCTGCTTCTCCCAGCAAGTGCCACCTACTGACAGGGAGGTCATTTTGCACACCCTTTTACTGCATCTACTGACTCATCATAGATTAAATTTATAACAACTCCTTTTAGGCCATGGATACAGATGATAAAAACATTCATTTTAAACCTGTTAGAATGCACATTAAAAGGAAATAGATAAAAGGTATACATTAAATAGCTAAAAAATAAATCTCACGGACATTTTTTAGGATTTCTTTATTTTTCCCTTTCTATAATTTTCAGTTTAATGTAAATTTGATGGATGACAATGAAGGGGAAATCCTAAAATTTTAATGAATAGCACCATACCAGAATAACTGTGTCTGAAACTTTTGTTCCATCTAACTCTTGCCTCTGATGTAGTCTATTTTTCTGATTAACATTGACTTCTTTCCCATATCTGGAGATTCCCACAATTAAGAACCTTTTCTGTGCATTCCATGGAGAAAGAGAAAAGGAGACATTCATAGAGGATGAATTTGTGGTCAATTTTAAAGATATGCCAGGATTTTGATCCTTAGTCTTTCACTTATCTGGTAAAATTGGGCAAATTACTACTCCTTTCCATGTTTCATTTTCCTCATGGAAAAATGAGATAATAATTCTTGAGCCATTGAATTTCTTGCCAGCACCAAATAGAATACCATCTTTAAAGCACACTGCACATGGCAAGGCCTCCATAAATGGTAGTTATTATTCTCTTTCATCCATCAGCACTTGGAATAGAGTAGGCACTCAGTGAATGAGTGAGCGAGTGAATGAATGAATAAATAAATACAGGGATAAATGGTCATAAACTTTACCTCTACTACAAAATCCAACAAAAGTTTCAGATGCTCTGCTTCCAGGCCGTTAGACCAAGAAGACATAGTGTAATACGTTATTTCCGCTCAACTTCTTACTGCACTTGCATGTGAAAAGTCTCTGCTCAGGTCTTTTTTTACTTGGTATAACAAAACTTTCCCTCAGAAAGAAGCCAGGAAGGATGAAAAGGGGTCTGGATGTCTGGAAAAAGATCTTCATCAGAAATACAACCATATCCATATTTAACTATTCTTTTTTTTTTTTTCTGGACTAGCAGGGCACTTTGTTTTGATCCCTTTCAATGTGAATTCTGGTATTTCCCCCTGTAAGTGTCATTTCAAAGCTGACAGCTCCAGCTGTCCAGCCTTCCTCCCTCCAGTGACTCATGCCCAGCAGATGGTGCAAATAGCTTGGCACTGATTCACTGGATCAGTGTTAGGAGAAAAGCCTTGCCAGACAACTGATGGCTTCTTTGAAGTTGTTCATTCTGGCAACAATGAATAGCTAATAGCACAGCCTTCGCTAAACAAAAAGATATGAAAGTTTGAGAAAAAATACAGGATATAGGGGTCCATATCTTTCATGGTGCCTGTAATTATTTTCTACTAGTAATATCATTTTTATTA
>NW_012149530.1:719472-720987 GCF_000956105.1 Propithecus coquereli | reverse complement strand
AGATGTATATAGATATAGATGATATAGATATAGATATAGATATAGATAAAAACAGCTTCCAGAAAATACTGCATTTGGTCTAATCATCTTTTGTATTATAAAATAACAAAAAAGTGTTATACTCTGTATAATAGATACTAACAAAATCAGTTACTAATTAATTTTGTACCTGAATTATACTGGTTATTTGTCTTCTTTAAATTGCTTTATGCATCACAACATATAGCTTGGGATGCAGAACACAGAAGCTGCAATTTCCCCGCTTCATCTGGTTAAGCATTTTGATTGTGCCATCATTGTGAATAATTGGGCACACACAATACTGATAGCACAGGGAGTTTGGATTTTTGCATTTGTAAAGATCTAAAATAGTCATGATGAAATATTTGGAAGAAACTAAAACTAATTTTGAATAACCATTATTGTGATGGAAGACAAGGTTCTATTTTACTAGTTTTAGGAAATGCAAAATGATTTATCTAATCTCCTGAATTACATAGAGTATTTTAATATATGCAAAATTAAATTTTAAATGATTATTCAGTAACATCAAATATTCATTATAAAATCACGATTTAATCATTGTTCATAGTTGCCTAATCCATTGCAATTCAAATTGATGTTAAAAGAAAGGCCTAGACTTTTGCAATGTAGCCTATTATATTCTTCAGGGGCCACAGATCATATTGTGGTCCAAAAAAATAATGGTCAGAGGGAATAAAATTGATATGAGCATTTTTCTGTTTACTTCTCTTAATGCTGAAAATAAAAAGTAATGACAGCCTTTCTTTGTCCCCCTTGATGCTGATGCTCCCTTCAAGTGGAACCCCACTGGGGTCGGGAATTAAGCAAGAAGGTGCTCTCGGTGACTGAACACTAGGTCTGTCACAATCAACAAGAGTAAATAGGTTGTATCCTATCTGTAGACCCATTTTCATCATTGCCTTTTTGTAACTCGCAGGTGACAGATTAGAAAGTGATGGATTACATATCTATTTCTCAAACTGCTCTAAGTGCCCTGCTTACAGGATCTGTCGAGAAAGCCATACCTGACTTAGAACAAGCTAGAGGGTCTTGCCAAAGGAGTCAAGAGGAGGTGAGGAGAGTATGAAAGCCCTTCTTAGGAGAATGAAAACAAGAAAGGGGAAAAGAATCTAAAAGAGAAAGAACAGTATTATTATTAAATTTTCATTAGAAAGCACTCTCCAGAGACGACCAAGTAAAATTAGTGGGAAGCAGTATATGGATAATGGAAAACAACGTAGGATTTGAAGTCAGACAGAACTAGCCATGAATTTCGGCTCATACACTGATACATTGTATGACGTGGGATAAATTTCTTAATTTCAAAGTTTCAATTTCCTTATGTGGTGAAGAAAAGTACAATTATTTGTGTAAAGACTAGGGACATCAAAATTAGCTCAAAAAACACAGCTTGTTATTATTGTTGCTTTTGTCATGTTGTAGTCTTTATTGTTAATACACAAAGGCATTAGCTCCCATTTCTTTAAATTC
>NW_012149530.1:714488-719422 GCF_000956105.1 Propithecus coquereli | reverse complement strand
TCTCGGGACCTCTCTCCTTCCAGTTCTCCTCCGCAATGTCTTCCCGTGGAGTCTCCTGTAGTTTCAGGCACCCTTCCTTCCGACCCTCACCCGATCTATGTTTCTCTGCTCACTTATTTTTTCTCTCTTTCTTCTAAAATTCGTCTTTTTTGCAGAGACCTTCTGACTGGCGGCTTGTCTCATCCGCCATCTTGGCTCCTCCCCTTCTTTTTTTTTTAAATTTTACATTTTGCCACTTCTTTCCAAATTATTTCCCCCTCCCAACTTCATCTGACTCATGTATCTAAATATGGTCCTTAGTTTGGATTTCCTCCAAAATCTAAACTAATACAAACAAAATCCATTGACTTTCACAGGTTCCTGACAGAAAAAAACAACAACAAACCTAGTGTGATCACTCTGCAGGATTTTTACTATTTTTGTTTCTGCCTCTTCATCATTATTCCTGGTCTCTGTTTGTCTAGTCTTTAGAGGCTTTGTTGACAATCGATGTGATGTAGTAAAATGTTTTCCCAGAATAATGTGATGACAGACTAGCTCCATATTTATGCCATGTCATATTTTAAAAGTGTTTTGTTTCCTAATTCCTCCCAAAAAGAAAAAAAAAATATATAGTGACAGCTTTCTTCCCCCCATCTGTAAAGAGGAAAAATGCTAAACAATGTTGGGATTTCTTCTAGGTTCTATAGCATTTCAACGAAACTATTAGAAGATGTTTCTTTCAGTGTGCGTATTAGTAATCCACTCTGCTACCTAAAGTAACCGCTCCCCTGCTGCTTGTCACCAACTCGAGGAAGTAAAATGATGAGAATGGAACAAACGACACACAACTCCATTTCCACCATATACAGAGTGCCTTTCCACTCCCCAACAGAAGGCAGCACAAATTAATATTCTGCTAAGCAATTATGCACACCAGAACAATAGCTGTTTATGCAACAAATCAAGTTATGTAGTTTACTGTTCACAATTCTCATTGTCAAAAGTCAATACTGTGTTTTGTGCCCTGATTGTCCCAAATTAATAAACATTATTTTCTCTCACTGGGTTAAGGATAAAAAGAGCAATCTGTCAAAAGAAGTATTTCTCTTTCATTAAAAAGATTTTACCCAAAAAATCTTTACCTCCCTCTTTTTGGCAAGTAATGAGAGAAAATCCATGGCAACCAGTTCCAAGCCACCTAAATAAAATAAAAATTTCCCAAAGAAATCCTACAATGGATATTATCTCTTTGCAGAACTGCATTTTTCTGCATAATTATGCTATAAAACAGACCTAACACCATAGGTACAACACATAAAACATAAGCTAAAATTTAGGACCCAAGGTTTAAAAGTTCTAAAATATTTCTGCCTCCAAGGTCTCTATTTCTTCTTATCACTTTTCTGTAAATAACTATATGCATGTGCTCTTTTCAGAAAAATACATAAACTTGACAGTACCAATGATTATTTACTTCAATGCAAAAGCACACACATTGAATAAAATTAGTTGGGAAAATTTCTTCATAAATAAATGTAGACTCTGGTGAGGACCTTTACTACACATATTTCACCCTCAACTCCAAAGTTTAACAATGATTTCACTAACAGATAATTGGCCCTACAATAAAAAAGCAATATAATAACACAGCTTCTAAATAAGTGAGTATTGAAGCCAATAGAAACCCTGTAGGTGAAAAAGTTTCTCTATAATTGTTAAAATCTAATGCTTGAAAGGCTAAGAACCAAAACATTCTAGAAGCATCAGTAAGACAATCTTAAGAGAAAACATAATTATTTATTTAGGAGACTCCTAGAGCGAGACACTGCAGCCAACAAAGATCCGATGGCATGGAAACCACATGGACAAGAGAAGAAGGAGCAGATGAAAGGCAATGGGTAATGCAGGGTGACATCCCTCTCAGGGAAGCAATTTGGACTCAAAGCAGGCCAACAGTGATGGAAAATCATTATCATTGGATGGCCAATTTTTTTACCTGCCTCTGATGATGGGTGTGAGAAAGGCATTTCAGGGCTGGACTTGATAGCTAATGTTTTTACCCTAACCATCAGATGCTAATTGGTTCATCCAGAACTGCCAGGACAAGCATAGTTTCTTCCCACTTCAATGACCTAGACTGATGGTTAGAAAACAAACCAGAACCCAACCATCTGTTTCATTTGAGATAAAAAGTTAAAGGAAAAAAAACTTAATACCATATGCACTAGAATTAAAATCTTGCTTGGATAACAAAAAAATTCCAAGTATTATAACTGGAATTTTTTAAGCAAGAGGAAAAGCTCTAATTCAAACTTCAGATAATCTGTTGATTGATTCTCTATGAAAATAGTTCAAGAAAGAAAAATTAACTACTCATTCCCATCTTCTCTGCTGTCAGCAATTAGCAATTATCAACTGTTTCCAACTTTATTTGGGCTAATTCAGAAATTTGATAAGTTTATGACATTATTGTGGTTAAATTCTTTGTAATGTATGCTTCAAAAAAGACAAACATCTCACATCAGGCAGGGAGTTTCCTCCCAATACTTAATGTCTTCATATTCTATAAAGATAACAATCTAAAAGAATTTTACTTAAAGGAATTAACAGAGAATGAAATCATCGAACAGTATCTTTAAAGCAATTGTTTTAGAATATAAGGCTTCCCTCAAAGAAACCTTATTTTAAAAAACACACTGAACTCATTTCCTACTCAATCATCAATTCTATTAAGCACTTTACAGCCAGATGCCTCAAAGCAAGATGCAAACTCTCTTATTTCTGAATCCCCCTGCCCCACACTGTGTGACTACTGAAAAGATGTTATTAATAGAAGTAAACACTATCTCCGATTTTTTAAATAATATTGTGAATTTTTAAAAAAAGATATATAAAACAACAAAGAAAACTTTGTGTTAACAAATAAGCAATCATTTAGGAGCACATTTATCCCAAATATAAAAGGCTGTAGACCTTTACCTCTTGTTGTCGATTTAAGCTATTAACCTCTTTTCTAAGATCATTTGGTTTGAAAGATTCCCCTACTCAAAGGCAAGGCACTACATTTCCACTTTGCCAGGGTGTTTGGGAAATACTACAGAAGTGGTAGAGTTTATATATCATAACGGCTACAACTATTGCCTTTAAAGTCAAGCATGAGTCAGAGTTCTATCTCTACTACGTAAGGTTATATGATCTTGAGTCTCAATATTATCACTGGTAATTGAGATAAAAATAGTATTTTACATGTTTGCTGCAAAAATTACATTAAATGACACCTACACATAATGATCAACAAATGTTAGCTATTATGATTGTGATTAATATTATAATTATTAAATTGTTATACATTATTGTTTTTAGAAATATGGCTGATGAGACACCCTTAATCATTGTCTCAACTGAATCAATTAAAATTCTAGATAAAATAAGATATTTTTCTTTTAAATACATTGTTGAACTGGCGTGATAATTAGGAATCCACAAAGCCTAAAAAACAAAATTAAAGCATGCCTGCTCATCCTGAAAGGTAAGAAATAATAAATCTGGCATTCACCTGAGGGTTTGAGACCTTGATATTCTGACCAATTTATGGAGTTAGAAACAAGACACGAAGGCAGTGTTCTCACTATGTGGGGAAATTAGGATAAGATGCTCCAGGTAGCTGGAAACTGCTTCCTGGAACTTTGTTCTTGTTATTATTTCTGTTGAATGTCAAACCATGCTTCCTATAATATTTTAAATCCTCAATAGTAAATTTACTTCAGAATAATTTGGATTGGTACTGTCCTCAAGCAACTGGTAGAAGAAAATGCAACTTTTGACACAACTCTCAAATAATCCCCACAAAGTTCCAAGGATAAACAACTTACAACCAAAAAGAAAAAAAAATCACACAATACACACACATAAAAAGACACTGTAAGTAAAAGTCTGCAGAAATAACAGCAGAAACAAGCTGGCAAACATCAAGAAAAGAAATTGTCAGAAACAAACTAAAGAATAACTATATTTATCCTGTTTAAAGAAACAAAAGAGAAATTTGATTGTTTGACCCACAGCTAAGGGACTATAAAAACGAACATGTAGATTTGAAAAGGAACCAAATAAAATCTCAAGAAATAAATACTATACCAACTAAAGTTGAAAAGTCAATGAATGAATTAAATTCAGCAGCAGGTATAAATTATGAACTGGAAGAGACATTGTCCAGAAAACAGTCTACAGAGACAGAGGTGGAAAACAAGGAAGAGATTAAGGAGCACAGACAGAAAAGGGGTACCAATATCTAACTCTTGTTTCATTAGCAGATTGTAGAGAGAAAAAGGGATAGGCAATCATAGAAAGAGATAATAGTTGTGAATGTTCTGGAATGTTAATAAACACTAATTCTGACTTCTACGAATATCAATGAATACCAAGAAGGTAAATAAAATAAACCTGTAAGATGACACATAATAAAATCGTGAAACAGAAAAAAAAGTCTTTAAAGAAGCAAGGAGAAAGAACAAATTACCCACAAGGGGAAGGCAATTATGCTGGTAGCTGACTTCACAACAGCAACAAGAAAAAACAGATGTCTTGAATATTATCTTCAATATGCTCGGATGAAGTAACTATCAACTTCAAATTTTATACTCATTAATTATCAGCCAAGAATGAGGGTGGATAAAGGTATTTTCAGACTGAGAGAGTTATTGAGAGTTTTAAATTTTAAAAGCTATACTTCAGAAAGAAGTATAATGATCCCAGATAGAGACCTTAAATGAAGAAAGAATAATGGACAAAGATACTGGTAAATATGTGAGTAAATCTAAACAAACATAGAGCATAAAATAAGAATGTCTCATGTGTAAGTGGGTGGGAACAGGCTCAAAATAAATTATGGGTTCATATAGTTACAAAGGGAGTGATAGGAGTTAAAGCATTCTTATGTTCATGAATTTAAGATT
>NW_012149530.1:709621-712525 GCF_000956105.1 Propithecus coquereli | reverse complement strand
TCACAGCAGCATTAATCATAATCAAAAAACCTAGAAACACTGCAAATATTTCTAGCTAGTATGTGTGCATTTAAAACTATACGTATACACACATATGTATATTCACGTGTATATACACATAAACACGATGGAATACTACACAACAGCAAAAATGAATGCACTATCTCATTAGTGGGAATAAACAAAATAAGCAACTCAGAGAAGAATACATATAATTTAATTTGTGATTTTTTTCAAAAAGGCAAAATTCTACATTGTTTATGGAGACACGTTTTTCTAAAATTAGAAAAAAAGAGGGAAAGATTAACAGAAATTTAGAATTTCAGAACGGTGGTGCCTTCTTGGAAGCAAAGAAGGGGCTGGAAGCTGGGAGAGTCACCCGAGGGTTTCTATGGTGGTAATAATGTTGTATCACTTAGCCTACAGGAAAATGGGATTTATTTAGTCTTCAGACTGTACATATAACTCTTACATGCATTTTGTGTACTATATCTTACCAAAGCTTTTTTATATGAAATATCCAAAAGCTTCAGGTATAAATATAGCTTATTTTCTTTAACTTTTAAATTAATTACTTATCACTTGCCTAATTAACAAGAAAATCATTTTCTCTGTCAAAACACCACCTCTTTTACAAATTTTCCCAAACATAGGATTTTTTTCTACACATAAGGAACTAAGATATAAGAGTACTGGATATTATATGTCTCTGATTTTCACTATCTTTCACAATTGTATAGCAATGCTAGAAGCTGATGCTAAACAATTTACTGATGATGCGGACGTAACCGGGACCTAGACAGGTAATTCATGTTATATACATCTCTTCCTGTCAACAGCAATTTCTGCGATGAAGCTGGAACAGCAGTAGAAATAGAAAGGAAAGAGAAGGAAATGAAGAATGGAATTATGAATATAAAAATATTTACCCCTTAAATGTCAAATTGAGAATAGCAAAACCACACCAGCATCAAACAGATCTTACCCATCCTTAGTAATAATGATGCCTAAAACCATACCTCCTATAACAGAAAACAAGCCCTGATAACATTAAGGCTGAGTATTTATTTTGAATTCCCTATTTTCTGCATGTAGAGCAATGTGTCGCATCTGAAAGTGAGCTACCTGCACAGGGCTGCTCAGGATCCATTCATGACATATAGAGTGAGTTGCTGGATTGGGAGTTTCTAACAAAGAGAGTCAGAACGAAGACGAAAAAAAAAAAATTAGAAGAATGGCATTTTTTAAATGCTTATTAGATGTGACATAAAAAAATGTATTCTAATGCCTGTATTACACAGATTTGCCCATAATTCTAGGGTAAAAAATGTTAAGCATGACTGCACAGAAATGATAAGGCACTGATTTATGTATAGACTAGGGAAGACAACAATTTTTTGGTTAGACTATTCTATTCATGCATTATAAAACAGCTTTTCTTTTTTACTGTTTAGTTCAATAAATCTTCTTGTCTACTAATTTGTAAATTGCTAGCTCCAGCTACAGACCTTGATTTCCTCACTGAAATAAAGTTTATGGGAGAGGAACCTGGCATGAAACAAAATATTATATCAAGTGTGCAATTTTTTTCTGCCCCCTGCAGACCCACTGCAAGAAGATTTTACTGTTTGCTTACTAAAATAAATAAGAGAAATTTCCATTAATGTTTAAAGCAGGTGTATCCCCCATGAGAACCAAAAGTCTCTTAAAATCTTTTAAATATTTTGCATATCCACATTAGTCTTTACTCCAGTCAGGACACATAGAAGAAATGATAAGCAAATAAAATGTCTAGAAAAAAATCATTACTATTATAGTGTCTAATTTATGGAGTTAAAAAAGAAGATAATCAATGTTGGATAACAACAGTATGTAAATGATGAAGCAGAAATTGGAACCAAAGTATTCTAATGTCCTGAAATTCTAAAGCTTCCGCTGGGAACTAGAGCGGCTACCAAAGTGGAGCCAGTATGTCAGAGTCAGAGAGGCAAGAAGTAAGAAAAGTGGGCTGCCTAGATGTGTGGCAGCAAGAAGAGCCTAGGGATCTGTGAGGCCGAGTCCTCTAGCAACCCATTTTGGGGAATATCAACTCTTGGAAGACAAGCTGAGTGTGAGATATCTCCTCTGAACCCAAAACCTTTAAAATGCATAAAAATCCTACAGGGTTGGCTTGAAATTTTTTCAGGGATGAAAATCATGTATAACTTCATAAAAATTGCTACACACATAAGAAAGTAAGCCACTTTGAGTCAAATTCAGCAAGAACAAAAAATAACAAATTAATAATAAATTAATACCTGCAAGACTTGAAGATTTTGGGATTGTCAGTCCTAGCATTCAAAACAGCTATGCATGAAATGTTTAAGGAAACAAAATGGGCAATGGCAAAAATAGGCATAAATCAAAAAATATCAGATAAGGAGATAAAATTGGAAAAATTAGAAATTCTAGAAATGAATTTGAAATAATTCAATGAATGTTTAAAACAGCAGAATGCAAAATATGCATTTTCTTTTTGTTTTTTTCTTTTTATTACAATAGATTTAGGGGGTACAAGTGTTTTTTGTTACATGGATGAATTGTATCATGCTGAAGTCAGGGCTTTTAGTATAGCCATCACTAAAACAGTGTACATTATACCTGTAGGTAATTTTTTTAGCCCTCACACTCCTCCCTCCATCGCCCTTTCTTGATTTTCAATGTCCCTTACACCACTTTATGATTATATACACACATCATTTGACTCCCACTAGTAGGTGAGAATATTTGGCATTTGTTTTTCCATTCCTGAGATATTTCACTTAGAATAACGCTCTCAATTTCCACCCAAGTTGCTGCAAAAGACATTATTTCAATCCTTTTTATGGCTGAGTAGTACTTCACAGTGTGTGTGTGTGTGTGTGT
>NW_012149530.1:694780-696002 GCF_000956105.1 Propithecus coquereli | reverse complement strand
TTTTTGGTAGAGACGGGGTCTCGCTCTTGCTCAGGCTGGTCTCGAACTCCCAAGCTCAGAACGATCCGCCTGCCTTGGCCTCCCAGAGTGCTAGGATTACAGGTGTGAGCCACCGCGCCCGGCCGGATATGTGGTTTTGTCAAGAACTTGCCTCCAGAATGGGTAGGCTCCTTTCAGAAGAGACAGGCAGCTTGGAGCTCAGGAAGAAGAGCTATCCCTGCACTCCCTCAGATGAGGTGGTAGCTTTTCTCCTTGGGGCACAGGAAAGTTCTTACTGCTTCTTTTCTGCAGGAAAGGAGTGAGCTGCAAGCTTGGTAGAAGTCAGGGTGTGACAGGTACTCTGTTAGAGGTTGGGCATCTGTTCCCTGGTACCAGGGCTTAATGGTCCCCTGTGAAACACTCACCAGTCCCAAAGGGAAACAACCTTTTAGCTGTGGCTGCCTCTGTGGCAGTGGGTGGGAGAGATGCTCCCCAAATGGTGGGGAGCAACTCCACTGGGAGGGCTGCAGACAACTTTGTATCTTGAGCCAGGGGGCTTTCTGATGCAGGAGAGTGTATATTCCACCTTCCTCTGTCTTAAAAATCATTTGTAGCAGTTCCCATTCCCCTTAGGGCAGCCCAACCCACAGTCAGAACTCCAGGAATATTGCCATTCCCCCGTGTCTTCCCATTCATTTTTCGTTGTCACAGTCCAAGTGGGTGCTGGGAATGTTCATGTGGGATCCAGTGACAGGGAGACTGAGAGACTGTGATTCCCTGGCTGGATAGAGATGCACAGCATGTGCACAGGCAATACAGAACTTGCCATCTCAGCTCAGGTCACTGGTAAGAAGAAGCAAACATACATGGGCTTGCAGCCAGTGCTCTGTTCCCAAGAAGCTCTCAGCTCACCAATGGCAGCAGCACCTGGATCTGTCAGGGCAGA
Source organism: Propithecus coquereli (assembly GCF_000956105.1). Classification (NCBI taxonomy): domain Eukaryota; kingdom Metazoa; phylum Chordata; class Mammalia; order Primates; family Indriidae; genus Propithecus; species Propithecus coquereli. The sequence goes on along the minus strand of NW_012149530.1, from coordinate 695,077 downwards.
AGGGCTTTCCAACAAATTGGGAGCTGGCAGACCAGACCACAACAGGTATGAGGGGAGGAAGAGTAATCATTCCCACCTACCCTTTCCACTGAGCTCCAAATCCCTTGGGGGTTGGTCTCTGCCAAAATTTTGCTCCTTCTTATTCTGCTCTACTACTTCTTCCCCTGGAATCTCCAGTAAGAAAAGGTTCCGACTCCTTTCGCTCATATTTCACCTGGGCTATGATTTCTCACCTGAAACTTCTTCCTCTGTTTGTGACAATCTGGCAACCAATATCTCTGGTTGGCCATCTTGCCC
>NW_012149530.1:691380-694730 GCF_000956105.1 Propithecus coquereli | reverse complement strand
TTTTTGTTTTTAATTCTGTTTATGCGGTGAATCACATTTATTGATTTGCATACATTGAAGCACCCTTTCATTCCTGGGATGAAACTCACTTGATCATAGTGAATTTTTTTTGATGTACTGTTGGATTCACTTTGCTAGATTTTGTTGAGAATTTTTGCATCTATGTTCATGAGAGACATTGGTCTTTAGTTTTCTTTTTCTATGCAGTCCTTTCTCTTTTTGGTATCAGGGTGATACTGGCTTCATAGAAAATGAGTTAGGATTCTCTCCTTCTCAATGTTTTGGAAGAGTTTCAGAAGGATAGGTGCCAGTTATTCTTTGTAGGTCTGGTCCAATTCAGCTAGGATTCTGGTGAATCCGTCTGGTCCTGGGCTTTCTTTTAATTAGAAATTTTTTATTACTGTTTCAATCTTGCTGCTCATTATTGGTCTCCTTAAGGATTTCTATTTCATTCTGAATCAAGCTTGGTAGATCATGTGTTTCCAAAAATTTATCCATTGTCTCTAGATTTTCTAGTTTGTGTGTGTAGAGGTTTTTATAGTAGTCTTGGATATTTTGTATTTCTGTGGTATCAGCTATAACATCTCTTTTTTCATTTCTCATTGAGCCTATCTGGATCATTTCTCTGCTATTCCTGGTTAATCTAGCTATTGTCCTATCAATTTTATCTGTTATAAGAACCAACTTTCTATTTTGCTGACCCTTTGTATTTTGTTTAAATTTCATTTAATTCTACTCTGATCTTTATTATTTCTTGCCTTTTGCTAATTTGGGGTTTGGTTTGTTCTTCTTTCTCTAGTTCCCTGAGGTACGATATTAGGTTGTTTATTTGCAATCTGTCTTGTTGATGCAGGCATTTAGTACAATGAACTTCCCTCGTAGCACTGATGTTTTTGTATCCCAGAGATTTTGGTAGCATGTGTTACTTTATCTAATCAATTTTTTTAAAATATTCATCTTGACTTCACCATTGACCCAAGGATCATTCAGCAGCAGGTTATTTAATTTATATATATTTGTGTAGTTTTAAGAGTTCCTCTTAAAATTGGTTTCTAGTTTTATTCCACAGTTGTCTGAGAAGATACATGGTATGATTTGGATTTTGTTCAAATTTGGAAGAATGTATATTTTGAAGTTCTTGGGTAGAATGATCTGTAAATGTCTGTTATAGCCATTTGTTCTAAAGTCCTGTGTAAGTCCAGTGTTTCTTTGTTGACTTTCTGCCTTGATGATCTCTCCAGTTCTATCAGTGTGAGTATTGAAGTCCCTGGATATTTATGATGTTGCTGTTTGTTTCTTTTAAGTCTAGTAATATTTGTTTTATGAATCTGGTAACTCCTGTTTTAGGAGCTTATATATTTAGGATTGTTATATCTTCTTGTTGAATCAATCTCTTTATCATTATATAACGACTATATTTGTCCTTTTGTTACTACTGCTGATTTAAAATCTATTTTATCGTATTTAAGAATAGCTACTTCTGCTTGCTTTTGGTTTCTATTTGCATGGAATATTTTTTCCACCCCTTTACCTTGAGTCTACAAGAATCTTTATGAGTTAAATCTGTTTCTTGGAAACAGCCAATATTTCAGGTTTGTGTTTTTTCATCCATTCAGCCAATCTATATCTTTTTAATGGGACGTTTATGCCATTTACATTCAATGTTAATATTGATATGAGAGATACTGTAGCAGTCATCTTATTGATTGTTACTTACTTGCTTTATGTTCTCCCTTGAGTTACTGTTTTATAAGAGGTGTGAGTTTTTACTTTTGGTTGTTTTTACACTGGAGGATATCAATTGTTATCTTCAATGCATAGAGCACTTCTAAGCACTTTTTATGGGACAGGTCTAGTGGTGACAAATTCCCCTAGAGTTTGCTTGTCTGGGAAAGACTTTATTTCTCCTTCATTTATGAAGCTTAGTTTTTCAGGATACGAAATTCCTGGATGACAGTTATTCTGTTTAAGAAGACTGAAGATATGACCCCATTCCCTTCTGGTTTGTAATGTTTTTATTTGTTTGTTTGCTTGGTGTTTTTTTCTGAGAAGTCTGCTGCCAGTCTGATGGATTTCCTTACTTGCTGTTTCATCTTGCTGCTTGTAGGCTTTTCTCATTGACTTTGACTTTGGCCATTCTAATGACTGTGTGCCATTCTTGTTTGCAATGAATCTTCCAGAATTTCAATGACCTTTTTGTATCTGGATGTCTAAATCTCTAGCAAGACCAGGGAAGTTTTCCTCCCTCCATTATTCCCTCAGGCAGATTTTCTATACTTTTTTGCTTTTTCTTCTTCTCCCTCAGTGATACCTATAATTCTTATGTTAAATCATCTTACATTGCCCCATAATTCTTGAAGACTTGGTTCATTCTTGATTTTTTTTTCACTTTTGATTGACTGAGTTAATTCAAAAGCCTTGTCTTCAAGCTCTGAAATTCTTTCTTCTGCTTGATCTAGTCTGTTGTTAAAATTTTCCACTATATTTTGTACTTCCCTAAATGATTCTTTCATTTCCAGAAGTTCTGCTTTTTTAAAAAACTATCTTTTTAGTGAATTTTTCATTCATGTAAGAGTTATTTTCTTGGTCTTTGTGTTGGTTTTCAACTTTCTCATACATCCCATTGAGCTTATTTATGATTCATATTTTGAATTTCTTATTCAACATTTTAATAATCTCTTTTTGGTTGGAACCCATTGCTGCATAGCTAGTGTGATCCTTCGGGGGTGTTCAAACAGCCTGCTTTTTCATATTGCCAGACTTCTTATGCTGGTTCCCTCTCATCTGAAATCTTTTCCCTCACTTCTAAACAGACATCTTTGTGGTTCACCTGTTCTTCGTTGCTGGGGACTGTACTGCTCACTGTAGCAAGGTAGAGGTATCCTGCCTTTTGGTTTTGCAGGTAGGTACCTACTGTCATGTTGCTGGCAATTTGGGTGGGTTGGACCCTAGGAGAGTGTTCAGGTGCCAGTGGTGGTAGACTAGGTTAGGTAACCCCCAATTTCCAGGCTCCTGGATGGCATGCTTGAGTCCTAGGGTGACTAGACCAAGACCAAGCTGGCAAATTTTCTCTCAAGCCTCCCTGGGTTCAGGTGCTAGCTATGATAGTGAGGGGTGGCGTGCTGTCCTGCTTCAGAAGAATGCTTAGGATGGAGAAGGGCAGATGTACTGTGAGATTGCAACAGGAAGTGTGAGCCCCCCTTGACATGATTAGCAAAAGGGAGTAGCTGCGGGACACATAAGCCACCCACATCTCCCTCTCTTGGTAATGACAGTGGTCTCTATCCTTTGAGGGCACAAAAGTGCTCAGATTCCCAGTTTCCACTCTGGTCTAGCTGCAGCAGAAGTGG
>NW_012149530.1:689759-691330 GCF_000956105.1 Propithecus coquereli | reverse complement strand
TCATCAGTTGATGCACACTTAGGTTGATTGCACATCTTTGCAATTTTGAATTGTGCTGCAAGAAACATATAAGTGCAGGTGTTTTTGTGATGCAATGACATCTTTTCCTTTGGGTAGATACCCAGTAGTGGGATTTTTGGATCAAATGGTAGGTCTCCTTTTAGTGCAGTGAGGAATCGCCATACTGTTTTCCATAGAGGTTGTACTAATTTACATTCCTACCAACAGTGTATAAGCATTCCCTTTTCACCCCATCCATGCCAACATCTACTGTTTTTTTGACTTATAATAATGGCCTTTCTGACAGGGGTAGTAAGGTGGTATCTCATTGTGGTTTTAATTTGCATTTCCTTGATTAATGATGTTGAACATTTTTTCATATGTTTATTGACTATTTATATATCTTCTTTTGAAAATAATCTGTTCATGTATTTTGACCACTTGTGATGAGGTTGCTTTTGTCTTACTGATTTGAGTTCCTTATAGATTCTAGATATTAGTACTTTGTCAGATTTATAGTGTGCAAATATTTTCTCCCATTCTGTAGGCCGTCTATTTACTCTGTTGACTATTTCCTTTGCTGTGCATGAACTTTTTAGTTTAATTAAGTCCCATTTATTTATTTTTGTTGTTGCCGTATTTGCTTTTGGAGTCTTAGTCATAAATTTTTTGCATAGGCCAATGTCCAAAAGAGTTTTTCCTAAATTTTCTTTGAGAATTTTTATGGTTTTAGGTCTTACATTTAAGCATTTCATTCACATTGAGTTAATTTTTGTATACAGTGTGAGACAGGGATCCAGTTTCATTTTTCTGCATGTGGTTCTTCCATTTTCCCAGCGTCATTTATTTAATATGGCATCCTTTCCCCAGGGTATGTTTTTCTCTGCTTTGTCAAAAATCAATTGGTTGTAGCTATATTGTTTTACTTTTGTATTCTCTATTCTGTTCCATCTGTCCATACGAGTCTACCTTCATACCAGTACCATGCTGTTTTGGTTACTATAGCCTCGTATAATAGCATAATTTGAAGTCAAGTAATGTGATGCCTCCAGATTTGTTCTTTTTGCTTAGGATTGTTTTGGCTATTTGGGCTCTTTTTTGGTTCCACATGTGAAATTTAGGATTGTTTTTTCAAGTTCTATGAAAAATGACATTGATATTTTGATGAGAATTTCATTGAATCTTTAAATCACATTTGGGCAATATGGACATTGTAACAATATTGATTCTTCCAATCCATAGGCAAGGAATGTTTTTTCATTAGTTTGTGTCAACTAGGATTTCTTTCGTCAGTGTTTTGTGTTGTCCTTGAACAGATCTTTCACATCCTTAGTTAAGCATATTCATAGGTATATTTTTTTGCAGCTATTGTAAGTGGTATTGAGTTCTTGATTTGACTCTCAGCTTGATTGTTGTTAGTGTATAGATATGTTACTTATTTGAGTACATTAATTTTACAACCTGAGACTTTACTGAATTTTTTTATTAATTCTATATTAATTCTAGGAGTCTTTTGGAGGAGTCTTTAGGATTTTCTAAATATAAGATCATATCATCAGCAAACAGTGACT
>NW_012149530.1:674081-676836 GCF_000956105.1 Propithecus coquereli | reverse complement strand
AACTTAAAAGCACTTATCGTAATTCCTATCTATATGGCTTATATGACCATGCTGAATCAAAGTTAGATTCATTAGCTCATTTTGGTTTTGACTTTAGCTACTGCTTTTGTGTTTATTGTATTAATTTTTGAAAATTATATAAAAACACATTTACATGGTCTCAAAGTCAATCCATAAAATATAGTACATTTAGAACAGTTTAGCTTCTATTTATGTGCTCTTCACATATTGTTCACCTTTTTACAAATGTTCTGACTTATTCATGCACTTTTAATATAAGTAAATGTATATATACATAATTAGATAAAAGCAATAAATGTTATACACATTCTCTCCATCTTATTACTTTACTCCATAACAGTGTATAGACATTTTCCTCATTCTTTTAGAACTGAATAGAAGTCCATTGTGTGTATATAATGTTTTTTACATAGTCCCACACTAAATATCCACAAAACAGCACTGGATAAATAAATAGCCCTGCAATTAATAGTCCTATGCAAATATCTTTTTGTATGTTTGCTAGAGTATCTTCGAGATAGATTCCAATCAGAGAAACTGCTGGGTCAAAAAATAAAAGCATGCATAATTTTACTAGAAATTATAAAGCTTCTTTTCATAATAGTTTCACTATTGTGTTTTCCCACTAGAAATATATGTGAGCACCTGTTTCCCCACAGGCTTGATGAAAGAGTATGTTGTCAAATTTTAACTTTTGCCAATCTGATAGAAATGGTATCTCATTGTAGTTTCAATTTGCATTTTACTTATTGGGAAAAAATTTGAAAAACTTTCCATATGTTCAAGGGTCATGTGAGTCTCTATAAACGGCTCATTTTTCTCTATAGTTGTAATTTCCCTTCTATTTTAGAACCTCTGTATTGTATTAATTCTTTATTTCTGAAGTAAATTGCATATATTTTTTCTAGTTTATCATTTATCTTTGACTTTGTGGTTCTTTTGCCATTCAAATATTTAGTGGTTAAATACACCAGTATTTTCTTTACTGCTTCTGTGTTTTAATCAAAGTTAAGAAAATTTTCTCGACTCTAAGGTAACCAAGAAACACACTAAGGTTTCCTTCTACTACTTGTACATTTTACTTTTAAAATTTACATTTCTAATTCATTTACAAATTCTCTTGAAGTTTGGTGTGAAAATGAGTGCAATTTTATTTTTTTCTACATGTCCAACTAATCTTAACATCACATTTTTAAACCATTTTATTGAGGTATGGTTTACGTGTAAAAAGCTGTACATATTTAATGTGTACAACTTGAAGAGTTTGGGAACAAGTATACAGCAGTGAAACCATCACATCGTCAAGGCCATAAACATATCCATTACCTCCCAAAGGTTGCCTCATCTCCCTTTATTATTAATATTATTTTGTGTGAGTGGCAAAAATATAGCATACAATCTATGGTTTTAGTAAATTTTAAGTATACAACACAGTATTGTTAGCTATAGCCAGTATGCTGTGTGATACAACTTCAGAATTTATCTTGCATAACTGAAACTTTGTAACCTTTCCCAATATCGCTTATTAAAAAGGCCATTTTTTTCTTTACCAATTTGATAGGCTGACTTTATAATATAGTAAATTTTTGCAGGGATTTGGATGTATTTCTAGAATTTTTTTTCTTTCTTCTCTTTGGCTAAATGTCTATTTAGCTTCCAATACTACACTATTTTAATTATTATATATTTTAACATAGGATAGAGCTAATTCACACTATATACCACTACTTTTTCTATGAGGATATTCATGGCTATTCTTGCTTATTTGTTTTTCCAAATGAAATGGCTAATCAATGTGTTTATCCCCATGTGGAAAGACTTAATGATAATTACATTGAGGTTGCATTGGATGTATTTATCAATTTTGAAAATATTAACCTCCATGTAATATTAAATCTTCCTATGAATGAATATGATATATAAACACAATGCAAAACCAATTAGAGGATATAATGAAAGAGAAGACCCTGTTATGATAAATATTTGTATGCAAGCTTAGAGATGTTCAAAACCGATATGAAGAAAGCTGTAAAATGCTCCTGAAAGGCACAAAAGTAGATACAACAAAAGGAAAGATACATAATATTTTTGCATACACAATTCAATATCACATAGATGTTAATCCTTGCCTGCACATGCATGAACTCAGTTTCTAGTCCTAGTGGCATGACTGACAATTGCAACCCCTCAACAATTCAGTCAATAAACAACTATGGAATTATTTAAGGAAAGAATAAGCATCCTGCTTATTGTCTGAAATCCTTCTGTTGACAATTCTGAAAACAACATGAAAAGGTCAATGTCAAAACATGCTGAGTGAGTATCACAGGCTTAGAAAAAAAATCTCAAAGTTTACAGTAGAGCATCCTTTAAAGAAAAGCTGTCTCATTAATGCTATTGATGAAACAGAACATGACGCTATATGGAAAAAGATAGGCATCAGAAATTCTAAGTCTAAAAGAGCTAGATTCCACATGCAAAGAAGTTTGGAAATGCCTCAACACAGAAGTTCCCAAGGAGTCCCTGAGGCCTTTTAGGGATCTGCAAATTCAAAATTATTTTCATAATTTTTAATGTATTATTTATCTTTTTTCACTACGTTGACATTTGCACTGGTTCAAGAGTAATCATGGGTAAAATTGCTGGGCACATTTGTATGAATCAAGTTGTACCAAACTATATCAGAAGTCATATTTTTTTACTGCTACACACTCAGAATACCAAAAAATACAGT
>NW_012149530.1:670270-671196 GCF_000956105.1 Propithecus coquereli | reverse complement strand
GTACTGTAACATAGGCTTACATATTCTTCTCTGTGTATCAAATATGTCTATTTAACTTATTTATTTATTGTAAATGGCATTTATTGGTTTTCAAATTTTTGAATCAACTATGTGCAAAGAACAGAAAAATTAATTATAGTTACAGTAAATAATATGTTTATGTTTTGCAATTTTATATGTTACATTTTATAATGACAATGTAAAAGGGATGGTATAACTGAAAAATCAACTCAAAGTGAATTAAAGATTTAAATGTGAGACCTGAAACTGTAAACTTCAAGAAGAAAACATAGGTAAAAACTCTTTGGCATCTACCTTAGCAATGATTTTTTTTAGATAATCACAACAAAAGCCGAAGCAACAAAAACAAAATAAACAAGTAGGACTACATCAAACTACAAAGCTCCTGCACAGCAAAGGAAACAATCAACAAAATGAAAAGGCAGCCTAAGAATTGGGAGAAATTATTTGCAAACCATACATCTGATAAGGAGTAAACATCCAAAATAGATAAGGAACTCACCCAACTCAATAACAAAAAACCAAATAATACAATTAAAAAACCGGGCAGATAACCTGAATAGATATTTTCCCAAAGAAATCATAAAAACAGCAAACAGGTATATAAAAAGGTGCTCAATAACACTAACTATTGGGGAAAACCACAAATCAAAACCACAATGAGATATCACCTCACATCTATTACAATGGCTATGATCAAAGAGACAAGATAACAAGTATTGGTGAGGGTGTGGAGAAAAGGGAACTCTTGTACACTGTTGATGAGAATGTAAATTGGCACAGCCATTATGGAAAACAGAATGGAGGTTCCTCAAAAAATTAAAAACAGAACTACTATATGATCCAGCAATCTCTCTTCTGGGTATATATCCAAAGGAAATGAAATCAGTACCTTGTAGAGATAT
>NW_012149530.1:667417-669879 GCF_000956105.1 Propithecus coquereli | reverse complement strand
AGACCATTGGGTGCCATGTTGGAAGATAGATATCATAACATCCTTCTTTTATTCCTGTTCTATTTACTAACCCATGTTCCTCTCTGGTTTTGCTGCCAGGCTCTTTAAATATTTGATCTACATCTTTCATCTCTTTTTAACTATTCCAATTATTCCTCTTCAGACTCTTTCCCATCTACTTCAGTGCATACCACTCCATAGAGATTATTTCCTTGTAGGTTACCAGTGATCTCTTCCTGCTAAAATTTATGGCCTTGGCCTTTCCTCAGACTTATTCTTCAACACTTAAGTAAGTGTTTGCTGATTATGAACCACCCGCTAGTGACTTTCTCTTGTTCTTTGGCATCTTTGACACTTTACTTAAGGGCTTCTCCCATCTCTCTGATGCCACTTCTCCACTCCTCTTCCCCACTAGGTCCATACTCTTGAGTGGTATTTAATCTCACCCCTATGTTTTTCTTACTGTAGTGTGACTGGCTCACTGCTTCAGCTATGGCATCTATTATCTGGCCACTAATGAGTCTCCATTTTCTTCCCCACACAATCATGGGGTGTTCTTACTGTTTCTTCCTTCAAATGCCTTTTGGAAGAATTTGCCTTATCCCATCCATTCTAACCACCACTACTCTAGTCCAAAGCCTCCCTAGCTCACAACCAGATTAACACAGCAGTAATATATTTACTGACTCCAGCACTGATCTTGCCTTTTCTCTAATACAACTGTCACATGCTTTGGTGCCAAATATTCTTTAGAAATTCCTTTTGTCTTTTCATTTTTCTGCATGAAAATATTCATTATCACGTACTGTTTTCAAATCTAAACTCTTTAGACTGACTTTCAAAACATTAAATGTTTTCCCATTTGACTACTATACTTACTTTCTTATTTTTTATTTAGTTCTTATTTCTCTTCAGTGAGGTTAATCTACTCACTGTCCTCCAAATACACAAATTTCCATGTTTCCCTTTTTAAATTCTATTCTTCCTCACAAAAACATAAATATTCTTATTCATCTCCTTCATCCTAACAATTTTATAAACTTAAATTTCACAATCTCAATTAAATCTTTACCAAGGTTCATAACAGATTGTTCAATTTTTGAGTTCCTGATGCTCAATTCAGCACCCGTCTCTGATTCTTCATATGTTATTCTTATTTCCACAGCTAAGTTGTAAGCTTCATAAGGGTGGAGTCATATATTTCTTCCCATATTTCTTTTAAAACTTCTAAATTAGTCTGTAAGTAACATGCTGAGCACATAATAGGCATGAATAAATATTTATTGGATAACTAACTAAGGAAAACAACTAGAAAATTCCCATGGTATTTGGCAGAATGACTACAGGCAAAAGACTCCTTTACAAAATATATTCTCTAAAAGTGCATTTTCTTCATGTGTCCACGAGAAAAAAAAAGATTGTCTTCTAGCATAGCCAAACTTAGCTCTTAAAGCATGTGTAAAATCCAAAACACAGAATTGCTAAAGGTACAACTGTTTAAATAAAAAGACAGATATACAAAAGAATTGCTTCATTTAGCAAGTACAGAGGAAATCAGACCACATTCCAAAAGTAATTTGATAATTTTGGCAGTTGGAAAATAATTAAAGAAAAAAATAAGCACTGAGGCTGTTGTCTTGGATTTATTAAGGAAAAGAAAATTCTTGTAAAACCAAAAAATTAAGAGAAAAACCTACATGCTATGTAACAGAAAAAAATTAGCAAAGGTAATTATATCACTGAAGAAACATTATTTTTTCCAATTCAAGCATATTAAAAATTAATATGACCATTAGTAACAACTATGGGCTATCTTTATAAAGAGAACATATTTGTATTTCCCCCAAAGCCTCATGGCTTGTTGTGCCCTCCTATGCAAGAAGTATTATGTCTTGAAAACAGCATGAGTCTCTATAATCAGTGGGACTCAAGTTACTAGCTGAGTGACCTTAGGCAAGTTACTGAATCTAGAGGAAACTTAACAACCTCACAGGGCTGTTGTGAAACTTAAATGAGATTACATATCTGAAAGAACTTAGCATGGTGTCGGACACACACTGGCCAATACATCTTAGTCTCTTTCCTTTCTGCTTAGCAGCAATAAAGAGAGAATAGGAGGCAGAACCACACTAGAACAGGAAGGAGGAACCTGAGATTAGTATCCCACCTCATCAACTAGGTAGATATTGTGGCAGGGATAGCAAACTATCTTCCAGTTTTCCTTTTCTTCTTCTTCATTTTGGTAGTAGAATCCCCTGAGTTTTAATGAGTAGCCAGACAGAGGTTTATTTCTTTTGGCTTCACAGGATTTCTAATTGTTTGATTTGCAATGCCTTTGCGTAGAACAGACACTTCACTTTTCTACCATTCACCACTCACTCCTGCCCTATACTCAACCAAATTCCAACATTCATAATTCCTTAACACGTAGGGTTTCTTCTGTGTATGGCCACTGGACCAGG
>NW_012149530.1:666035-667367 GCF_000956105.1 Propithecus coquereli | reverse complement strand
ATTGCAGCATTATTCACAATAGCCAAAATAAGGAATCAATATAAGTGTCCATTGACAGATGAATGGATAAAGAAAATGTGGTGTATATATTTACAATGAAATATTGTTCAGCCAAAGAAAAAGGAGATCATGTTATTTGCAATATCTATAAACATGGAGAACATTATGCTAGATTAAATAAGCCAGACACAGAAAGACAAATACTGCATGATCTCACTTATATGTATAATCTAAAAAAGTCAAATACATAGAAACAGAGAATAAAATGGTGGCCACCAAAGGTGGGGATTGGGAGGAATGGGAAGATGTTGGTCAAAGGGTACAAAGTTGTAGTTATGTGGATGAAGAAATCTAGATGTCTAATGTACAGCATGATGATTATAGTTAATAATAATGTATTGTGTACTGGAAACTTGGCAAGAGAATAGATTTCAGATCTTCTTATTCCAAAAAAAAGTAACTATGTAGGGAGATGGATATGCTAATTTGCTTAACCATAGTGATCATTTCACTATGTATTTGTCTGTCATAACATCGTGCTGTATATTAAGTAGGCAAGGAAGACTTTACTCAGGCTATTGCAATAGGGAACAGAGACTGAACTCAACTCTGCTGAAACAAAAGATGGGAAGGGTTTTAAGCACTAGGGTGAGCTAGTGGAAAAATTACCGGAGGACATTAATGGGAAGGTTGATCAATGAGATGTGTCGAGCACATTAGGTTATTCCTGAATTCACAAATGTTTTTCTCTGTGATTAGGCCATCTCTGTTGGCTAATTGGCACCCATAACTATTAGGCTCCTACCCATCCACAGAGACTAGAAAATCGGGGTGTTGTCTCCTTTGATATTAACATTTCAAAGAGATGATTTCAGATCCTTAAGAAAGACATCTCCTGGGCTGTAAAACTGGCAAGAGGGTCAGCTCAAGATGTCTGACTAGAGGGGTCCAACATTCACCCCATCCACAAATAAGGATCAAAATAGTGAGTAGATAACCACAAGATCTGAAAGAAAGTTAAGGTTGGCTTGATCGCCAGTAACAATATTTCATATGCTAAAGTACTGCATATGAATGAATGTTAGAATGCTAAAAATAATCCCATTTCTTCATTCCATGCCAAAGAGCACTCTAAGAAGAACTCTACAATCATGTGAGAGCTTCAGGGCACACATGCACGTTCGTTCCCCTATCTTTCCTCTGACACCGAGACCACCCTTGCCATTAGCAATGATGTGTGACTATAAACAACCTGAGGAAAGACACTTTTCTGATCGATCTTTTTAGCTCTTAGAGGTCTTCATATAGTAACCTACAAATGATTTATTGATT
>NW_012149530.1:659371-661307 GCF_000956105.1 Propithecus coquereli | reverse complement strand
ATTTTATGCCTTGTCCAATAAAGTTTTGCCTAACCTGAGGTCATGAAGGTATGTTTCTCTTCTCTTCTAGAAGCTTTATGAGTTTGGTTTTATATTTAGATCTGTGGTTCCTTTGGAATTAATTTTTGTATATGATATGAGATAAAAGTCAAGATACGTTTTCTTCCATATAGATATCTAGTTTAAATCCAGCAACATCTGTTGAAAAGACTTTCACAAAAATACTGTTATGGCACCTCTATTGAAAATCATCTAACTGAATATGAGTGTGTTGTTTCTGTTCCATTAATTTATTTGTCTATGCTTATGCCAATACCACAGTGCCCTGATTACTGTATATTTACAGTAAATTTTGAAATCAGGTACTCTACACCCTCCAGTTTTGTTATTTTTCAAGACCATTTTACTATTCTATTTTCTTTGCATTTCTATATATAATTTAGAATTATCTAGATTCTAGTCTATTTCTTCAGAATAGCTTGTTGACATTTTGATAGAGATTGCATTGAATCTATATATCAATTTAGAAAGCACAAACATTTCAACAATATTGATTTTCCTACCCACGAACATGCTATATCTTTCCATTTATTTAGGTCTTTTCTAATTTCTTTTGGCAATATTTTGTGATTTTCAGTGTAGAGGCCTTATATACTTTTACTAAGATTTTTTTTTCTTATCTGAGGGTTTTTTTTGATTCTATTATATATTTTTTACTGTTATCTTCCAATTGGTGGTGGGATAGAGATTTGCTCTATGGCTGCGGCCCTTGTAATTCTAATCTATTACAAGAGCTCACACATAGCTTTGAAACATGCATTAGCAGTTCAGCTGGTTTCTCCCTATTCTGTGATAGATTCTTCCTTGAGTAAAGAGAATGTGATGTCTCTTCTATAAAGAGGTTTTCACTCTCCGATATTTTGTTAGTTTGTGTTTCTTATGTGCTCAACTTGTAGGTTTTTTTAACTATGATTTTTGTGAACTATGATTTCTGACTTGTTTGTGTTTTTAATTTAAGAATGATAAGTTTCTTTGTGACTTTTAACATTCAAACTAGAAATCAACCAGTGATATATTTTTAACAGTTGCAAAATAATCTTCTTCACTGTGTTTGAAAGAGCAAAAAGGAAAGGAATCAAAAACTGCCCAGGAACCTCAAAATCATAATAAAAAACTAATCTTTATTCAGTGCTTGCTATGTGTTAGGTCTTAAATGTACAAATATCACCTAATTCAATCCTTAGGACAACCCTGTGAAGTAGGTGTAATTATCATTATCCCCATTTTACAGGAGAGTAACCTGAAACACAGACTACATAAGTACTTTGTCTAATAAAACACAGCTGTGAAATGAAACAACCCGGGTTTGAACACAAGTAGTCTGAATTTCAAACCTACAATCTTACCTACTTCTTTTTAATGCCTCTCTACCAAATTTTAGCATTCCTAGATTTACCCTCATTTCCCCAATATAACAGCTGTCTGGATTTTTTAATTGTAGATGCTCATTTCTAATTTGAATTGCACCACATCTGCATTTTTCGTCTTTATAATCTCTTATATTCACTTAATATTTTTATATAATAGGTACAATTTTAAGTGCTTATATGAAAGATACTGTGTACTAGTAGTTTTGCGTATATTATTCACAAACTTTACAAAAATTCTTAAAGATAGATGACATTATCCTCATTCTATTTTGGGGGGAATTAAGGCTCAAAGAAAGCAATTTTCTTAATTCACATAAAATCTAGCAAATGAGTGAGATTGGAATCTGACCTGCCTTGAATCCAAAGCACATATTCTCTCTACCATTCCACACAACCTCTCATGAATGACTAGCTGAGTCATCTTCTGGAGTCATCATCACAACCTCCTTTCCTCATCTTTTCTTTGATACTCTAACTGGGTATTTATTTAAATACTATTCTTCCTA
>NW_012149530.1:658759-659321 GCF_000956105.1 Propithecus coquereli | reverse complement strand
AAATTCATACCTTTTTAATTTATAGATTATGTTCTTAGATTTTTGATGTTAAACTGTCCATTCTTTTCTCAAAATCATGACTATGGTAGATAGCAGTTCTCTTCTCCTCCTCCCCTTTCTTCCTCTTACTCCTCCTTCTTGTTTTCCATGTTTTTACTTAACCAAGCAGGGTGGGGTGGGGAAAGCTGACAGTCCTATTTTGGTCCCATTAAATTTTTTTTCTTGGTCCATAAATCCAAAAGTTTGGAACCTCTGCTTTCTACAAAGTAACTCATCATAGTTTAAGAAAAGTGTAGCTCTGAAATCCAGGGGCCTATCCATGTCCTAGGTAACATGCTGAAAATCTGATTTAGGATTCACTAACTGACACTGTACATTTGGTTCAAGTTTGATGGTAAACTTTAAGTAGCACTACTAGGGACTTCTTAGTAAAAGGTCATTTTTCTAACATGAAGCCTCTTATTTATTCCTTTAAGATTTCCATTTTCCTTCTTGGATGTGCTGTATATCTGGTTTCTTAAATCAATGTAATGTGCTAATATTCTTCTGAAACACTTTTACT
>NW_012149530.1:657064-658709 GCF_000956105.1 Propithecus coquereli | reverse complement strand
TGTCATATATATATAAGAATGTAAAAGAACTTCTATAGGATAGATATTTACAGGTAAAATTGTTTGGTCAGAGTTATGCACATGTCCAAGTTGGTTTAGCCTGCTCATTTGTCCTACCCAAAATGCTCTATGAGCTGGCTAATTAAAACAAAAGGATAATCCTTACCCAATCAACTAGTTGTGTTCTTCTATGGTAGCTTGACAGCCCATGTGGGCAAGAGGATATATATGTATATGTGTACATGCATCTGTATATTTACAGATGTGTGTATATGCATGTATGTGTGTTTGTATATACGTATGTGTGTGTATAGTTTTATTTCTATCCAAATGTTACGAAAAGCCATTCAGCATCAGCTAGACAAATTCAATAAAAAGCCACTTAGTCCAATATCCCCCGTAAGTCATCCAAATGGACTAAGCATCACACAAAGAAGGGAAAAGAGAGCCACTTTGGGATGTAGTGAACAAAAAAACTGAAAGAGAAAAGTAATGTCTGTCATGTTTTATGGTCCAGTGCCATTGTCCCAGGGAAGAACACTCTTGCGGTCAAAGGATTTTCCCTCAGAATGGATGCAGCTCCAAAATATCTAATGGAGATGCCCTAAGTCAGCACAGGAGCTCAGTCCAACAGTGTCATCAGAACTCACTGAAAAATAACATCAATGAAAAATAACATGAATTTTTTTCTCAAAATTCTAGCAAAAAAAAAAACTTGCTAAAAGATATATGTGACTTGAATTCCAAGGTGATCTGATTAAAATGAGTACAGCACTACAAATTATGTGTTTATATGCTTTTCAGCTAATCTAGGAGAAGGAAAATATCTTTTTCTCAAACTCAAGGTTAAACTGGAGTGACAGGAGCATAAAATCTTATTGAGGTGCCCCAATAGATGCCTCTCCTGACTTTAGCACTTGGCATAATTATAACAAGATAGTAATAAAAATTATTCCAAAGCATTTGAACATAATATGTCCTTAAAACAGTTTGACAACTAAGGATGTACATATTTTGAAAGTAGTAGACTTACAGCTTTTTAAAATGCATCAAGAAACCGCATTTCTGTGTTAGGGGAGTACATAGAAATATTTATCAAGCCATTATTGAAAATTTACAGGCCTAGAAAATTTATTGTGTTCCGTTACGTACTTCTATCAAGCTTTTCCTTATGAAGAGACTCAAATATCCTTCATCCAACCTCACCAAAGTCCACAATACACTTTTTGCCTCCTAAACGTCCCCACATATATCTTCATCACATATTTGGCAAATATGATGTCAAGTAATAAAAACATGATGGGTTGCATTGCAAGAAATCGCTTTCTGATGAAAATCTAAGATGCATAAAATGTTGGGTTATTGCAGAGGTTGTTCTATTTACAACAAAGAAAGTAAGAATGTTAGTCAATTTAGACATATGAAATCTGCTGCACTAAAGATTATAATACCCTGGGGATTAGAGACGTAGCTCAGGATGGCTGAGCTCAGACAGTGTGACATTTTTCAGGACAAAAGGATTTTGTACTAGGGGGACGATTCTATTCTGCCAACAAACAAATGGAGCAAATGATTATTTTTGTGTTCTTTATGTGTTATTCTTTCAATTCTCATTTCACCATTCAGAGATCAAAACTCTTTCGGG
>NW_012149530.1:656001-657014 GCF_000956105.1 Propithecus coquereli | reverse complement strand
GGAGGTTGTGTGTTTCTAAGAATTTTTCCATTTCCTCTGTGTTTTTTAGTATTGGGGCATATAAATTTTCATAGTATTCAAAGATAATGTTTTATATTTCCATGATGTCTGTTGTGACCTCTCCTTTTTGATTTCTAATTGAGTTTATTAGAGTCCTTTCCTTTCTAGTTCTTGTCAATCTAGCAAGAGGGATGTCAATTTTGTATTTCTTCTTCAAAACCAACTTTTGGTTTTATTAATCTGTATAATTTTTTATTCTCTATTTCATTTAGTTCTGCTCTGATCTTAGTTATTTCTTTTCTTCTGCTAGGTTTAGGATTGATTTGCTCTTCCTTTTCCTTGAGTTCCTTGAGATGGTTTAATAGTTTGTTAATTTATGAACTTCATGTCTTTTGGATGTGAGCATTTAATGCTATTAGTTTTCCTCTCAGTAATGCATTTTGTGTATCCCACAGATTTTGATAACTTGTGTCCCTGTTACCATTTAGTTCAAGGAATCTTTTGGTTTCCATCTGGATCTCTTCTTTGACCCAATAGCCATTCAGCAATAGATTGTTTAATTTCCATGACTTTGTGAAGTGGTGAGTGTTTCTGTTTGAATTGATCTCTAATTTTATACCACTGAAGATCAAACTGGGTAACACTGGATTAGAAATTGGGAGGCATCAGTCTACCAGACTTCAAACTTTACTACAAAGCTATAGTAAACAAAACAGCATGATATTGGCACAAGAACAGAGATCTAGACCTTTGGAACAGGACTGAGAACCCAGATATAAAACCATCCTCATACTGTCATCTAGTCTTCAACAAGGCAGATAACAATATACATTGGGGAAAATAAACTCCATTCAATAAATGGTGCTGGAAAAACTGGATAACCACATGCAGAAGATTGAAACTGGATCCCCACCTCTCACCTCTCACAAAAATCAACTCACGATGTATAACAGACTTAAGCCTAAGGCATGAAACATTAAGAATTCTAGAAGGAAATGTTGGTAAAACTCTTA
>NW_012149530.1:618339-652360 GCF_000956105.1 Propithecus coquereli | reverse complement strand
CAGGATACAAAATTCTAGGTTGGTAGTTGTTCTGTTTAAGAAGATTGAAGATGGGGCCCAACTCCCCTCTGGCTTGTAAGGTTTCCACTAAGAAGTCTGCAGTTAACCTGATGGGTTTTTCTTTGTAGGTCAGTTGTTGCTTACATCTTGCTGCCTGTAGAATTTTGTCCTTCATTTTGATTTTGGCCAGGTTGATTATTATGTGTCTTACAGATATCCTCTATGCTATGAATCTTCCTGGTGTTCAATGACCATCTTGTATCTTGATGTCTGGATCTCTGGCAGTACTAGGGAAGTTTTCCTCAGTAATGCCCTTGATTAGATTTTACGTTCTATTAGCTCTTTCTTCTTCTCCCTCAGTGATACCTATAATTTGTATGTCAGTTAGCTTTGCATAGTCGAATATCTCTCTAAGCAATTGCTCCAACTTTTTTATTCTCTTCTCTGCCTCTTTAAATAACCGGGTTAGCTTAGAAGCCTCCTCTTCAAGCTAAGAGAGATTGTGTCTTCTCCTTGGCTTAGTCTGTTGCTGTAGCTTTGTGCTATGTTTTCAAATTCCCTTATGATTCTTTCATTTCTTTGAGTTCTATTATATCCTTCTTATGTTGTCTAGCTCTTTAGTGACTTTTTCATTAATTTCCTGGAATATTTTCTTGGCTTCTCTTTGTTGGTTTTCAACTTTATCTTCAATTCATCTTATTTGCCATCCATATTCTGAATTCCATTTATGTCATTTAAGCAATTTCCTCATTGTTGGAGTTCACTACTGTAGCTCCATTGTGATCTCTTGGAGGTGTTGATCCATTTTGATTTTTCACATTGCCAGGGTTTTCTTTTGCTGGTTTCTTCTCATCTGAAACCTCTTTTCTTGACTCAGGGCTAATAGGTTTACCCGTTTTTTTACTGGGAACTCTCCTGCTTAATTAGAAGAAGAAGTAGTCCCTAGATTGTGCTTCTTTTCCTACTTTGGAATGCTGACATGGCAGGGGAGGGGCATGTGCACCAAAAGCCTATAATGCATCTGTTGTGATTTGTCCTGTTCAGCTGCAATTTCCACTGCTCAAGCCTGTGCCTAATGAACTTTGTGTTGGGTGTTTGGTCATTCCCAGATAATTGTAGAAAGTTTAAGTTGCTAGCTGGGTTAGACTCTCTCCACGGAGGCTGATATTGTGGGGATTGCTCTGCCCAGGGTCTCCTCACACAGGTGACAGTGGCAGCTGGGTGAGGCTATCTAGGCAGTACTCATGGATTCTGTGGGTGTTTGCTAGAATCAAGTCCCAGTGTAATGGTGGCTCAAAGCTGTGGGATCCCTGATGAGGTATTGGACCTTGGAGTAGTTCTGCCATCCCTACAGCAGTGGTGGAAACTCGGGGTCTTGGGGTCTTGGGGTCTAGGTGCAGTGCTGGAATCTCAGGAGCAGTGTCCTGGGCCTGGCAGAAGCTCTGGAGCCAAAGGGGTAGAGCCTCAGGCTTTGACATGAGAGCCACAGAGCAAGGAATGGAGAGGAGCCAGAAGCAAGACTTCTGAGCAGGGCCTATAAGCCAGAAGCAGGGCCATAAGGGCAGAAGGCTGATCCGAATTGGAGGGTAGAGTCAGGGCCAAGCAGAAGGCAGACTGTTTCACAGGCTCAGGGACCATGTATGCCAAGTCATGCTAGCAGGGGTTGGTTCCAGTGGCTCAAGCATTGTAGAGTTCTCCCTGTCCCCCATGAAGCAGTCACCCAAAGCTTCCCAGGTCAGAGACTGTGGCACCTCAGTCAACTCCTCTTCTCAGATACCACTGTGTTGGAAGGGAGGGGCACTTGGCTTCCAGTCACAGGGTATGGCTCAGAGGAGCCTCCACTTTGTCCACTCCCTCCCCAGCCCAGTGGAGGTGATGTGAAGGCTACTGCTGCAAAGCTGAGTCCCATGCTGACCTGGCGCCTTGCACCTGAGAGCACAGGAAGGTGTCAGCTGCAGAATTCCAGGATCGGCTGCCCCCAGATCCTTACTTTGCCTATTGTCCAGTGCAGTGCCTCTTCACAGAGTCTGGGCAATTTCCCAGTCCATCTAGACAGAGCACTGTGGTGGTGGAGGGAGCCCTCTCACAACTTGACCACAGTGTGAGCATGGCACCCCAATGTTCTATCCTCCTACTCTTCCCCACGTGTAGATGCCTTCCCATGGATACCTCTGATCTTGTCAAATATACTGCCCCATCACCTTCTCCTTCACTCTGAGTATACTGTGTAGCTTCTCTGTGATTTCACAATGTTCCTTCTGAGAAGAGCTTTCTGTAAGTAGGCATCTGCCTACAATATCCACTCCTTTCCTTGAGAGCAGTGTGCTCACAGGTTGTTTCTAGTCCGCCATCTTCCTCTTTACTTTTTGAATCAATTTTTTCTAATCCTAAAACCACTCTCTTTTACCTGGTATCTTTCCCTTTAAGCCCATGGGTGCCAAGTTTCTCTTGAGGTGTCCTTCTGATGGTACCTCCAGGATAAACTCCTCCAGCAGTGGTGGCCAGACCCTGCACCCACTCCCACTGGTGTCCATGGGGAATACTTTCCCCGGGTGGACAGGTGCACTCGCAACTTGCTTGGCATTGGCTGCCTTCCTGGCGGTGACGGCATGTCCAGCGACTGGCAACAGGAGGCAGCAGTGGCGGTGCTCACTTGGGTCTTGGGGCTGGGGCCAGAGTTGGGTGCAGGTGGGCTCGTGAGACACTGCTGTGGATCACTCAGTGCTGCATCCATCCCACACCCTGGAGCTCATGAGATGCTGGAAGTGGTCTTTCCACTAGGCTCCAAACCTCTCAGGGGTTGATTTCTAGCAAAACCTTACTCCTTCTTGTTCTGCTTTGCAATTTCTTACCGTTGAATCTCTGGTAGGGTAGGTTCTGGAACTTTTACCTCAGAATTATGCCTGAGCTGTTATTTTTTTCAACTAGAACTTTTCCTCTTTCTGAGATGATCTAGAGACTGATGTCTCTATTCAGCCATTTTGCCTCCCATTCCCAGATTGCCATTTTAAGTAAAACATATACCGTGCAAAATCATAGAAGCATACAAACTCATGATAAAAGTTTCCGTAAATTACATGATTTATAACATATCTTAGCATGACTCATATTTTTCTTGTTGACCCACTTTAACTCCAAAATATCCATTTGTGAATATATGGACAGAGCATCTGTTTTCTGTTTTATTGCAGAAACTACACCAATGTGACTTTTAAAGCAATGGTACCATCAAGTAAAGCAAATGAAGACTAAATTTCTATGTTTCCTAAGTAGACAAGAGAGCCACTGGCCTGAGGCAGTGCTGTAGCATCCGCTCTTGACCTTCTCCGGGTCCGCCCCTCCACACAGGGAAGGGTTCTGCAGGGCCAAGGCTCTGGGACCTTGGGACCCTGGAATTACCAAGGAGGCCACTATGGATGAAGCTTGCATATGGGGACTGGAGTGTGCACACTAAATACCTTGCGATGCAAAACAGAGCTTGGCAGGGGAAATAAGACACCATAGGCCCTATGTCTGGCTCTCCTAGTAAAGATTCAAGTATCCTCAAAATTTCCAATTCTAAATGGTCTTCCAGTTCATTAAAAAAGTGGGAAGATAACACATATCTTATAATCATTTTGTTACCTTAAACTTTTAAATATTTAGATATATGGCATATATATTGCTATTTTTAGTTATACACCCAGCCAAACAGAAGTTAGGACCAGGCTTGTCTTTTAATAAAGACCATAGTATTCCTAAGCATGACTATCACTTTTCCACTTCACTGCAGAATGATTTGATCGTAGGCTCTAAAAGAATAAACAGAACTAACTGCCTATGCATAATACATCATAAGAGCTACAATATGCATGTAAAAGACTAAACATGCTGCATACATATATTATCAGATAAAGTACAGCAAAGAACATAAATGTATTATTCATGACATGAAATGAAATGATTAATGTCTTAAAAACTACATTGCTTCCTACCCATGGACATAAAATGATTAATTTTTTAAAAACATGTGGAGTATGACTTTACAAGCTTTACTAAATAAATTTTAAATACTTCAACAGAAGCCATAAAAAACAGACAAAAAAATTAACTAAATTGAGTTTTCTCAATTTTTAAAAATTATAATCGTATCTGTTCTTATTCATTAAAGATGTTATAAAGTCAGAAGATATGAGGAAAATAAAGAATGCATGGGTATAATGCCAGAAAGTACAATGAAGGAGAGGGAGCTTGTCATTCAAGTCTTTGCCACAATATACTTCTCTTCAGAATGCTTGAGAGAATTCTTCACAGCAGAGTGAATCAAATAGACTGTGGTACACTAACAGCAGAGGCAGAATCTATTTGCATTAGTGCAAGGAATGTGTCAAGGACCTGACTTTTAAATTTTTAAGCATATCTATGCCAGATTTTATGACTATAAGAAACTTGCTTTATTTCAAAGGATCAAGAAATCTAACATTGATGAGAATCAAACATTCTTTGATACCCAAAGTTTTATACTTTAATGGCTCACTAAAGTAACATGAAAATGTTACTTTGAAAATATAATACTTGATGATTCAGAAAAGTGATTAAGAATTACACTGGGCTGAAATTTTATCATGATGAAGAATTACCGTACCAAAAAAATGCAGCATATTTTGCATATTGTCTGTGCATATTTTCTGCTTCTTTTAAAGGAATCATAGAATGAATCAAAGACAATTTACTATCAACCCTCCTTCTGTAATATACAGAACCTCGAGGGGGATGAGACAAGATGGCCAACTAGAGACACAGCTTGTTGAACGGTCCTGGCAGAAGAGTATGGGGTTGGACTAAGGAGAGCCTAGAACAATTACTGCTCAGATGCAGACCATGGGGAGAGATAGCAGAGGAATCTAGGGACTCCACCAAGAGGAGGTGTGAAGCTGAGAAAGAGGAGGATATAGAAGAGAGAACAGCATCACAGACCAAACCCAGGGAGGCCCAGAGCCCAGTAAAAGGGTGAGGGGGCTTCCCTCCCTGATCTGAGTGCCTCCAGGCAGCAGCAGGACATCGGGCTCTCATCCCACGGGGAGTGCCACCAGGGACCAGAGAGCCAGCATTCTTGCATCTGACCATCTCCTCCTCTGCACCTCCTCCATTCCTGGCATCCTAGAAAGTAATTTTGGCTCAAACCAGCTTGTAGTCACAGCCTCTCCCTCCTCACAGCAACCGGAAAAGTGCTCCACGCTGAAAGACTTGTCTCTCCAAAATGGGGGCGCGTTCTTAGCCGAAACTGCCTTGGAGGGTGTACCTGTACCCCCAGCTCGAACAGGTGGGCAGGACCCAGCACCCCTTGGACACAAGAGCAGTGCAGGGAGACCACAACTCCTCCCCTCACCATAGCAGACACTAGAGTGCTCTGTGCTGAGAGGCCTGCTTCTCAGTGGCAGGGGTGCGTTCCCACCTGATCTCATGGGACAACCACAGTTTGAGATCTTCCTGCCCACAGGCGTTTGGCACGTTCACCCGCTGGCTGCTCAGACAGGCAGGCAGAACCTGGTTCTCCCCCAGCCCCGCAGTCATTAGAACGGGGTGGGGAGATAGGGAAGAGGTCGTGGTTCCAGGCTCAAGTGGTAAGAGATCCCTCGTGGCCATATCCAATGGGAGGGTGTGGAGGAGCACAGAGGATGAGGGGGTCTGTGAGCGCACCCCATCCTTCACAGCTGCTGGAGAACCAACATATTGGAGAAGGCTGTGGCACTGGGGACTCAATTAGCATAACTCCTGGTTCCCATGGCAACTTAATGCCTCGGGCTGCAAGTTCCATGAAGGGCGAAGAATCCAAAATTAATGATATAGAATAAAAATCAAAAAAGCAAAAAATATTCCCACTTTATTAATCAATTCAATTCCTGAGCATCTATTGTGTTCTTCTAACTGGTCTAGCTGTATGTTATCTAGGAATGTACAAAGAAACCAAGTAAATGCACAAGAAGCAGAAAACAATTATTTGCTACATAGTTTGTTAGCAGTTTTGTGAGCAATATGACTTTCTAATACTAAGAGATCTATGTTTACAGAGAATTGTTCAGCAATTATTTTCAGGATGGAGAAGACAGAGGAGGAACTAGACAACGAATCACCTGGACCGGGAAGGGCCTGGAACTCACATTGATAGAGTGTCCCACAAGGCAAACCCTATGCTTTGTGCTTTTGTTATGTGACAGAATTTCCTTAAATGGTGGTTTTTCATTCAGCAGGGGCTCATGATGTATTCAATCATCAGCTTGAGGTGACTCTTTACAAGACAGAATGGAGTTAAATATAAAGGAGAAAAGAAGAGAAAATTTATACTAATTACTTTATAAAATGGGTGAAGGAGAAAGTGCTGAATTAAACAGTGTGTAGATACTAACAAAATTCACATTGAACGTGTCTTCTGGAAAAGGTAATGCAGTAGGAAACAGTGGGTATGTTCCAATTCCACACCCAGAAACCAATTGGGATGACCAAAGATATGCAGAATAACACTAAAAACAAAAGATGGTACAAACAACAACAGAAGAATGCCTGCAAGATATAATACAGCCTGAAAAAAAAGAAAATATTGGTTGATACACAACTCCTTTTCACAAGAAATGAGAGTAGTGCAGAAGTACACAAAGAATATTTTGACAACCTGCTTTAATTTGAAGCAGTAAAAGCTAGAGGAATTGTGTTTCTGTGGGAAAGACAAAAGATAGACCACTTAAAGTTCCCCTCCTCACAGCACTCTAAAGCCATGAAGTATTAGAGCATCTACGTTGAAAACATTTGGCCATATCCCCAGCGAGATGCGGGATGTAACATTCTCACAACTGAGCAAGCTAAAAATCAAACGAAAGGATTATATACAGCCAAACTTTCCGGAGTTGAGCATAGAACAAAGAGAAAACAAAATAAGGAAATTCGGCCCTTAGTTTAGTAGTTTCAGCAGGTATTAAGAATAAACTTTACAGGAAGAAAAAGTCACTATAAATGTTAGATATCTCTGTATTTCCTCAGGCTAGTTAATAACGCATAACAATTACCTGTAAAATCTTGCATTTCAATTACATTTTGAAGGGCATAATAATGAGACCTTTGTAAACAAAGAGGAGAACCAAGGAGAATTCACCTCTACAATTTTAGAACAAATGGTAGACCTGAATAGAGTTGCCCCAGTACAAACTCATTTTTATAAAAATTCATGAAAACACTCTGCAACATAAAAATGAAACTAAACATGGCATGCAAAATACAGGTGCAAAATCATGCTTCTTAAGTTGTGCTAAAGACAGCAAAAGAAAATCTTAAACAAAAACTGTTTTGTTCTTCCAAGGAAATTAAATAAAACAGACTCAAGATTGCTAAGCAAATACACTTACATGAAAAGGAAGATTATGGGGTTAAGCTAAAAATTTTTATTTAAAGCTCTGAAAAGTATAAAATGATATTAGAAGCTATATAAACTTAGAAGCTATTGAAAAAAGTGGAATCAAAAGTGTCAAAAATCAAATCACTGCTTTGGATAAGAGGCTTTAAAAATCATTCGGAATATGGTATAGAGAAAAGTAAGAGACATTGAGAATAGATAGCAGAAGTACACATTAGGAGTAGGATTTCCTGCAAATCCCGTTTGAAAGCAAAATAGATAGAATGAAAATAATATCCAAGGTGTATTAAAAGAACACTTTTCTGGTCAAATCTAAAATGTAATCACCTCAAAATAAAAATCAAACATTAACTTAAGGCAAACATAATTGGAAACAACATACCGAAACTTATAGGATGCAGCAAAAGCAGTTCTAAGAGGGGAGTTTATAGTGATAAATGCCTACATCAGGAAAAAGGAAAGATCTCAAATAAACAACCTAACTTTACAACTCAAGGAACTAGAAAAAGAACAAACTAAGCCCAAAGTTATCAGAAGGAAGGAAATAATAAAGATCAGAGCAGAAATAAATACCATTGAGTAAAAAAAAAAAAAAAAAATAGTAAAGACCAACTAAACTAAGAGTTGGTTTTTTGAAAACATAAACAAAATTGACAAGGCCTTAACTATACTGAGAAAAAAGAAAAACTAAAATAAATAAAAATCAGGTGAAATTACTTAATGAAAACTGTCATCTCAATTCAACCTGTTAAAATTATTCAAGTTTTGAGGACAAGGAAAGAAGCCCTCAAGCATCCAGGAAAAAGAGACATTTCACCCACAGAGGAAAAAAAAAAGCAATCTTATCACATCATTTTTTCCTCTGGCTAAATGCTAGATAACCTCTATCAACATTTGCAAATATTAAAAGGAAATGGTTCTGACTCATGAAATCTATAGTCTACTAAATCACCATTCTGGAAAACTGGCAAAGAATGAAAATTTTTCATTTAAAAAATGATGTGGAAAGTACATCACTTATGTGCCATTTCAAGGGGAAAGAAACTCTTTGAAGATATACATCAGTAAACTGAGACATAAATCAAAATAAATAGCCCATAAATTATGAATTTGTTAGTGAACATTAAAATATAAATATGTGTGTATGTATTTTATATATATATATATATATGGAGAAAGAGAGAGAGAGAGAGAATATTATAGTAATTGTAGAAAACCCAGGTACAAAATATGAATTAAATAAGAGAGATCAAAGAAATTGGAAGTTTGCCAAGTCTCCATCTTATAGAGGAAAAGTTGATAGTTATTGAAGCTAATATCTTGAGTAATACAGATTCCAGAAAGTTTTTTAAAGTCTTAGAATCAATCTCCTGCAATTTGGAAGCCTTCTAAATTATAAAAGGGAAAAATATCAAAGAAGCTCAGGCCATGAAAGAAAACAAACAGATAAGAAGCATTCAAAGAGATTGCAATATCGGTAACAAGCAAATTCAAATTCATGATAAAAGCTTCAAAGGAACAAAGAATGATACTTTTATGGATAAAAGGACAATGTTCAAAGGCCATAACTGTCATTAAATTTTATGCATCAAATAAAGCATAAAACATAAAGCAAAAAAAAAGAAGCTGGAAGTAAAAGTTGACATTAACGGAAACAATGCAGTAAGAGCTTGCTTAACTGACTTTCTAGATTAATTGACAATGTCTATTCCTCTGTAAAATGTACTGACATACCCATAGCCATTTAAACACTAATTATTGATAGATTCTCTATTGATAGAGTTCTGATGTTATGGTCTGTTTTGAAAGGATTTAGGTCAGTAGTATAAAACAGATGAAATCACACTGCAGTAATGAAGGTTGAACATGAAGTGATCATAAGATATATGAGAAGTGTCAGCAGATCAAATGGTAGAACATTACAATGCCATAATTCTGGGTCAGTGGCAGGAGGCCACCTCTTCCTTCTGGAATTAGATCCTACTGGGCCAAGTGTTCAGGCTTTCACAGGTTTCGTGGCCAAAAACATGTGTCGGGGTCAGGGGTGGCGAAAGAGCAAGTACATTGTCTTCTATGCCAATGCATCCAACAGCCCCAGATCCCCTGACAGAGTAGTGCTTACTGCATACGTTAGCAGAACAAATAGGTCATCCTTTTTCACCTATTGGTCTTTTACTATTTCAGAATATGAGCTTTTAATGTAGCAAAGAAAGCCATAATTATATATGAAAAGAACAGAAATAAAGCCTAAAGAAAAAACTCAAATCTTTATGAGACATGTATAGAATAAAATGACAAATTGATGAGAACAATTTCAATTAAACTTTGCTGATATTAACAAATGTTCTTATCCAGTTTCCCATTGTCTTTGTGAACACACTAATAATCCTAACTATTGATAATAACTAACATCTATAAGTGCTTAGCATTTTCCAGGCACTAGACTACAATATTTATGTACACTATCTCCTTCAATTCTTACATCAACACTATGAGGAAGATATTGGTGTTATCCTTATTTTATAGATAAAACTGATGTTTAGGCAGGTTAAGTAATTTGTAGAATTTCACAACTAAGTTGTGAAACAGCAATTTAAGCCCACGAATCTTCATTTCAGGGCCCAAATGCTTCACAAGTGGGCAGTACCTACTATACGATTAGCATTTATGTAAGACTTTAAGTTTATAGCAGATGTTTTGCATGCCACACCTTGTAGGCCTTAAAACAGCTCTGTGAAGAAGGAACTAGTATTATTCATCTCATTTTTCAGAAAAGGAAACTAAGGTTAAAGGAAGTACAGAGCCTAAGCCTATCTCCAACCACAGAGTAAAGGATCATAAAGTTTGGAAAGAGAATTCAAGACATAAGGACACTCATTCATGTTTTATTTGGCATTTTTTACGTATAATTTTACAGGATACCAAATAACTTATATGTGGATCCAGTAACAAAAATATACCTTTCAAACCTGGCCTAATTATTGTCTAATCTAATGACTATGGTACTGATCCTTTCTCTTCAAAATGAGTAAATGTCTGAATATATGCTGTATTTACATGACTTATCGGTGGTAGTATTACTAATGTTCCACAAATCCTTCCTTTCCCAGATGCTACTGTCAAACTTGACTAGTCCCTTTGTTGAAAGAATATGTTCAATAACCCAGAGAAAAGCACCCACTTCTTCAGTTATCAAGTAACTCAGAGGCAATCTAAAAAGAAGGGAAACAAGAAGTATCTTAGGTAGGAACCACACATATTCATTGCTCAGGAGTGACCCAGTTTATACTTGCTATCCCAGTAGCCTGTTCTGTTCAGCATTTCTGCAGGACAAAAGCATCATAATTTGTAGGATATACAATCATCCTAACCATAAGTGAAAGAAGATCTTCTTATCACTTACGGTTAGGACCCCCCCCGTTTAGGTAAGTTTTCAGTCACATTCTCATCAGCACCTGTGATCCAGGCAGCCTTGCTGCACAGGTCCAGGCCAGGATGCAGGAGAAGGTACAGGAGGAGAAAGGCAACACAGGAGTATTGGAGGACCAAGTTCTCACTACCAAGGCACTTCTGTACAACCCACACTCTCCAAATCTATTTCTCTAAATGGGTGAAAAACAGAAAACAGAGCTGTATAGGTGAGCATTCATTTTATTGGAAAAATTTTAGAATTCACTCTGCCCTAAATGTGAGGAATATGTGTGTCTAAAATTTAATACTGGAAGACTGATACTATAACTACTGAGAAATATACAAAATCTATGATAATACATTCTCAGAGCACTTCATTTACCATTTTTTGTTTAATATTTAAGTAATAATAAATAATACATTTAGAAAGAATTTTCAACCTTTTAAAACTGTTTTTATTTTCATCATTTCGTCTGTTCTCTATAATATCAGTAGGTAATAGGGAAGATAAAATTTTATTTTACCGATGTATTTGCAAAATGACATTTTTGCCTTACTCTCACTAAAAGGGTACAAAGTTTTAGTTAAGCAGGAGGAATAAGTTTTTTGAGATCTGTTGCACAGTATGATAACTATAGTTAATAATAATGCATTATATATTTAAACATTTCTATGAGAGTAAATTTCAAGTGTTATTGTCACAAAATAATGATAAGTATTTGAGGAGATATATATGTTAATTAGCTTCATTTGATCATTCCATATTGTATACAAATAACATCACTTGTACCCCATAAATATATATACTTATAACTTGCCAATTATCATAAAATAATACATATCTCATAAACCAGAAATAGTCCCTTTAAAATAATTATAACACAAGTTTGAGGAAGATATTGGTACTAGTGTTGTTTGTTGCATTTTCCCAACCCCCTTTAGAAAGCTAACGGCAATGAAAAGCAACTGCTGATGAGTACAGGTTTTCTTTCTGCAATGATGAAAATGTCCTAAAATTGATTCTACAAGCTTGCCCAAGTCTGTGTATACACTAAAAGCCACTGAATCATGATCTTTAAATGAAAGAATTGTATGATATATGAATTATATCCAATCAAGCTGTTACTTGGAGGGGCAGGCAGGGGGACTTAATCAACAGACACTTATTTCTCATAGTTATGGAGGCTGGGAAGTCCAAGATCAAGATGCCAGCAGATTTGGTTCCTGGTGGGGGCCCTCTTCCTGGCTTGCAAACGGCTACCTTTTCACTGTGTCCTCACATGGTGGAGAAAGAGAGCAAGCTAAAAGAGCTGGGGTTTTTTTTAAAAAAAGCTAACAGAATAAGTAGGATATTGTTGTGGGTTAAAGGAGGCCACAGACATTCCTGCCATTAAGAGGTAGGATTCTGTTTCCCTTTCCCTTGTGTCTGGGCTGTCTTATGACTGCTTTGAAAAATAGAGCGGGTGAAAGCGACACTGTTTCATTTCCAGTCATAGCCTTTCAAAGAAGGCTGCTTCCCTCGTGGTCTCTTGGAGATTTCAGTGATACATATGTAAGAAATTGGACTACCTTGAAGCCACTCTAGTCTAAGGAAGCCTAAGTTAGCCATGTGGAGAGATAAAGAGAAAAAAAAAAAAAAGACAGTTTGCCAGTCCCCACGTGACAATTCTGAACCATTCAAGTCATTTCACCTGAGGTTGCAGCATTGTGAAACAGAGACAAGACACCCATACCATGCCACACCTGAATCCATGACACCAAAATATCATGAGATATAAGAATAACAACAAATTGTTGTTGTAAGGCAGTAAGAATAAGCTCTCACATGTTTTCTATGCAGCAATAAACAGAATAGATTGTAAAACAACATGATGAATGATCCCATAAATCCCAGTATAAGAGCAAGAGAATTTAAAACACTGATGGCACATGATTCTAGGAAGAATAGCAGGTGTACGGGAGTAACAAAAAAGGAAATACAAAGAGAATTTCGACAGGTTCTAAAAGGCAAGAAACCTAGGAATTGTCAAGAAGTATTCATTCCCAAAAGAGGAGGTCTCCACTCAGAGTGGAGGAATCAAATAACCAAACTTAAGATAGTCATAACTGCTAGGACACTTCACAAGTTCCTATTTGTACATGAATAGAAGGGGAATGCAGAAAGGTTCGAGGATGCCAGGGAAACCTGGGCCCTCTGGGATCTCAAGAATACTCAAAGCCCTACAATGAAGAGAAATTGCTCAAAACAGAATAACACTTGCTCGGGATAAAAATTTCTTGGGGTCAACGACAGAGAAGGTTTAGAGTCTAATGAAAAAGGAGAGTAGAAAAGGTGGATCTCAGAAAGTATTAAAGATACAGTTATGTAGATAAATCTCTTTTTTAACACATCACAGTGAAACCAAAGAGGAAACCTGGAGTTATGAAGCTGACAAAGCAATCTTTTTTTTTTTTTTTTTTTAGATTTCTCTTTGCTTGTTTGTTTGCATCTGCTGGTGTATTTCTCAGTTGTCAATTTGTCAATTGTTGTTGTCATATGTTTATTTATTTATTTTTATTTCAGAATATTACAGGGGTACAAACATTCGGGTTACATATCTTGCCTCTGCACCGCCCAAGTCAGAGGTACAAACGTGCTCATCCCCCAGACAATACGCACCGCACCCAATAGGTGCGAATATACCCCACCCCATTTGACTTTCATTTCTGCTATCAGGCACTTCCTCCTAAAATGCAGGAAACTTCTTTTCACTTAAATCGAACAATGAAAAGGATTGCAGCTAAACTCAATTAAAAATATTGCAAGATACCAAGGATAAGAAAAATCTAAATCATATACTGATAGAAAATTAATTCACATCAGAAAAATGCAGCAACAGAACAAAGAGTTGGGATCTATAATATTACCAAAAAACACAGAAGGAAATTACAGAAGCTGTTAAATAAAAGATAAATCTCAATTTTAAAACATCGTCAATGTTGAGGCACTTAGGGATGGTTAAGCGACAGATGTAGATGAAAGGAGAAAAATTAAGATTACACTATTAGGAATACAAGAAGAAACAGATACCACAAAATGACCATCATGGAGATAGAGAGAAAGAAAAGAAAAAAAGTGAAAAAAAATAGAAATGAATAAAATTTTTTTAAATTAGAAAAAATAATAAATTATAGAAGACAGGAAAAAACAATCCAACATAGATATATAAGGAGTTCCTAAAAGAAACAGAATCAATGAAATAGGACAAATACTAGAAATATATAATGCAAGGAAACTTTCCTAAAATAAAAGGAGAATTAAATTACATATTTAAAAGACATACAATAGGAATCAAATATAAATTTTACAACTGAAAAATACAATAACCGAAATTTAAAAACTCAATTAGTGGATTCAGCAGCAGAATGGAAAGATTCGGTGAACTACAAGATAGAACAACAGAAATTACTTAACCTGAATAAGAAAAAAAAAAAGACTTTTAAAAAGTGGCATACAAGGACCTGTGGAACTATGCTATAACATTTAACATTCAAAAAATTAAAATCCCAGAAGGAGGGGAGAAAGAGAGTGAGGCTAAAAAAGTACTTAAGGAAATAATAGCTGAAGACTTTCAAATGTGGCAAAAGACATAAACCTACAATTTAAAAAGCTAAGTGATCATGAATAGGAAAGACTCAAAGAAATCCACATCAAGAAACATCATAGTGAAATTTCTAAAAATGAAAGGCAAAGAAAAAAATCTTGAAAACTGTAAGAGAAAAATGACACTTTTATTTACAGGAGAAAAACATTCAAATTACAGTGCATTTCATATCAGAAATCATGGAGGCCACAATGAAGTAGCACATTTTTCAAATGCTGAAAGAAATGAATTTTCAACCCAGAATCCCAAATCTAATGAAAATAGCTTTCATGAATAAAAGGGAAATCAAAACATTCTCAGATGAAACAAAACTAAAAGAATGCATCCCCACCATACCTACTATAAGAAAGTAAGCTGAATTTGTAATTTTAAAATTTTGTCAAAAAGGAATATTCAGACCCATATGGTTTCTTTCTGGAATTCTAACAACTATTTAAAGAATTAACACTAATTCTACAGTCTCTTCCAGAAAATAGAGGAGGTAGGTACATTTCTCATTAATTTGATGAAGTTAATATTACTGTGGCATCAAAACCAGAAAAAGTACCAAAAAAGGAAAACTATATACCAATATCCTTAAGAATATAGATGCAAAAATCCTTAATAAAACATTATCTCATAGACTTCAGCAATTTATAAACAAACTGTGGTAGATTCGTATCATAGAATACTACTCAGCAATCAAAAAGGAATGAACAATTGATACATATGACAACCTGAGTAAATCTCCCAGAGAATTATACTGAGTGAAAAAAGCCAGTCCCAAAAGTCTACATCCAGTATGATTTCATGTATACAATATTTTTAAATGACAAAATTATAGAAATGGAAAACAGATTAGTAGTTGCCAGAGGTTAAGGAAAAGGGAACAGGAGGGAAGTGTGTACAGCTATAAAAATGCAACTTGAGGGATCCTTGTATTGATGGAAACATTCTGTATCAATGTCAGTACCTTGGTTGTTATAGTGCAAAAAAGTGCAAACCAGCAAAAGGTTTCAAACAATGGAGTGACTATATTGATTTATACAATACAAAAATAACTGCTGAGTGGTGAGCAGAATTGACAGGAGGAGAATCAATACAGGAGGCAGAGAATTCAGTTAAGAAAGAAGCGTATTGGTCCAAGGAACAGATTGTGAGGGTCAGAGTTACGGTACTATCGATAGATATGGATGGAAAAGAACAGTGTCAAAAGAGACTCAAGAGGAAGAAGCCACAGACTTTGTAGGATGGCCATGAGTGGGTATGCGGAATATAGGAGAATGCGTTTTGTAATGAAGAAAATGAGTTCACGTTTGATCAGGTGAGCCTGAGACACTCTAATGGTCATGGACCGGTGACCCCGAATCTCAGAAGACAGACGTATTTAGGAGACTTTGATATATTAGTAGTATTTTAAGCCATAGAAACAGATGGAATTCACTCAAGAATCCTATGCAAAGCGATAAACAAAAATTAAAAAACAGAAGACTAGTGTTTCCCAAATTTCATTAATTCAAGTACCACCCTCAGGACTTTTGCCATTTTAGTATAACTCCTGTATTATTGTGTATTTAATAGTTTTCTTCTAACTCGCATATCTTTTACTTAAAGTTAGGTCAAAACGAAACTTTATATCATCACTGTAAAACAAAATCAATATTACTTGGCATAATAAATGGGAAATTACCATAAAAATAAATGTGATTTCAAATGTTTATATTTCAATCCAATACTATGAGCTGTGATGCTTCAGTGCCTACTTCCACTCCTGACAGCTGTTCTTCCTTTGTTAAAATAAAGACTCTTTATAGAAAGACTTGCCACAATCTAAAATAATAAGATTTTAAAATAATTTTCAAAGAGATACAATTGAATTTTCACTATGTGATTGGATACTAACTATTTAACACCCTGTCTGTGAGCCACCTGAAGTTATTTCCTGCGTTACCTCTGGAATGTGACCCACAACCTGGAAAAACACTGCTTTGCAGGAGAGACATAGGAAGAGGTTCCGACATATATACCAAGGTGGATTAGAGTAAAAGGGGAGAACTGAATCAGTGGATACAAAATCAACAAGGTTAAATTATATACAATAGCGTCAAATAGTACAAAAATAAAAAAAATTAGCTGGGTATGGTGATATGCGCCTCTAGTCCCAGCTGCTTGGGAGGCTGAGGCAGGGGGATAGCTTAGGCCCAGGAGGTTGAGGCTGCAGTGAGCTATGATGATGCCACTGCTCTCCAGCGAGACCTTGTCTCCAAAAAAAAAAAAAAGGTATAGAAAGGTTAACTCTGGGGATTTATAGAGGCACATTCAAGATGGCTCTCAGGAGTCCAAATTATGATAAAAAGAAGAAGTAAAAACCCACTTGCTCCTGAGCTATAGCTAAAGGAACTGAACAAAGCTAAAAGATCTTATAGTTGCTGCCCATCAGGTGACTAATTTGGACCTAGACCTAGCATTAGCTCTCCTCCAGCATATCTTCCTCTCTTCTCTGTCCCCTGCCCCAAGCCCATCATCCTCTTGCTGTGCCTGAATCTCTGGTAAAGGAGCATGCCATGAGCATGTGGTGTGGGACCCCTCACCTTCAGGGACCATTTGCAACTGACCACATTCTCCTACTCAGCAGTCTTTCCTGCAATAAAGGCCTCGCACCGAGACCAGCTCCCTTTCATAAGAAGTTAGAAGCAGGGCAGTCAGCATAAGACGCGGCAGTGGAATAAAAATTCATATGGGAGATAACAAGAAAAAACAGGGGCTTTAAATTATTGTGACTCCACACTGCTCTGCTTATTTTCAAATATATGTGAGCCTTAGATCATGATGCAGACTCTGTGATGAGCACGCACTTGCATGAAAAATGTTAGCTTCCTTTACTGTTCCAAAAGGTGATTGATCATCTTCTACTCCATCAGCTCTGCACACCTGACTCATTTTAATACAGGATCAAAAATAATTTTGATTTGTAATATGTGGTCAACAAGTAACACTTTGGGGGAAAAATGTTTATCTAGCAAATCTAAAGGACTTCATTTGCATTTTTTCTTTTTTTCACTAATCTTTTACAAAATGATATTTTTCTACTTTTCCTTATTGCCAAATCCATTAGACCTTATGTGTCACCTACATTAAATATGCTAAATATATACAATTTCCTTTCAAATGTACTCACATAACTAGTTTGGGAATAGACTTGTGTAGAATCTGAGGGGAGTTATAACTTCTTAGACTCAACAGTTTTCATCCTAAATAGCCTGTAGTACTTTTAAGCCTCATTCCCACTGAAAAACATCCTCAAGTTAATGATGTAAAATAGATGATAAACAGATGTGAATAGAGCAACTAGAATTCTGCAAAACATTATATCTCCCAAATGTCCAAACTTCAATTTAAAACTGAAACACAAATTTATACAACTATTCTCATAAAGACTTGAGCATTGTGCGTAATCAACAGGGAATAAGAATTTTTGTTCCACCAAATTTCAATAAAGGACCAGACTATTAAGAACATTTGCACTGAAATGAAAATGCAATTTTCATTCTAGTATAGAGCAGAATTTCTAAAAAGTTGTAGAGCTTGTAACATTCTATGGCATTTTTGTAATCTAAAGTAAATTATGACAAGCACAGAGTTAGCATATTTCTAAGTAATAAGAGAATTAAAAGAATATGCAAGCCACCACCACTTTCCTGAATAGTACCAATAGAGAAAGGTGGGAGGGAGAGGGAGAGACAAGAAGAAAGAGAAAGAGCGAGGGAGGGAGGAGAAAGACTTCAATCTGTGACTTCATCATTTGGCTATGTGTATATCCCTTTCTCACCACCGCCTCTTGTCTGAAAATGAACTCTTAATTATCTTCTAAAACAAGGGTCAGCAAACTATGGCCCACAGGCCAAATTCAGCCTCCTGTCTGTTTTTGTAAATAACATTTTATTGAAATATAGCCACCCTCATCTCATGTATTCACACAGCAGAGTTAAGTAACTGCAACAAATAGCCCATAGCCTGCAAAGCCTAAAATATCTGGCCCTTTGCATAGTTTAACAACCCCTACTCTAAAACATTACCCGAACAACATCTCATTCTCTATGACCTTTTTCTGCCTTTCATTAGTATTACAGTCCTGCATTTTCTCACCAACAGAATACGGTGTATGCTATTTTCATTGCACTATCACAGTCCATCATAGGTTTCAAAGTGAAGGGGTTATATATATCTTCCCCTAGACTGCGAGCTCCTCAGGAGCAGAGACCCTGTCCTTTTAATGTCACCTGCATCTGCCCTGCTACCCATTGTGGATAAAATGCTCAATTAATGTTTTCTGCATGATTATTATAATGTTTTACTTGCTGGAAAAAATCATATTACCTCTAGCATTAAAACAAAGATACTACCACATTATGATAAGTCATTTTTAGGCTACAACTGAGAAATAGCCTCAAAATCAGTAGAGGACATGACATTCACTGCTGGGTTTTGATTTGTTTTGTTTTGTTTTTTTCCCTGAATGGCTGTCTTTATTTGAGTCCTAGGAGCAGATTCTAGAAGGATATTTGCGTGCAGGGAGTTTACTGGGTACTGTTGTAGATAGCATCCATCACGGAGTAAGGGTGGTAGGATTGGGCACAGGGAGAAGTTGGGTTGTAATGCAGTTGGCACAGAAGCCTCAGCCAATCCCACAGGGAACTCTGGAGCTGGGATAGGCCTTCGGAGTTGGCCAGGATTGAGGCAAAGGTCTGGGACTGTGTACCCACACCTAGACCAACCACTGGATGTGAGTGCCCCTGGGCGGGCAGCACAGAGGAGTGGTCTGGATAGAAGAGCTCCCTTCTGCTGAGGGAGCAAAGGGCAGTGCCTTCTGGAGAGGGCCCAGCTACGAGCCATCAGCAGCCAACAGCTTGGTGAGAGGAATCTGGGTGGTGCCCCACGGCACTGCACGTGGCAACCAGGATCATGAAACACTCCCTCAGAAGCTCAAACCTCGGAGTGTATGGGAATAACACACAAACCTGAGACTCTAGCTGTGATATTTCAATATAGGCTAAGTATACACAAAGGCACTGACAGGGTCCAACCCTGTGTAATCAGGTCTCCAGCCTCTGTGGCTGTCAATCTGTCACAATCTGTCACTTCAGTCAATTAAAATAGAATTACTGCAGGCAGGGGAAATTGCCCTCCCATTGAACTGTGGGAAATCACAACTGGTAATGGTCTTTTAGGCCAAATTGTAAGATTTCTTATAACTTGCGCAGCCTAAAGCTGATTGGTCTGCTTGGAATTAGGAAGCCTAGCAGGAATGATTAAAAAGCATCCATTCAGAAAGCACTCCCAGAATCATCACCATCTGGTCAGATCTGATTACTATACAGTCAAGGCAACTCCTGCTGGAGAAGCCACAAGGAGAATTCTTCAGAGGCTGCCACCTAGCATTTGTAACAGCAGCAGCGACTAAGCGTGACATATGACGGGCACTGTGTATCACGTACCCCCATATTGTGATCCACTGTAGTTACTCTCCTTTCATCAAGTCCAAAGAAATAAGGAGATGATGCAGGGTGATATTTTAAAGTCCCTCAATGATAACAGAAGTGAAAAATACACACTTTCACAAAAGGAAGGGAAACATAGGCTGAATGCAGAGCAGCGCACCTGCTTCATTCCACACTGGTCAACAGTCTCCTCTCTCCGGCTAAGAACACCAATGTCATTTTTCAAACATCCCAGATGCTTCCCTGCATGCAAGAATTTCAAACCGATTTTTCAAATTAAGTACAACCCTGAAATTTGGCTGCTCTCTCAATCTGCTTTGAAAGAGTGTCAGCAGTTTTGATATCTGCCTCAATTTACTCGCTGTAGGTTTAGGATCCCCACAGAACAAAGCCACAAATAAAAACTAAAGAGAATTAGGAAGGAGAAAGCATGCTTTGCCAGGGTTCTAACTCCACTAAACTCTCATGGAGGGAGAGGAGACCTGCTGTGATGAGACTCTTGGTTAAAGGAAAGAAAAGATTCACGAAGAAATCCCAACTGCAACTGAGAACAGCTTTTGAAATTTAACATTCTACAGTGGTAACAAGCGGAAGACATCAATTATATTTGCATTAATGTGACCGAGCATTAAGAGAGTAGTGTAAATCAAAGAGCCTTCCTGGGCTTTTCCAACCTTCAGAGATTTTATCTGAGACATTTCACAAACTACAAACAAAATGACATGTGACATGGGCTAATTAGACAATTCTTAGGAATTCATTTGTAGTCATAGATGGTACTCAGGTAATCTCCCTATTGAAAGTTTTTCAGTGGGATCTAAGGGTCAGGAGATGTGAAATAATTGGCTATTTGTTGTTGAAGCTTTCTTCCAAAACTTGGCTGGTGATTGAAAGACTTCTCAAGTGTAACTACAGCAACCTGGCTGCAGTACAGCTACCATCAGCAAAGCTGGCTGTATTCAGAGCTTTTAAATCAAATCCTCTTTACCTCATGTGTAATTTGTCTAAAATATTTTCTTCATTATGTTATCACATTAAGAATTCTTACTCAGCAGATCAAGTGTATCTTGCATTGACAGCCAGGATTTAAACCAGCGGTTCTCAACCAGGGGTGATTTTGTCCTCATGGGGCATTTGGCAATGCCTGGAGACATTGCTGGCTGCCACAACTAGTGAGGGTGGGTAGATATTGATGGCATCTAGAGGTCAGAGATTCTGCTAACCATCCTCCAATGCACAGGTCAGCTCACCACCCCCCCAAAAACAAGGTCAATAGTGCTGAGGTTGAGAAATTCTGATTTAAACCTTGCTCTGGTTAAGAATATAGAAGCCATATGGAAGCAAATGCTGCAAAACAGCTCAATTTTGTGCAACATAACACATATGAAGGGCAATGGTGCTTTTCTTCACTTTAAATCTACTGAACAGATCTATTTTAGGATCTTGTACTGTCCATCAGAGTCTGCATTAGTCTGTAATGGAGAAGAATCAGAAATTAAAGTGCCTGTGTTTCTGCTTCCTCTGATTCCTGCCCAGGATATTAACTCTTCAAGGACAGGAGCAATTTCACTGTTTTGTAGTGAACCCAATCCCCAGCTTAGTGACTGGTTAATATTGACTGCTTTGCCTTGTTATACAAGCTGTTTTCGAACAGAAAAGCAAAGATGACTATTCACCATCCAAAAATGTGCCTACATGTCTAGTGAAGATAACACTAACTATTCTCTAATCCAAGATTTATAAGATTAATAATACACAGTATTTCCCCCACCCTTTCTTATTTGGGAAGCTCCTTCGTTATGACTACAACACCTTTAATCTTAACCCTTAACAGATAGCTTCTACCTATCTGCCCCTAGATATTTCCCCCTAAATATCTTTCTAATGCCACAAATTCATAATGACCAAATTTTAACCCATATATTTCCTGTGTTCTGTTTTTTTAAGACTTAAAGAGCTATAGCAATGCAGTGGGTTGGGTATGTTCCCTCAGAAATTCATGTCTACCCAGAACCCCAGAATGTGACCTATTTGGAAATATAGTCTTTTTAGATGTAATTAAGTTAAAATGAAGTTGTACTGGATTAAGGCAGGCCCTAAATCCCATCACTATTGTCCTTAAAAGAAAATAAGCAGACACTCAGAGAGAGAAGGCAATGCGAAGCTGGGGGCAGAGGTTGCAGTCATGTGTCTACAAGCCGAGGAATGCTAAGGATTGCCAGCAACCACCAGAAGCTAGGTGAGCAGGATGGAACAATTTCCCTCAGAGTCTCCAGGAGAAACCAATCTTGCCAAGGTCTTGGTTTTGAACTTCTTGCCTCCTAAGTGATGAGAGAATAAATTTCTGTTGTTTTAAGTCGCATAGTTTGTGGTAATTTGTTATCGAAGTCCTAGGAAACTATTACAGGTGGCCATGAGAATATTCCTTGCAGTCCTCCAACTACAGGTACCATAACTATCCAAAGACCCCAGCTGCTGTTCTGATATCCACAGTGGCATTCACCCTGGGCCTTGTTTCCCACAGGCTGCTCCCTGCCAGTGAACAAGTACAGCAGACATATGAAGCAGACGAATTCCTGGGAAGCACAGACTCTTCGACAGCCAACTTTGACTCAAAGTCTCTTCCACAGCCTTGCCTGGGATGCTGTCACCCAGGCATCTTTCCCTCTCTCCTCTGGAATCAGTCTGCATCATGGTCCAATGGCCCTCTCACTTTCCCCAGTTTTTCTCATTAGTTTTTTCCTAATAAAATCCATATACATTTAATTTTACCTTGATGTCTATCTCCTGGAAAACCCAGAGTAACTCAGAAGAGAATTACAAAATCTGATTTCTATTTCATAAAATAGATTGCTGTGCTTG
Organism: Propithecus coquereli; assembly: GCF_000956105.1. Lineage (NCBI taxonomy): Eukaryota > Metazoa > Chordata > Mammalia > Primates > Indriidae > Propithecus > Propithecus coquereli. The sequence continues at coordinate 629,582 of NW_012149530.1, read as the reverse complement.
GTTTGTGGAAAATGGATTAGAATTTGGAAAGATTAGAAGTGGAAAGACCAAATAAAAAGCTAATGTAGTAGCTAAAGCAGGCAGGCTTGTGGCTGGCAACACACTAGTAGTATCAGCAAGTACAATGGTCAGATTCCAGCTATACTTTGGCAGTAAAACTTACGAAACTTGGTGATGATTTTATGTGAGGGTGTGGGAAAAATTAGTATCAAGGTTGATTCCTTAATTTTTAGCAAGATCAAATGCAAGGATGTTGGTGACATTCATTGATATGTAGAAGACTAAAACAACAGGAAATCCAAAATTGAAAGATTAAAAGTTTGGTTTCAGATGTTAATATCAAAATTATTTGGAGACGTCTAAGCAGAGATGTCAAGTAAGGAGTTGAGGATTAAGTCATGAGGCTCAGCAGAGAGGACCAGACTTCTATATGAATTTGGGAGATATCAGAATATAGTGTCTAAAGCTGAGGAAGTAATTAGAATCTCCTAAAAAAGAATGTACAGTGTGCCGTAAATGGGCAGTCATGAGGCCTTCCAAAAATGAAAAGGTCTAGAACAGAAGGAGAAGCTGACAATGGAGTCTGAGAAGGAATGACAAGAGAGGTAGGAGGACAAGCGCGAACGTGGTATCCAGGAAGAGAAGAGAAGAGAGCATCCTGAGGATAAGTGGAAGGTCAGGTGGTCATGTGCTGCTGCAGATACAAGGAAGATGATTTAAAACTTCCCACTGGGTTTGGAAATGGGGTGATCTGCATTTTGGTGGAGTGAGGAGGATGGAAGCAAGATGAGAGGGGTTTGGGAAGAGAATGGGGCTTCAGGTCAAGTTGACTGTGAATTGGGAAACCTTTCTGCCCCCAAAACACATCACTGATAGAAAATATATTATTTTTATAATAAAAAGATATAGCCATGGAAATTTCCATTTAGCTTAGTATTTTTGAACTGATACTTTAAGCACTTTTCCAACCCTGACTTATCAATAGTTTTTTTTATAGTTAACTATAACCATGATAAAAAGAAAGATAAACTTTTGTGTACACCAGAAGGCCAACAGAAACACACAACAATAATAGAAGCGAAAACAATGCATTTAGTGGCTCAGGAATCAAAGGAGACAAAAGCAGAGCAGAGCTATCCACTCCCCATGTCACATCCTGTGCCACATTCTGAGCTCTCAGCATTGAAAGATATTCACCACATGAAGGCAGGGAAACTGCCTAGTTGGCATTCATTGAAATGAACGTATCCACTTCTGAAACAGTGAAATATTTCTGCACTGTTAATAGCCTCTATCCAAGATCCCCACAAAGTATTGTTTTAGGCATGAAATTATATAAAATTAAATGTACAAATTCTTAGAGTATATTCACCATCTTATCTCTCTGAACTTCTTTTCCACTTTACTACATTCTTTGGTCCTTCCTGGTAAAATCCACCCCTCCCCCCATTTTCCTTCCAATACCTCTATTATAACCTCTTCAACTTCATTAGAGACAACATTATTCATCATGTTTGGCTACGGGTGATGCTTGTCCTTAAGCTCAGTCTCCACTGTCACTTCAGTTGGATCCTGGTGACTCTCTTTTTAAGAGAAAAGACACCACTGGAGGTTCTAGGCCTCAGAAAGAAAAACTATTAGTCTGTTCTAGCCTAATGGAGTACTATTGAAGTTTAAAGTCAATGAAATCCTTAAAAGGTTAATATGGTATTCAAATTGCAAATTGCTCAATACTTACTTACTCTTTGCAAATAAAAGACTAGAAACAAAATGTGATATAAAGTTATATTATCTGGGACATTACTTCACATTTATTACAGGTGATAAAAGATGTCTTTTAAGAAAAAGATTGCAAGTTTTCAATCTGAGGGATCTTTACAAGCACATGTCTCCAAGTCAAAATTAATACTGAAGTCCACGTAGTTAGAGACTAAGATACAAGTACACATGAAATGAAATGATTGAAATGATTCTGGGAATGTTCTCCCCAAATAAAACCAGAGCCAAGCAGTATCAAAACAATATCTTTGTGAACTCTTTAATGAACCAACTATCCTTGGGTAGTTTGGAGATCCATACAAAGACATTGGTTACCTTGACCCACAAAAAGAGCCCTGGATAATTTTGTTTGCACTAATGAAGTATTTATAGACATACTACATATTGCAGAAATACTCCAGCTACCTGAAGAAAGGGCATGCATACTAAAGAGGAGAAAAATAAAACAGAACACATTTTTATAGAAATAACTATGCCTTAATAGCAATACCAAGGGCCATGTAGCTTTCTAGCCAATGTTTAAGATAGCAGTGGGGGGCATCTACTCCTGGCAGAAGAATAAATCTTCAGAATATTCAAAAGGTACATGTCCTGTTTTCAGTATATGTAACAGGAGAGAAGGGTTTTTCCCCTGGACCTCTAGGTGCAGTTGGACTGCCAGCAAGTCAGAATAATGAGTGGCCTAACCCCATACACGCTCTGCTCTCTGTACCCAGGGCAGGCATTTATCAGGGTGTAAATTATTTACAGTGGTCTCCAGATGCCCTGGAAAGTTAGTGTACATCCTTGAAAGAAAAAGAAAAGAGAAATCCTGAAACAAATATTACAGAAAATAGAGGCTAAGTAAAGGTATATTCTAAGCATTACAGGTTGTTCTGATAGAAGAACACACACAAAAGTACATTCTTGCCAACACCAAGTAAAACATTAGATTCTAATTATTCAGTTCTCTATTCTTTCCTTGTCACTTTCAACTCTAAGAACATGAATAGCAATGTTTAAATGTCAGCACTGAAAACAGACAATGGCTTAAGGCCTCATCATTTTAACATATATTCACTGAGTGATAATAGACACTTAAGAAATGCATAATTAATTACTTTGTATTGACTCCATCTTCTAAGGACTCCCAAGAATATTAAAAATTGTAAAAGATCAAGGACACAGGACTTTAACTCATCAATGAAACTCAAATGTAAAATAGCACTACACTGACACTGACATCCTGGTTTATGGGAGGAGGAAAGGGAAGGAAGGAAACCAGTCATCCATATTAACCAACAAATCAATGGTCAGAATGTTTTCCACAGAAAGTAACAAAATACCTGATCATTTGAAGCTTCAATGATAAAGTTATTCATTTCCTCATGTAACAAGAAGTTTGATGTAGTAATTCTAAAATTGGTTCCATAGTGCAACTATGCCAAGCCACTGGATCTATCAGAACAATTTGTTTAGTATTCTTATAGCCTCAAGGTGCCTGCTGCTATTTCCAAGCAGGATGTCCCATCGAAGGATGCAGTGTGAGTAGATGAAGTCCCTAAGGGAGCATAGGGGCAGGGAAGATCCTTTTATGTGATGGCATCCAAAGCAGGAAGAGAGAAAAGAGTAGAAAAGCATCTTCCAGAAGTCCTTGCAGATTTCCAAGTACTTCTTATGAGTTAAAACTAAATCACATAGTCACACTGAGACCAATCAATGGCTAAAGGAATGGGATTGACACATTGGATTAGACAAAGCAACTTCACCTCCAGGGGCTCAGTGACTGAGGTCAGAATAAAATCAGAGCATTGCTAACAAAGAAGGGAGAATGTTTGTAGTGTCTTCTATGACTATGCTTTGTATAGTAGAGGTCGAAATATTTGGCTCTAAGGGATGTTTTAAGAAAAGTAATTTCTCTTTCTTTCCAAAATAATGCAGAGTTTCAACTTTACAAATATAAGCACAATGACCTCCATGACAGTATAATAAAGCACTAGGAGATAGGTGCTTGTGTACTTTCCAAGGAATTTGGATCCCCAGTCATATGGAACTCATAGATTATAGTCAGCACTGTGGCTTCCCCAAAAGGGAATAAGCAATTAGTACTGTCTCTAGAACACAGAGTTGTGAGAAATACAGTTAAGTAGAGCACACACATTTCACAGCCTTCCACTTCCAAGCAGTTGTCCAGTTCTAAGCACAACCCATTGCAATAATCTAATCAAAAGATATCAAAGGTGAGGCTAAATGCAGCTAGGAATTTCTGTGCTAGCAAGTTAAACACTGATTATTCCCCAAAATAGAATGGCCAGTTTAGATTACATCAAAGAACTAATAAACATTATCTTGAACTCCAAACGGAACCAGAAATAACTCAACTTCAAATTTAAACAATTTACTCTAAGCTTTGTTACTTTGATTCTTTCTTATTTCAACTTGACTTGGAGGCTGTGCTAGAATTAGTAATATGAGAATACAGTGTTATCTGCAGTAGGTCCTGCAGTTGTAAATCTGAAATTCTAAGCACAGTTCTGATCTCTTGAGATTGTGAGCTAATTCATTCACTGTCCTCCATGGTGAACTATTTTACCGCCTAACATAAGAGATAAATGAAAAAGTTCTTCACAGCCTATTGGGAACACAGAGATGTAAACAATTACAAGGTTGTGTGAAAGTAGAAACAATCTGGATAAAAGAGAGCATGCCACACAGCAATGAGTGAAGCAGTGCAATGTACTCAGGATGGGCTTTGGAGGTAGGCTGAAGGTGGTACAAATCTAGCCTGGGCCACTTGCTAGCTGAGTGACAGTGCATGTATTGCTGTTTCTCTCTAAAACACAGGAAAAATTGTGATATTACTATGAGGCAGGGAGATTTTAAGCATTAAATGAGATGAAAACTGTCAAGTGCCTGGCACAATGCCCCACACAGAGGAGAAGCTAGATAAATATTCTCCTTTCTCTTCTTGTTCCTATCCTTTCCTCAGGGGGAAACCAGGTCAGGTTGCTCCGGAAGGCACAAAGGTCCAGGATGGGGCACAGTGGAACCAGGGCTCAACTACCAGAGAGATCAGTGCTTAAAATTGTTTTGAGCAAATTCAAACTAAGGTCAGAAGGAAGAGTTGGGAGATATGCACTGCCTATTTTCTTTCTGTACTATTATTACTACAAGCTTTTGTTGATTTTTTAACATGTTTATTGAGGTATTATTGATATACAAAGAACTGCACATATTTAATATGTACAAGATTTGATGAGTTTGGACATATGCGAACACTCATGATACTGTTGGGGCTCAGAAACTGATGCCCCAAAATATGGCACTTTGTACATACCGAACTGGGGGGAAAAAAAAGCCTCAAGTTCTCTCTGGCCTCCCCCCACCCACCCGCTCATGGTCTCTCCAAACATACGATGAAGTTGTTCTCTGAAGTTCCCTTATCTGTCTAAAGTCCAGACCTACCAAAGACGAAAACAATTACCTCTGGCCCCCAAGTTTTCATTAACTGAACCTACATCATAGGAAGGAAGACTAAAGTCTGTTGACAAACCTAGATGGACTCTTGTCACAAACTATTGTCTACTCTGTAAGTCCAACAGACTTTGACCATTGTATTAATATGTTCTTCAAGCCCATTAATTTCTCCCCAGGAATCATCTGTTGCCCCACTACAGAATTCCTCTTCCCCCCTCTCCCATCACTGTCTTGCCAGGATCCAAGCCCCCATTCTTTCTATAACTTCAAGATGGTGCGTGCTTCTGCATCCCACTGGAGAGTTGGATCTTCATTCTGAAGACTCCTTAGTCAATAGTTAGGTAAAACTATTATGAAATAAATTCATATGCCTCTTCTCCAATTAATCTGCCTTGTGAGTTGATTTTTCAGCAAACCTATAATATCATCATCGCAATCAAGGTAATAGACATGCCAACCACCTCCCAAAGTTTTCATGTGTCCCTCTGTTTGTTTTTTGGCTTTTTTGTGGGGGGAGGGGTGTTTGCTTGCTTGTTTTTGGTAACAACATTTAACATGAGATCTACCCTCTTAGCAAATTTTGAAGTGCACAATACCATATTGTTAACTATATTGTACAGCAGATCTCTAAAACTATTCATCTAGCATAACTGAAACTTAATACCTATTAAATGACTCCTCATTTTTCCTACCCCCTCCCCAGCCCCTGGCAGCCACTATTATACTCTTCACTTCTATGAGTTTGACTACTTTAGATAGCTCATAAAAGTAAAATCATGTATTATTTGTCCTTCTGTGACTGGCTTATTTCACTTAGCATAATGTCCTCCAGGTTTATTCATGTTGCCACAAATAGCGGGATTTCCTTTTTTTTTTTTAAGGCTGAATAATAGTCTATTGTGTATTTATGCCACATTTTCTTTATCAAGATATTTTAAGAGCCAGAGTAGGGTACCATAGGCCATCAGTGTTTGCTAATTGGTTTTATTCAAAAGTAAAATCTTTCTCATGCCTTTGTAACAGGAGGTAGTTTTACAACTTAGGGCAAATCGGCCCACTAAAGTTAGGCTCCTACCCTCCCACAGAAAATGGCAAATGGGGACCCTATCTTCCTTGATGATTACATTTCAAAGGGATGGCTCCTCGGTCCTTAAGAAACTCTCCTAGGTTGTAAAACTGGCATGCAGCTTTTAAAAATATTTACATTTCAAAGGAGCAGAGTAAGAATTTGCAAGTACAAGTTTTCTAAAGTAATTGCCCTAATAAAGGGGAGGGAAGGGACTTGGGCAATTATGACCTCAGGACTCTGTAAGGGCAGGGATGAGAAGGAGGTCAGGGGCCTTCGAGGAGAAAGAAGCCCATCCAAAATTGACTAAAGCTGAGGAAATGCTACGGCCACCTTGGTCAACAGGAAAAAGCAGAAATTTTTAATTTTGATAAAGCCCAAGTTATCAATAATAATCCTTTATGGTTAACGCTGTTTCCTATCCAAACAAAAAACTTTCTTTATATGGAGCTTACCAAGATTATCTTCTATGTTTTCTCTAAGGATATTATAGTTTTAGCTCTGATATTTATGTTGTTGATCCCTGTGTAAGTAAGTTTTATATAGTGTGTGATAAGGTTATTTTTTTTTCTTTCCATATGGCTATCTTAGTGTGAGTGTACCATTTACCGAAAAAAAATCTACCCTTTAGCCATTGCATTACCTTGACACTTTTATCATTGATCAGTTGACCAGTTATGTTTAGGAAAATTTCTGGAATCTCTATTCTATTCCATTTGCCAGTAAGAATCTACCTTGACTGCTGTAGTTTTATATATAGCAAATCTTGAATTCAGGTAACAAAGGTGCTCCAATATTTTCCTTTTTAAAAAAAAATTATTTTTGTTATACTAGATTTTTAGCATTTCAATATAAATTGAATAGTCAACTTGTTTTTTTCTGCCAAAAAGCCTATCGGAATTTTGACTGAGATTGTATTGAATCTATAGATCAATGTGGGGAGAGTGAATATCATAACAATATTGGTAGTCTTCCAATCTAAGAACATGGGATATTTATCCATTTATTTAGATCTTCTTTAATTTCTCTCAGCAATGTTTAGCATATTTTTGGATAGAGGACTTGCACATCTGTTACTGAATTTATCCTTCATTCTGATTGTGATTTTTTATTTTCCCAATTATCCATTCTTAGTATGTAGAAATGCAGTTCGATTTTGTATAATGATTGTAGTGAGTTGAATAGTGTCCCCCCAAAAGTCTGTGTCTACCCAGAATCTCAGAGTGTGAATCTATTTCGAAATAGGTCTTTACAGATATAATTAGTTTAGGATGTCAAGATGAAATCATCTCAGATTTAGGGTGGTCCCTAAATACAATGACTGGTGTCCTTATAAGAAGAAGAGAGGACACAGAGACACACAACACACACACACACACACACACACACACACACACACACACACAAAGTCCATATGAAAATGAGGCAGAAACTGGAGTTATGCCTGTAGCCACCAGGAGCTGGTAGAGGAAAGGAAAGATTCTTCCTTGAAGTCGTTAGGGAAGGTCATCCTATGTTTTATCCAGTTTTCTACTTGTTCACGTGGACAAGTCTCATATAATCTTTTGTGTACATTTTGCAACTAGTTTATTTTGGCATGCATACCAGTTGTCAATTTATTGCTTCTTAGCTCCAAATCCATATTTCTTTGTCCTACATTTTCAGAACAAAGTGGACCTTGTAAACATTTCTCCTTTGTTACCTGGCACATGTTACTCTTTGTCAATAAAGAGTGGTGGAGAGACTGGAAGAAGTAGCACCAAATGGGGCCTCTTTCTTTTCCCAGTTTTAATGTGATTTACTTTTCCCTTCCTCTGGTGTGGCTGCTGGTGGCATGCAGGAGGCCCAGGAGTGCTCACTCTTCTGCCAGTTCCTCTGCCGCTCCAGAGGGCAGCTACCTGCAGACCAGCTTCATCCCTTGATGCCTTGCAGAATGAACTTCTCCACCACCCAGCAATCCACAGCCATACCCTACCGGATGGGGTCTGAATCTCAGCCTTGTGGTAGGTAGGAGGGGATACCTGCCGAATTCTTTGTTTTTTGCTGGCTATTCCCTCTCAGGCCTGGAGGTAGTACTTACTCCTGTATGCCTTAGAGTCATCTTCCACCCATTTTAGTAGTTAACCACTTTTATAAGTTAATGATTTTTATATTAAATATTGCCTACTCAATGGAGTGACTTCTTTGAAGTACTGAAGAAAAAAACTGTCAACAGAATTGTGTATGCAACAACATCTTACAATATGTTACAATAAATATCTCTTACCAAGTGAAGGAGAAATAATGACTTTTCAAATAAACACAAAACAGAATGTATTATTAGCAGACCTACACTATAAGAAAGATTAAAGAAATTTCTTCAGGTAAAAGTAGTAACAGTAGAAAGAAACTTCGATCTACATAAGGAAATAAAAAGCACCAAAAAGGGCAATGGAGTTAATGTAAAATTCAAGCTTTAAATGCTCTAAAAGTCCATTGATTGTCAAAAGCAAAAAATAGTAGCAATTGTCTTAGGGGATAATAGCGTAGGTAAAAGCGTAATATCTGCAAAACTAGCATGAAAGATGGAGGGAAGAGTGGGAATAGACTGTCAAAAGGTATTTACGTTACGCATGAAGTGGTATAGTATTATCTGAAGGTAGAATGTCATTAATTTAAAAACTACATAGAAATCTCTATGACAAACTCTATGGCAAGAGAAATGAAACTCATGCTCATACCAAACCTGTACAAAAATATTCATAATAGCCAAAAACAGAAGCAACCCAACTGTCCCTCACCTGTGGAATGGATAAACAAACTAGCCCGTTGGTACCACAGCATACTAGACAACAGTAAGGAAGAACAAACTCCTGATACATGAAACAAAATGAATGAATCTCAAATTCAATATGTTAAGTGAAAGAAGCCAGACTCAAAAGATTACATACTGTGACAGTACTTACATAACATTCTAAAAATGGCAAAATTATAGATACAAAAAGCAGGTCGGTGGTAGCCAGGGCTGAGGGTGAGAAGAGAGATTGACTGCAAAGAGGTTTGGGGGTATTTTTTGGCAGTGGTAGAGCTGTTCTATATATTGATTGCAGTGGTGGTTTCATGCCTGTTTGCATTTATCAAAATTCACAGAACTGTACACTAAAAACACTGAGTCCTATCACATGTAAATTATACCTTAATTTAAAATAAAATACAATAAATGTTTCAATTTTCCTGTTCAAATTACTAGTGTCGTGTCTATCTCCTGACCAGACCTTGTATACCAGAAAGTTTATTTTATTGTATTTTATTGAGAATATTTTTGATAAGGTGGATGTTTAATTATACCTGTTTAAAGTAAGTTAAGGTTAAATTCCTTTGGTAATTTTTTATGACATAAAACATAAGGTTTCTACTGACCAAGAATTTTTTTGTTAGAAGAGTTCCCAAGGCACCCTGGAGGAAAACCTTTGGCTACTATAATTTTATCTCAGCCGACATTGCAGAAAAGGTGGGTATATGACCTTCTCTTCAGGAATGTACCTGTAGGAAGTATCTTACTTTTTACAATAAGATCTTAATCTTGTCTCCGGTGTGGGTGAGTGTTCGATTATGTGTCCATGCACATAATCAGCAATGCCAAAGAGCATCACTCCAGTACCTGTCAGGAACATAACCCCAAGTTCACAGCAGCCCAAGATCTATCAAAAGCTTGAATGAAAAACAATATTTATGGACGATTACATAAAGTATGTGCTATCTATTGTCTCCTCTTGGTTTTTTAAAATTTAGCCCTAACAAGACCATGTGAGAGAGCAACCTACCTACACAACATCATTGTGGCCTCTACAAATTGATGCGACTAAATTACTACTAAAGTCCTATAAAGAGGAAGTTTAAAAGAAAGAGCTCAATGAAGCTCATTTTTTTTGTTATGGACATTGTTCACTTTAGTATACACTGTCCATCTCTTTTCTCAGTATGACATACAGTTGTGTTTCTCTTGATCAACATTTATGACAGAAACCAATTCTAGCCCTATTGCCGTATTGTTCTCATTTACTCCTAGAAATCTTAAAGGGAACTCTAGCTCAACAGCAATAACACTGTACGTAGGATTTAAGAACATGCACTTTTAACCTTGAAGAGCATGATGAACTAACCTACTTGCAGTTACTTTATAATACTTTCCTTTCTTTGTTTTTACTATGTCTCATTTTTCTTACTCTTATTAAGCCAATTTATGTTATTTTTTATTATTGCTACTTCAGAAAAGATAAGATATAAATAAATTCAAAATTCATACATGTCTGTGGACTAGTGATTGGTTTCCTTATGGGCTAAATAAAGCAAAATTGCTCCTTGTGCTCTGGCCATGACAAAGTTCAATCTTAAGCATACAAAAAAGAATGAAACAGACAGCTGCTTTAGGCTACACTTTTACCATCACTCTATAGGATTTTCACAACATCACAGAGATTCCCCTTAAAAACACTTTCTTCTTATGATAGTTCAGATTATTGGCACTTATTTTGGCTTACTTGCTAATGGAAGATCCACCACAATTTTTAATACAAGAAAACTATTTGATGATACTCTCACTATAATAAAATTCAAGGGGGCTATCAGACTAAGAGAAAAATACATAATACAACTGGGAAAATAGATCATATGTTTGACATGGCTACCATGTACAACAATACACAAAACATGAATTAATACTAATACCACTACAATCTTCTTTCTCCTGCTGGCCACAACAAATGGCATAGTATTTACTTCTTATAGTATATTGTTAATTAAAGAAATTCAGATGTAGTTTTGCAGCATGTTCTAATGAACTTCCCACCATGATTTTTACTCTTGCAAGGGAGAGATCATATTAGAAAGAAAACTTAAGTGAGTATTCAGTAGTTTATTTCAGGAGATCTGGATTCTAATTCTGACTCTTCTCTGTTATCCT
>NW_012149530.1:616138-617269 GCF_000956105.1 Propithecus coquereli | reverse complement strand
TGTCCCGGAAAGCCTTAATTTTCCCCAAAATGACCTGACAGCCAGATGAAAGGACATGATGGGCTGCCTAACTGATTGTACCCCGGGAATATTTATGTAACTTCTTGATGGCAGCAAAATACTGAAAAGAGGATACAGGAGATAAAGTAATGGAAGCCGGCCTTACTTAAGCCTCATGTAATCCCAGGCATCTCCTAAATCACAAGGTAAGATTAGTCAGTGATAAAAATTCTTTAACAGTTGGCAGCTATCTGAAAGCCTGCATTTTCCTTTTGAGTAGACTGTCAAATTTAGACAATTTATGTCCTGACTTGCCAAAGATACTACTTTTAAGTCCTTGTCCAATTTAATAAACATTACAGACAACTATGATCATGGTTTTTATTTTACTTTTATTGTTTTTTAGCTGAGTTACATCCCAGCCAGGTCCACATCATGCATGGTTAGTTGAATGCTATACCAAATGATAGTTGCACCTGATCAGGCCAAAACTCAAGAAATGCTTTTCCTCTTTACTTCGGTCTTTTGAATGACTTCCATTCCAAATGTGTTAAGGACATATTTTTCTTTTCTATCTGTGTGGCAAAATTAAAGCAATCTCTGACATCTTAAAAATTTTCTCAATTTTTACCTTTTAAGGAATAAGGAATTGTCCATCTTTTTTCTGTAACCTAAGAACAATGTTATATAAAGGTCCACGCAATATAATATGATTCTTTTTACCATTCCATATGAACATGGAAGATTCACAGTGATACTTAGAAAACATAAAGTATTGTGATATTAGGCAAATATATCATTATAATATACACCTTTGATATAACTTTGATCATCGTTAGGATCCCTGAGTTATAACATTTAATAGTTTATGTACAGTCCAATTCTTTTATTGCAAAGTCATGTGGATATACTAGTCTTAAGTCAAAAGTGGATTCTTCTATTATGACTCTACCTGTGATTCTCACTCCAGAAACTAAATGGTTTTATTTATTAGGTTTCTTCCTAGGTGTAAGATACAGTGAAAGGGAGCATTACTCTCTGTAAAATTTAAGAAGCCTGTAATGTAACATATCAAATATACAGTAGATAAAAGCAGAGAGAAATTCTCTCTCTTCATTTATTTTTCTAACC
>NW_012149530.1:601670-603373 GCF_000956105.1 Propithecus coquereli | reverse complement strand
CATGTCCCAGTGAATTATGTCTGGTATGTCAATTTCTTTCTACAAAACAGGAATCTTTTACTCTATTCATTTTTGTTTATAAATGCAAACTTTGATTTAATCTCTTCACATACACAAAAAACTCACATTAGAGCATTACAAAATGTGTTCCAATTACAATAGTTTAGTCTTGTAAGTCCATTCAACCTTTTCAAATATTAGCTTTCTCTGAACTCCCTCAAAGTACAGAGTCACATCTTAAGACTGCAAGATTAGTAAAGTGCAAGGTCACATTGCAAAGTCGATAGGACAGAGAGAAAAGATTCTTAAAATCACTGATTTCTCCCCTCTTTTGGTGACATTGGACTTGCCCCCTTCTTCCCTCCCACCAAGTGAAAGATCTATCACACTTCCACAAGGGCCTCATTCCCACCATCTCCAAAACTAACGAAGAGGGAAAGACTTTCATCAAAGTAACTTCATCACAACAGAATAGACATCTTACAAGTTCATTATTATGGCAAAGGTCAACAAAGGGCTTTGTAGAAAAATAACATACAGAAAGATGTAGCTCATTGCAAGTTGGAAAGCAAGGATCTCAAATGTTCATAATCATCTTGCAGGTATTGAACAAGGCAGAGGTATCATAAATGCATCTACATTTTTAAATTCATTCAGTCTCTTTTTTAGAATATGCCCCTACCTTGTTTTATGTAGAAGTATAAAACAAAGCAGAAAAGTGCTGAAATCATGAATGTACAAATTAATGTGTTCCCACAAGCAAAATACACCTGTAATCATTTATCCACATCAAGAAATAGAACATTACCAGAACTTCTGATGCCTGTTTCTCCTTGTTTTGAACCATCATATCTATGCTCACTACCAAGGAGTCAGTGCCAAGACATTTTACATATTTGAGCTATACAAGCTGTTTATTGCAGAGCAGCATACAGAACTTTTAGCGAATTAAACTGAGCTCAAAATATATCCAAAATTTCACCACTTTTCACCACCCAACACTGCTACCATTTCTTGCAATATAATATAATTTTGCAATAAGCTCCTAACTGATAATCGCAGATCTTTTCTTCCCCCTTCAGAAAATTCTCAAGCTAGCAGCTAAAGGAAACATTTTTAAATGGACACCCTATCATGTCATTCAGATCATATCATTTCACTACTTATAGTAATGTTTCTCAGTCTTGGCTTCAAAACCTATCAATGTCTGGGGCCACCCACCAGAGATGCTGGTTTAATTAGTCCAGGGAATGGCCTGAGCTCCACAGGTGATTTTAATATACAGACTTTACTATGACTCTAAGGCTCACCATGAAGGCAATTACCTCTCTGATTTCATCTCTTACTGTGCTTCCTCACACTTACCATCTCAGACACACTAGCCACCTTTATGTTCCTTGAAGACAAGAGGCCCACCTCTGAGCCATTACATTTGCTTTTCCATCTTCCTTCATTGCTCTCTGAGATGGCTAGCTACTTTACTTCCTTTAGGTCTTTATTATGAAAGTCTGGTTCTCAGTGACACCTTCACTGGCCACCTCTGACATTTTATACCTCCCTTCCCTGATTTATATTCTCAGCAATAATCATTATTCAACATACAATTTTTTTTATTTATTTTGCTCCACAAGGACAGGGCTTTCTGCCTGTTAGTTCAGGAACGTGCTCCCAACTCATAGAACAGTATCTACCACATAGCCAGA
>NW_012149530.1:598907-600355 GCF_000956105.1 Propithecus coquereli | reverse complement strand
ACCAAGGGTTAATCAATTAACCAATTAGTTTACTCAAGCAGTTGTTGAACATTGCTTACTGTACTCATATTTTTGGCAATATAACAATAAACAAATACACACAATCCCTAAGATCATGTATATTATCATTTAAAGAGGGAAACATTTATCATATAAACATAAATATATCTATCTACATTCAAAAAGTGTTTATTAAGCTCCTCTATGGACTAGGGGCTGGGTATAAACAGTAAGCAAAATATATATGACCAATGTCATGGAATCTAATGAGAAAAACAAACATTAAGCAAAGCCACCAACAGAGATAAGTTCTATAAAGGAAACTAGCAAGGTTCTATAAGTGAAAACAACAATTTTTTTTCAGGAAATGACATATCAGTGTAGAAATGAAAAATGAGTGGGTGTTAGATATATTAATACTTAGCAAAGAGCAGTCTGAGAAGATGGGAAGGTTTGTGCAAAGGCCCTGCCAGTTTAAGAAGATCTGTGAAACTAGAGTAATGAGTGGAGAGAATATTTTAAGATGAGGTAAACAGAGATCATAACTTATACAATAAATTTCTTAAGAATATGGAATTCCTTCACAATTACCAACAATCATAGGTAGCAGAATCTTATGCTTAATTCATTAATGTACTGCTTCACAAAGCACCCTGAATGGGCTATCATTTTCATTTTAAATGGTTTCATAGCCCAATGCATATAGAATTCCAGCTAAAACAGAATTAAGTAACTTCCTTTCTTATGGAATTTCTCAAACATTTAGAATGGTAAGCTGTAAATACGCATACAGAGAAAGATAGGTGGCATTTAACTAACATATTATGAAACTATTTGCGGAATATTTCAGCGGACTATGGCATACACAGAACACACTTTGAGAAATAGTGCATGTATTCAAAAAGTGTTTATCAAGAACCTACCAGATTACCATTTCTATTCTGGATTCCAGAGACATGATGATTAATGAGGAAGAGTACTTGTCTTAGAGAAACAGAGTGCCAAAGCAGAAGATAGTGATACACATAAATCCAACTACTGTGCAACATGAATGTTATTCCAGATATATGTACAGGTAGATACAGTAACACACAAGTGGGAGTATTTAGCACTTATCTGCTAGGTTTGAAAGAGGATGAATTTTGAGTTGAGACTAATTCTTTAAAAATAGTAATGAACGTAAAGTAGATTTTAAAAGTTTTTATTTTTAAAACTAGGGAATTATAAAATGTAAAAGCGGAATGAGGTCTTGGAAAACCT
Organism: Propithecus coquereli; assembly: GCF_000956105.1. Taxonomy (NCBI): domain Eukaryota; kingdom Metazoa; phylum Chordata; class Mammalia; order Primates; family Indriidae; genus Propithecus; species Propithecus coquereli. Next base: position 599,095 of record NW_012149530.1, on the reverse strand, counting down.
ATCTTAAGTTTCTCATTTATCCATAAATGAAAAATGAGACTCAGACAAAACAACTTTATTTACATAGTTATTAATAGGAATAGAATCAAGATTAGAATATCTTGATTTATAGTCCAGTGCTGAAGGCATTTTATTAGTTGTACTGCATCACAGTAACAACATTTATGATTTTAGAGCATTTTCTCTAC
>NW_012149530.1:595268-597451 GCF_000956105.1 Propithecus coquereli | reverse complement strand
GTGCAATAATTTGCATTTCTTCATTTCTCCTGAGTAGATAACAAGGAGTGGAAATGCTGGATAGTATAAGTATAGTATATGTATAATTTGTCAAGAATCAAGCAGGTGGGAGGAGAGATGTTTAGAAGAGCTTTTCATATGTTTTAATCTAGAATTCTTATGGTTCCATGCCTTATATTTAAGTCATTTATGCATCTTGAATCAATTTTTATATATGAGCCAAGCACGGTGGCTCATGTCTGTAATCCTAGCACTCTGGGAGGCCAAGGCAGGAGGATCATTTGAGCTCAGGAGTTTGAGATCAGCCTGAGCAAGAGCAAGACCTCGTCTCTACTAAAAATAGAGATAAATTAGCTGGACAACTAAAAATATATAGAACAAATTAGCCAGGCATGGCAGTGCATACCTGTAGTCCCAGGAGGGACTAGGCAGAGGCTGAGGCAGAAGGATTACTTGAGCCCAAGAGTTTGAGTTTGCTATGAGCTAGGCTGATGCCACGGCACTCTAGCCCGGACAACAGAGTGAGACTCTGTCTAAAAAAAAAAAGAAAAGAAAAGAAAGAGAAATTTATGTATGGCAAGAGATAGGAGTCCTGTTTCATTCTTCTGCGTGTGGCTATCCAGTTTGCCCAGCAACATTTATTGAACAGGGATTCCTTTCCCCATTGCATGTTGTTGTCTAATTTGTCAAAGATCAGTTGGTTGTAGGTAGATGGTTTTATTTCTGGGTTCTCTATTCTGTTCCATTGGTCTGTATCTCTACTTTTATACTGATACTATACTGTTTTGGTTATTATAGCCTTGTAGTATAGTTTGAAGTCAGGTAATGCGATGCCTCCAAATTTGTTCTTTTTGCTTAAGATTGATTTGGCTATTTGGCCTTTTTTTTGGTTCCAAATGAAGTGCAGAATTATTTTTTCTGTATCTGTGAAATATGCCATTGGTATTTTGATGAGGATTACATTGAATCTGTAAATCACTTTGGGCAATATGGACATTTTAACAATATTGATTCTTCCAATCCATGATCATGGCATGTTTTTCCATTTGTTTGTGTCATCTGTGATTTCTATTATCAGTGTTTTGTAGTTTTCCTTTGTAGAGATCTTTCACCTCATTGGTTAAGTATATTCTTAGGTATTTTATTATATTCCTAGGTATTTTATTTTCTTTGCAACTATTGTAAATGGTAGAGTTCTTGATTTGACTCTCAGTTTTACTGTTAGTAGTGTATAGAAATGCTACTGATTTGTGTACATTGAATTTGTAACCTGAGATTTTGCTGAATTTATTTATCAATTCTAGGACTCTTTTGTACAGTCTTTAGGGTTTTCTAGATACAGGATGAAATCATCAGCAAAAAGTGATAGTTTGACCTCCTCTTTCCCTATTTGGAGACCCTTTCTTTCTCTTGTCTGGTTGCTCTGGCTAAGACTTTCAGTACTATGTTGAATAAAAGCAGTGACAGTGGGCATCCTTGTCTTATTCCAGTTCTTAGGGGGAATGCTTTCAACTTTTCCCCATTCAGTATGATACTGACTGTGGGTTTGTCATATATTGCTTTTATAATGTTGAAGTATGTTCCTTCTATGCCTAGTTTCTTGAGGGTTTTTACCATGAAAGTGTGCTGGATTTTATCAAATGCTTTTTCTACATCTATTGGGATGATCATGTGTCCTTTGCTTTTGCTTTTGTTTATGTGGTGAATCATATTTATTGATTTGGGTATGTTAAACCATCCTTGCGTCCGTGGAATGAAATCAACATGATCATGGTGAATTCTTTTTGAAGTGTTGTTGAATTCAGTGTGCTAGTATTTTGTTGAGGATTTTTGCAACTATACTCATAAGGGATATTGGTTTGTAGTTTTCTTTTTTCATTATGTCTTTTCCTGGCTTAGTATCAAGGTTATACTGGCTTCATGGAATGAGTTATATGGAGGATTTCTTCCTTCTCAATGTTATGGAATAATTTCTGCAGGATAGATACCAGTTCTTCTTTGCAGGTCTGGTGGAATTTGGCTGTGATTCTATCTGATCCAGAGCTTTTTGTTGTTGTTTTTGGGAGATTTTTTTTTATTACTGCTTCAATCTCACTGCTCATTACTTGTCTGTTCAGGATTTCTATATCTTCCTGATTCAGGCTTGGGAGATTGTGTGTTTCTAGGAATTTATCCATTTCCTC
>NW_012149530.1:592640-594363 GCF_000956105.1 Propithecus coquereli | reverse complement strand
TATATTAATGATGGCTGGATACTTTCTGGAAAGACCTCGCAGATATTTAGTATTGTTATATCTTCTTGCTGAATTGCTCCCTTTATCATCATATAAGGACCATCTTTGTCTACCATTGTAAATTTAAAGTCTATTTTATTGGAAATGAGAATAGCTGCTCCTGCTTGCTTTTGATTTCCATTTGTGTGGAATTTTTTTTTCATCCCTTTACCTTGAGCCTGTGAGTATCCTTGTGAGTAAGATGGGTTTCCTGGAGACAGCAGAAACTTGGGATGTGTTTTTTCATTTATTTATCCAGTCTACATCCTTTAAAGGGAGCAATAAGACCATTTACATTTAACATTAATGTTGATATGTGAGATACTGTTTTGTTCATCATATCGAATGATAACCAGTTGCTTTGTTTTCTCCCTTGTATTTTATAAGGGTTGTGAGCTTTAACTTTTGGATGTTTTTACACTGGTGGGTATCAATTGTTATTTTCCATATATAGAGAACTTTTAAGCATTTCCTATAGAGCAGATTCTAGTGGTGACATATTTCCTTAGTGTTTGCTTGTCTAGAAAAGACTTTATTTCTCCTCCATTTACGAAACTTAGTTTTGGAGGATATAAAATTCTCAGCTAGCAGTTATTCTGTTTAAGAAGACTAAAAATGGGACCCCAGTCTCTCTGGCTTGAAAGATCTCTGCTGAAAGGTCTGCTGTTAGTCTGGTGGGTATTCCTTTGTAAATAAGTTGTTATTTTCATTACACAACTTACAGGATTTTCTCCATCACTTTGAATTTGGTCAGGCTAATGAGTACATGTCTTGGTGATGTCCTGTTTTCTATGACTCTTTCAGGTGTCTGATGACCATCTCACATCTGGATATCTCAACCTCTAGTGATGTCAGGAAAGTTTTCCTCTATTATTCTCTCAAATAGGTTTTCTTTGCTTATTTCTTTTTCTTGTTCTCCCTCAGGGATACCTATAATTCTTATATTAGTTTGCTTTGCATAATCCCATATTTCTCTCAGTGAGTGTTCATTGTTCTTTTTTCTGCATTTTTAATGACCGGGTTACTTCAAAATTCTTGTTTTTAAGCTCTAAAATTCTTTCTTCTGCTTGGTCTAGTCTATTGTTAAAGATTTTCAATGTATTTTCCAATTTCCTAAATGACTCTTTCATTTTTTAAAGGTCTGTTATCTCTTTTTTAATGTTATCGGTCTGTTTAGTGAATTTTTCATTCATGTCCTGAATCATTTTTTTGATGTCTTTGAGATGATTTTATATGATCTCCTTAATTTCATTAACCTTACTTGTCATCCACAACCTGAATTCCATATCTATCATTTCAACAATTTTCTTTTGGTTGGAGCTCAATACTGGAGAGCTATTGTGATCCTTTGGCAGTGGTGAGACAGCCTGTTTTCTAATGTTGCTGGAATTTTTATGCTGGTGCCTTCTCATCTAGGACCACTTTTCCCAGCTCAAAAAAGATGGCAGATATGGTACACCTGTTCTCCTCCGTTGTTCAGTGAAAATGGGGATGGGTCCCTAGGTGGCATGCTTTGTTCCTACTCCAGAAGTTTAACCAGTCAGGGGATGGGCAGATGCACTGTGAGCCTTTAAAGCTGCTTCTCTGCTGCATCTCCCCTGTTCCCACATCCTTCTCTCCAGAGCAACACAGCTGTACAGCCTCCAGTCAGGCCTCTTTACCAGTCTGGAGGCCTGCTGTAGTG
>NW_012149530.1:590949-592590 GCF_000956105.1 Propithecus coquereli | reverse complement strand
AAGGCTCACCATGAAGGCAATTACCTCTCTGATTTCATCTCTTACTGTGCTTCCTCACACTTACCATCTCAGACACACTAGCCACCTTTATGTTCCTTGAAGACAAGAGGCCCACCTCTGAGCCATTACATTTGCTTTTCCATCTTCCTTCATTGCTCTCTGAGATGGCTAGCTACTTTACTTCCTTTAGGTCTTTATTATGAAAGTCTGGTTCTCAGTGACACCTTCACTGGCCACCTCTGACATTTTATACCTCCCTTCCCTGATTTATATTCTCAGCAATAATCATTATTCAACATACAATTTTTTTTATTTATTTTGCTCCACAAGGACAGGGCTTTCTGCCTGTTAGTTCAGGAACGTGCTCCCAACTCATAGAACAGTATCTACCACATAGCCAGAGCTCAAGAAATGTTTATTAAATAAACAAAGTGACATTTTCCAGTAATGAAAACCCTGCTAAAGAGCTTTGCATCAGCATCTAAGCTCTAATAATGAGACATTAATTGTGATTACAAGCATTAAGAAGATTCTAAAACAAAACTGGTTAAATGAAAACAACCCAGATAAGTGGCTGCCATTTACAGCAAAATACTGATATAATGTCTGCATTTTATGCTTCAAACAAAAGAAAACCCTACAGAAAAGGTAATATCGTCTCCCATGGAGCATTCAGGACTACCAGACATCAAGAAACTTCCAGTAATTTGTCCTCTCACTTGCATATATATTTTTTCACATTTCCTTTGTAATTCACTTCTCTTGGGTCTTAGAAATTGCTTCATATGTCATTATGGAGCTGAACTCTTTTGCAATGATTGCTTTCAAGCACATGAGAGGGCATCCGCCCACCCCTCAACTCTCTCAGCTGCCTCAAGAAGACTTTCCTAGAGAAAGTTAACACTCTGATTCCTTTTATTTTTTTTCCTCAAGAAATGAATCTTGAAATAAAAGCTCCAGAGCTTTCTACTATGCCTAAAATTTTAGGCTAAAATATTTCCTGAAGTACCAAGTTGATGAGAGAGAGAGAAAATAAGAAAGAGAGCAACTTATCAGTAGAACAGGAAAAGTTCAAATCATCAGGTACAGAACTATTTCCAGTTGTACCCATAAGCACTGCTGATAATGACTGAGTCAGAATTCCACTGGGCCCAAGTCATCCTGTTGTTCAAAGGGACTAACCCATTGTTCATTCCCCATTTGCCTCAGAGACAGTGAGATTCCTGAGGCTTATATTTGGAAAAATTGTGACAGTCTCTTGATATTTCTGTGTTTTTATTATCACTGTTAATAATGAAAAACAAACTGTGCTCCTTTGTAGCTCTGATACCCAGGCTGATATCCAATCTACTTGAACACTCTATAAAATTCCTGGTAGTCTCAATAAATATTTGATAAAATAATAAAACACTCACAGTTCTGAATTCTTTTCTACTTTCTGCACATTCAACTTCATATAGGGATTTCTGATTATAGAAATAGCACAAAAAGAGGCTTCTAAAATTTGGATTTATATTTGAATTCTGTTCTAGTGACAAAATTCCATTCTACTAAGCTATAAATCAGCAAAGTAAACCAGACCATTCATTTTGCTTCATTTTTTTCTATGTTCCCATCTGTAGAACCAAAATAACTCCAGGG
>NW_012149530.1:589788-590899 GCF_000956105.1 Propithecus coquereli | reverse complement strand
TTCAAAACCTCCAATGTTTTCTATATTATATGTTTCAAATCTAGAAAGAACTAGAGAATGACAATGTTTTGAATATATTAAATGTTAGTATTATCGACTCACTTGAGTGCCTAGACTAAATCCTTGAAAGGAAATAAATGAAAGATGGCTACACTAGGTTTATTAGGGAAAGCAATTTTCACAAGGGCAATGCATTTGATTAAGCAAAGCAAATGGTCTAGATGTCAATTAATATGAGCCCTGTGGTGTAATATTTGCCTGTACATGTGTGGTAACACATCTTTTCTCAACATCACCCTATTACAATAAACTGCATTTGCAGCAGAAGTGCACTGTCAGCCTGGAAAAAAGCCAGAGGTTGGTATCCTTTACAACACTTTCAGCATAGAAAAGATCTCCTCTCTCCTTCCTCTTGAGGTTTTAGAGGCAGAGTTTAAAAAAAATAGCAGAGGCCAAGGCAGGAGGATTGCTTGAGGCCAGGAGTTTGAGACCAGCCTGAGCAACATAGTGAGACCATTGTCTCTACAAAAAACAGAAAAATTATCTTGTCGGTGTGGCTCACATTTGTGATCTCAGCTACTCAGGAGGCTGAGGCACGAGGATTGCTTGAGCCCAGGAGTTAGAGGTTGGAGTGAGTTACGATGAGCAAGACCCTGTCTCAAAAAAAAAAAGCAGAAAAGAAATCCTCCTTGAGGTTGCTTTTAAGCTGATTAGCTGACAATTATTATCGGATATTGCACTGGAAGACAATTAGGCATATATAGGCATCTCTTTCATGTCCTGGAAAACTTACCTTCAAAACCAACTCCTCAAGTATTTATAATAATTAGAGAGCAGAACTGACCACATTTATCCAAATGATGCTCTCCTTAATATCACACAAGGTACTAGCAGCCAACTTGTCCCTCCAAGTGCCCTGATCACAGTACCAGGCAAATGCTGGGAGCTTCTTCTAAGTTTATTCTTTCTAGGTATAGATCCATGAAATAGTGCCAATTAGCTGCGACTTGGTTCCTTGCAAATGCTCTCTCTCATTTAAAGTATTGTATTCCCCCAAAAATCATGTCCCAGTGAATTATGTCTGGTATGTCAATTTCTTTCTACAAAACAA
>NW_012149530.1:584973-586860 GCF_000956105.1 Propithecus coquereli | reverse complement strand
GAAAAGAAGAAACTTATACACTGGGAATTTACATTAGACAACCTTTTTGATGTTTCCTTCCCTAGCTTTCTTATTCACTCTGCAAACACGTACTGAAAATCTCTCCATTATCTTCAAACCCCACAAACTCCCTCATCATTCAACAAATAGCCTTCCCTCTACCTATACGGAGAAAAATATAAACTGCGGCAGAAACTCCCCTGATTCTCTGCAACCCTGCCTATCTTTTTCCTTTCTTCCGTTTCCAGAGAAGAGGTGCCAACTTCCTACGGCTAACGCCTCCCCGCAATGCTCTGGATGCACCCACACCTGCCCCCTGGGGGCCCCTCTCCAGTCCTTATCTCTTCTCCTTTCCCTGTAACTTTATTTTCTCTTAATTTATCATTCTTCCAAAGAAAATTTAAACATGCACAGAGTTCTGCTATCTAAAAGTTAAATGAAAAAAATAAAATTAAAATGGTCCTATGTCTCCCTCCACAACTGCCTTGTCTCTCATTTACTTTCATTTATTCAACAAATAAGCACATACTACATGGCAGCCACAGTGTTTGAGTTTCCCACTCTTCTTGGCTTAACTTCCTTCCCTCCCATTTACTTTTCATTCCACTGATGTCCAGGTTTCTACCATCAGTTCATTAACACAGCTCTAACTATTGCGACTGATGCCCTCCATTTTGGTGAATCCAGTAGACACTGTGCTGTTCTTATCTTATTTGATGTCTCTACTGCATGTAACACTGTTGAGAAAAACTCTATCTTCCCTTGATATAGGCAGTGCCACACACTTTTTTGATGGTCTTAGCTGCAATTTTTCAGATGGGCTGCGAAGAGGATGGACCTCTTCTGTTCACTGCTTAGAAGTTGATATTCTGTTAACCTCTCCTCTTTTAGTCTACATACTCTCTTGCTAAATAAACTCATTTATTCCCGTGGCTTCAATTATCATCACTAGTTCAGTGGTTTCCAGAGTTTCAGAAAAGTACATATACAATTGCAAAAACACTTATCCACTTAAATGTCTCAACTACCACTTACACAAAAATGAACCAATAACTTCTTCCACAAATATGTTCCTCCTCTGTTTCCTATTCCCATAAAAAGCAACAAAATTCTGCCAACTAAACCCTTCTGTGTTTCCCATCTTAGTGAAAAGCAGCAATATCCTGCAAACTATAACCCTCCAATGTTTCCCATCACAGGATAAAGTCACAAAATTCCTTCTAGTTGATCAAGCCAAAAACCCGTTTAACTCTTCTTCTTCCTCATCTGGTTGTTAACATCTCCTCGAAATTTTACAAAGCTAACGCTCCCATCAGTCTTTGCCGCTACCCCTTCTAAATTCAAAATGCCATTATCCCTTTGTATGCTCACTCTACCAGCCTCCTGCATGATCTCATTCCATCTGCTGCTGCTCTCATCACCTCCCATTCCATTTTCATACTGCAGCCAGAGTGGCTTTTCAAAAGCTTGGGTACAATTATATCACTCTCTTGTTTAAAATCTCTCCACAGCTGATCATTGGTCTCTGAATAAAGTCTAAAATCATAAAAAGGCTTAAAAGAACTGAAAAATTCACACAGGCAAATGCTTTTCCAATTGAAACCTTGCAAGTGGTTTTTAGGAGACATTTAAGGACAGAAAGCTCTAGGTTCTATTATCTGCCCCTAAAAATAACGCTTAACACATATGGCACTTCTATTTATAAGGCACTTTCATATATATTATTCCATTTTTGGCTTTTAAAAGCCTTTGAGATAAGGATCATTTTACCCATTTTATGGATGAGAAAATGGAGAACCTAAAGTTAGGTGGCTTACCCAAGATCAATTATCCACTAAGTGATATATATGATTCGTACTAAAACTTGAGTAAAACTAAATTTCTCTA
>NW_012149530.1:582707-584923 GCF_000956105.1 Propithecus coquereli | reverse complement strand
CATGTCTTGGTGATATCCTGTTTTCTATGACTCTTTCAGGTGTCTGATGACCATCTCACATCTGGTTATCTCAACCTTTAGTGATGTCAGGAAAGTTTTCCTCTATTATTCTCTCAAATAGGTTTTCTTTGCTTATTTCTTTTTCTTGTTCTCCCTCAGGGATACCTATAATTCTTATATTAGTTTGCTTTGCATAATCCCATATTTCTCTCAGTGAGTGTTCATTGTTCTTTTTTCTGCATTTTTAATGACCGGGTTACTTCAAAATTCTTGTTTTTAAGCTCTAAAATTCTTTCTTCTGCTTGGTCTAGTCTATTGTTAAAGATTTTCAATGTATTTTCCAATTTCCTAAATGACTCTTTCATTTTTTAAAGGTCTGTTATCTCTTTTTTAATGTTATCGGTCTGTTTAGTGAATTTTTCATTCATGTCCTGAATCATTTTTTTGATGTCTTTGAGATGATTTTATATGATCTCCTTAATTTCATTAACCTTACTTGTCATCCACAACCTGAATTCCATATCTATCATTTCAACAATTTTCTTTTGGTTGGAGCTCAATACTGGAGAGCTATTGTGATCCTTTGGCAGTGGTGAGACAGCCTGTTTTCTAATGTTGCTGGAATTTTTATGCTGGTGCCTTCTCATCTAGGACCACTTTTCCCAGCTCAAAAAAGATGGCAGATATGGTACACCTGTTCTCCTCCGTTGTTCAGTGAAGATGGGGATGGGTCCCTAGGTGGCATGCTTTGTTCCTACTCCAGAAGTTTAACCAGTCAGGGGATGGGCAGATGCACTGTGAGCCTTTAAAGCTGCTTCTCTGCTGCATCTCCCCTGTTCCCACATCCTTCTCTCCAGAGCAACACAGCTGTACAGCCTCCAGTCAGGCCTCTTTACCAGTCTGGAGGCCTGCTGTAGTGTAAGGGCCCTCCTGCCGCTCCAATTACAGCGTCCTCAGGGGAAGTGTGGAGTCTGGGCTTTTCATCTCTTTCCCTTTCCCAGGTGTGGGCATCTTCCCTAATTATCTCCAGTCCTGCTGAGCAGCTCATCCCACTTCTATATTATCTTCCTCACTTCACTTTTGCCTCCTCTCCATGGAGTCCCAGTACCCTCACTCAGACAGTCCAAAAGTGGGTATCTATTCACCATTTTCAATCCTCTCCCTGAAAACAACATTGTGCAGGCTGCTTTTAGTCCACTGTCTTGCTCCCTCCCTTCCAGAAATTTATTTTCTCACAGTTCTGGGGGGCTAGAAGTCCAAGATCAGGGTGTTGGAAAATTTGATTTCCTCCAAAGCCTTGTGGTCAGCTGCCTTCTGGATATCTCTTCACACAGCCTTTTCTCTGTGTGTGCATGCCTCTTTTTCTTCTTATAAGGACATCATCAGTCCTATTGGATTAGGGCCCCACCGATATGATGCATTTAATCTTAATCACCTCTTTAAAAGCCCTATCTCCAAAGAGAGCCACACTGGAGGTTAGGTCTTCATTACATGAATTTTGGGGAACATAATTCAGTACATAACACTTAGGACACACCCTAAGGACAGCCCTGCTAAAAACACGCCTTTTGTGTCACCTCAAAATACCTCACTGCTACCTATTAATTGTAATTTGGCAGCCATGGATACATATCCAGGGTGTACCTGGAAGAAAAAATACCAGCTTTTCCAAATTAATAGGGCATCTGAATAACAAGACATAATGGTTATCAAAGCTAAAGATGGTCTCCACCAGTGGTTCAGCAACTATTAATAGCATCGCAAAATATGAGCAAACACTCAAATACAAACATAAGCTAAAGTAAAACTTTAGGATCAAATGCACAACTCAATGCTTACAACTGGAGCTGAAATTTCATAAACAGTCATAGGGAAAAAAAGCAATAAACAAGATAGCTAGAAGAGAATAATTCATGTTTCTAGCATAAAGAAAAGACAAATATTTAAGGTAGTGGATAGCCCAATTATACTGCTTTTATCTTTACAGATTATATGAATGCATTATATTATCATATGTACCCCAAAAATATGTGCATCTATTATGTATCAATAAAAATAAATTTTTAAAAGCAGGAAAACTGAAAAGACATCTTCACTTAATATTTTGTTTAAAATTCTGGAAGCATATATTTTCTGTATCCTTGCACCATTTTTTTACCAACTAACAAACAGATGTGTCTTTCTGCAGGACCAAAATCAAAAAGAAAAGCAAACTA
>NW_012149530.1:579849-581715 GCF_000956105.1 Propithecus coquereli | reverse complement strand
TGGTTCATATGATTATAGAAGCTGAGAAGTCATAAGAGTTGTAGTTGACAAGCTAAAGAACCAGAAAAGTCAATGGTGTAGTTTCAGTCTGAAAGCCAGCAGGCGTGAAACCCAAGAAGAGTTGATTTTTAGTATTTAAGTCCAAAGAAAAGAAAAGACCAATGATCCAGCTCAAACAGTCAAGCAGAGTTCTCTCTCTTGTCCTCAGCCTTTCTGTTCTGTTAAGGTCTTCAATTGATTGAATAAGATTCACCTGCATTGGAAAGAGAACTCTACTTCGTCTCCTGATTCAAATATTAATCTCATCTAGAAACACCCTCACAGACACACCCAGAATAATGTCGGACGAAATACCTGGACGGCCCATGCCCTGTCAAGTTGGTACATAATATTAACCATCACAGTATCTTTCTATATCCATAAACATGACTTTTTAATTTTTAAGAAATAAAAATTGTGGGAAGTTATGAACAAGATTTTTCTGGTGTCAGTAAAGCAGGAAAAAATAAACAACTTTGGAATTCAGAGAGAGTATAGAAACACATGTTTCTAAGAAAAAAAGTCAGAAGAACAAAAGTAGAGTATTTAAATCCCATGACAGACACAAAATTTATTTTTACAGTAAAGTTCTTGATAGAAGAGGGTCTGTCTTGAAGAAACAAAACAAACAACTGTCTTGCAATTGTTTGTCCATAAGGAATCACGGACAGAAGCAGCTAAGAAGTCTATAACCTTCCAAAAACAGAACAGTCAATAATCTAGCTAAGAACACAAAATCAGTTTTCACTTTTGGAACAATATTATCAAAGGGAGAGAAGGAACAAGTCCTTCAATTTAAACTCCATGATTATCTGTTCAGAAAATCAAAAATGTATTCCTTATCGTCATGAAATAATATTGCATTCTTAAAATTCTACTTATATTTTAGCAGATCCCATCTAATATCTTGTTCCAAATCTATGCAACTAGATAATTCCCCTAAATTTTAAATTGCAATACATATTCCTACTACTGATAAAGAGCAAGGAGAAAAACAGCCCTTACCTGCTAAATTCCTCTTTGATTTATTCGAGTCTTTATTGAGCACCTAATTGACACAGCTCTTGGTTAGGAGAATTTTTACTCCTTGTTGCCAGATTATTCTAATTTTTAAGCATAACTAGAAATGTTACGTGTGTGTGCACATGTGCACATTCGTTTGTGTTGGTGTGCGTGAAAACTCACATATTTAAATGATAGCATTTAATTAAATTTTAAAAAACAGTGTAAGCCAACTAAAATACATTTGAGGTCCAAATTTGGGAAAGGATAATCTCTTAAATAAATGATGTTGGGAAAACTGGATATCCATCTGCAAAAGAATAAAATTGGACTCTTCTCTCATACCATATTTAAAAATCAACTCAAAATGGATTAAAGACTTAAATGTTAGACCTGAACCCATAAAATAACTAGAAGAATACAGGGAAAAATCTTCTTGACTTTGGTCTCAGAAATGATTGTTTGGATATGACACCAAAAGCACAGGCAACAAAAGCAAAAATAGATAAATGGAATGGCATTAAACTAAAAAGTTTCCTCACAACAAAGGAAACAATCAACAGAGTGAAGAGAAAGTAAGGAATGGGAGAAAATATTTGCAAGCCATACATTTGAAAACAGGTTAATATCCAAAATATATAAGGAACTCATGCAATGCAATAGCAAAAGAAAAAAAAACACAAATAACCCAATTTAAAAATGGGCAAAGGACATGAATAGATATTTCTCCAAAGAATACATACAAATGGCTGAAAAGTATATGAAAAGGTGCTCAACATCCCTAATCATCAGGGAAATGCAAATCAAGACCACAATAAAATATCA
>NW_012149530.1:573600-575984 GCF_000956105.1 Propithecus coquereli | reverse complement strand
AGTGTGGGAAAAAAGTCACTCTTGGATACTACTGGTGGAACTGTAAACTAGCTACAATCTTTTATAGCATAATTTGGCAAAATCACCAAAATTTAAAATGTACATGCTCTTTGACCCAGCAATTCAACTTCTAGGAATTTATTCTATGTATATACTTGCCAAAGATATTTGCTTGGGTATTTGGGGCAGCATTATTTATAATAGAGGGAAAAAGAGCAAAATATCCATCAACAAAGAAACTGATTAAATCAATTATTGTCCATCTATGCTATGGAATTAGCACACATCATTTGAGATTGAGGTAGTGCTGTGTTCATTAGGAAATCTCTCCAAGATTACCTAAATTTAAAAAGTCAAATGTAGCATATGGCTGCTATATTCTTCCATTCATGAACAATTTTTAAAACATAGTTTCCTATGGATATATAAGGATGTATTCCTATATGCATGTATTCAGGTATACAGTGTTTTTGTAGATGCATATACCAAGAAAGTTTCAAAACTGGTAAACTTTAGGTTTAGGACCTAAACAGGAATACGAAGGTAAGTTTTTAGTTTTCATTTAACATCTCCTATACCATCTAAATTTTCTGACCATGTACATATACAACATTCGCCAAAGTTTCTGTGGGATTTATTCTAGCAGCTGGAATTTGAGACCACTTTGATTTGGGGTTTTTTTTCCTGATAAAAGTTATTTTTAGTGCAGCAGAAACTGTCAAGTATGAAGGAAAAAGGTCAAATTCGCCAAGGTGGTGTTTTCTTTGCTCAAAATTAAGCATAAACAAGTGCTTATATCTAATCTATATCATATCCACAGCAATGGCTCCTCTGATCATCTTCTATTCCTCATTCCAGGGTAAGCACGTTCAATGAGGCACTAGTGTTTAATTAAGCACAATTTTCAAAAGCTAGATCAGGCCCCACTAGATATATTAATGCAATATACTTAGTACTATAAAGTTTGCTAATAATACACATCCGTAAGGTAAAAGCTCTTCAATAGGGTATTAGGTTAGCTGAAATCCAATTTATGAAAAAAACCTCCTGTATATTTTTATTGGTAAGCAATAATGCATTTCAATTCCATCCTGACACAAAATCTCTCAGGTTCCTTTATGTTCTCTTAAAAAAGAATCATAAAACATTAATAGAAGTGCTCTCCTAGGTCTCCATTCAAATTTCCTTGATTTGTAGATTTCATTAACAAAAATCAAGAAAGTTTCTTTTTGCTAGTATTACAGAGTAAGACAAAGCTGCTAACACCTGCTTTGTGAAAATTTGCATGATGACATTTAACTACTTTGTTTTAGGGCCTGGTCAAACTCAGAGGTGATCTATTCTCAGGGATAAGCCTATTTTGATTATTTTTAATAAGCAATAGATGGATGTTTCAACACACCAGGAGACAGAAACTAGTCAAAGAAATATTCTACTCTCTCCTGTATTCCTTCCCTGAGGGCAATGCTTTAAAAAATTCAATCGTGATATATGTCACATTGCATTTCAGCCCTCTACTGAAAAGGTAAAATTCTGAGCAAGCTAGGACCCCTCTAGTCCTAACTCTGAGCTGGCATGGCCCCTTGGTTTTGACGGGGGCCAGACACAGAGAAGAGTGCCTACAACCTACTACCTTGGTACAACCGGGGGAACCCCTTAAAAGGTGAGAGATATTCTGGCAGCTTTATTACACACTCTGGAGCAGAACTAGGAGTGGTTGTAATAACCAATCATAACTCATCTCCTCACTGAGGTAGGTGCAGGGGCCAAGTCTTCCTCTTTTCCAATAACAATATTATACAGCAACCAAGCTTAATTTCCAAAGACTATTTCTCATAGGAATTTTATAAGCATTGCATCTTCTATTTGTTATAATATATGTTGTTTCCTAGGGAAACTGCATACAGACAATAGTTTGATTGTGAAACTTGCTTATGAACAATAAATATTTGTTCCTACAACACTGTTTGTTCCCAGTTTGGTAAGTTTAGGGAGATGATATTTTAGGCCAATAAAGGACAATTGGAGCCTGGGTGTCTCAGAACAATGTTAAATAGAGCCACTGAAGAGATACCTCATATTTCTGTGAGAATAAAAATTCAAGTTTTCATACATAATATTGACATTTGCTTAATTCACCCTCACCAGACAAGAATAGCATTGTGTTAAAGAAAAATTGTAGCTATAGAATTACATGTTGAATGGAAAGAAATTTCTTTATTTTGAAGTCCTGAGAAACTATGATGACCAAGAGAGAATGTTATGCATCTCAGAGAACTTTGTATTTTAATAATATGTAATGTTTCTAATTAACATATATACCATTTATCAGCATTGTCTACCCACAAAGTATTTAGACATACGAGCTGTCTACAAAGTATTTT
>NW_012149530.1:568935-572210 GCF_000956105.1 Propithecus coquereli | reverse complement strand
AACGCAGAACTCGGGGAAATTATAGTTGTTCGGATTAGGCTGTAACAAAGTAAATAAAGAAAAGTGATCAGCTTTAGAATATAGTTATCTGGGGATATGGGTAGAGCTCATTGACACATTATACACAAGTATGAGAAAAAGAGAGCAGTTAAGAATGAATGACTTCAGTTCTTTTTTTTTTCTTTTTTTGATTGTGCAATTGGTATAATTTATTGAGATATAGTGGCTTGGAAGAAATTAGATTTGGGATTGGGGTGTGGGAGCCTAGGGAGTTCTCTACTTCTACTTGGAAACATTAAGTTTAAAATACCTATTAGACCTTCTAGTGAAGACATCAAATAAGAAATTTGGATGTGTGAATCTGGAGCTCAGAAAAGTAATTCAGTTTGAGTACACAAATTTGAGATCATCATTGAGTAGATGGCATATAATATTCAGTAATGTCATTTTATGATCTTTGCAACAAACTAGAGAGATGTTTAAATGCAGGTACATATTTTACTGAATATTTATAAAAGATACAAAAAATAAGGTAAAAATTCTTTACTTTCAAGAAAAACTATATTTTAGAAAGCAATAAACTAATAAAATTATACTAAGAATTTATATCATGATATGGATATAATTTGTTTGTAAATAATGCAAACATGGTGCTTCTGGCTGTAATGGTAAGATATAATAGCTTTTCCATAAACCTTCTTAAATAGGGATAGACAGCACTCTACAGGAATATGGTACATTTTCTGATTTAAGCTCATAGAAAAACTAAAAGCCATGGCTCAAAATTCAAAATGATTTATAGAAAATTTAAGCTTCTTGGTGGTACCATTAAAGCCTAGAAACAGCAGCCACCAATATAATTAGACCCAATCACATTCAAAAGGAATATTTGATCTTCAAAAGGTTTACTCGAATTGGGAAACTTGATTATGAAATAAAATATTTCAGATTTTATTTTTAGTTCAACAGGACTCATATATTTCTAATTTTTTTATTCAATGCACGAAAATAAGTATAAAATCTTCAGTATCTGATATTTTTCTTTAAAAAAAAACTATATCTAAATATTTTGAGGGTATATTTTCAGCTTGAGCTCAATATAAGCACAAAAATGCTTACTATCACATTGGCTGTTTTTTGCAATCCCAAATTGGTTCTTCCCCAGAATCCTGGGCCTATACTTCATCTTATTCCCAGTCTTCACTTGAATTCTTTGAGGGACGGGATGATTTTTCTTTTGCTTCTTTGCTAGAAATTGCTTAATCCTGAGTTTTATGAGAAGTTAAGGCAAAGACAAAAACCAAGAGTACCCATTGAAATGGAGAAGAAGAAAAAGAAGGCTTGGTTACATTTTAGATATTATAGATTTTTTTCTTACGAGGGATAAAGAGTTCATTTTACCTGCGTTAACTGATCAACAGAGCAGCCAGTCAATCAGAGCAGCTGATTTTAATGACTTGTCTTAAAGAGACAAGTTTTTAAAGTAATCAGTTAGTCAACACAATCACTGTTTAGAAAAAGAAAACAGCTTTACCAAAGCTTCATGTAAAAAAAGAAAGTGAAAATAGTATAAACTTCATCCATATTAAGGACAGGTTACTGAAAATTATAAAATTCTCCCTATAAAGTTTAAATTGTGTTATTAATAATTTCTAATAATGTTCTTTTTGTGCATAAAATCCCAGTGGGGGGTCTTTATAGCATGACTGAACTCTTCTCCAGTGACTATTTTAAAGAACGTATATATGGAGAGGATGCAAGAGCTTTGGATCACACAAACATCAAGACGTTCCAAACTCTCCACACAAGGGTATATAAACAAATGCTGCCTGGAACATCATAGTCAAGAGCAATGTAATCAGTATCAGTCTTTTATTCAAAAAGCTTACATATTGATCCCAACATTTCCTCAACCAAGGGGAAAAAATAAATTTATTATATCATATCTAACTCACCCTCACAAGCAAACCAAGTCCCCCATAAATGGAAACCCATTTTAAGGATACAATCTTCAGCATAGTATTCAAGGCCCTCCTTGACATAGACCACAAATCCATCCCCATTTATCCCCCACAAACCCTCTACGGGCACTTTGTATCAGTCAAACCACACAACTCTTTGTTCCCCAACCTATGGCTTTCTTTGCCATCTATTCCATTCCATCTCTATTTTCCAAATAATATACATATCAAGACCTATTTCATAAGATACATCTTTCTTACAAATGCCAATGATCTTCTTGTTTTGATTTGGGCAAGCACTCAGAGACACATACACACACACTCCACACCCTTTGAATTTCCACCACACTGCTACACTACCACAGAGCACTTATCACGTTCTAATTACATAGTTATTTCGAGCTCATTGTATTCATTCTGAGTAGGCAGCAAGCTTTTTGAAATCTAGTACAGTGACTCACTCAGAGGGTTAAGTAGTAGTGAAGGTTACACTGGAGTTAGAGGTCAGAGGACTTGAGTTTGAAAACCACTTACCAGCAGCTTACCTTCTTCTCTCTCTCTAAATTTTCTTTTATTGATCTGTAAAATGAGTGTCTCAGAAATCACTTCATAGTCTGATTATGAGGCTTAAGTTGGTAATATATGAGAATCCTTCTACAATAGAAGGCAGATATGAAACATTATTATATACCACCTAGAATGTACCTGTTGTATGGTAAGTGTTCAAAAGATATTTTTATTTTCCTGTCACACTGAAGAAAGGAAGACATGAAATATTATATTATTAAATTTACAGTAAGTCCAGATCCAATTGGAGATTAGGAAAGTAGAACAAAGTTCTCAAAAATATACAAGTTGGTTGATGTCAATAAACCAAATATTCTTACATCCACCCAACTGTTCTATATGGTTGTCACAATGGCACAAAAGGACACCTCCAGGGTTAGGAAATGCTAGAAAGAATTCTCCTGATGTGTATGGAGGCTCAATCCCCCAGAAATTAAGATGCTGTGCTGCCTTGATTGCTCTGCAGTAGACTTGCTACCAATCAGGAGGGTCTATTCCAACCAAAAAGATAAACAGATTGAAAAATACAATTTATGATAGAGGCAGAAATATGGGTCATGAAGGAAAAGGTGACACCTGAATGTCTATTATCAATAAAAAAAACTGAAGAAAATGCAAACTCAGACAGAAGAATGTATGCATACAGCAAACAGCTTACATACCTTGTATATAGATACCTGTGTATACCTTGGTATACACAGTTGGCCCTCTATATTCATGGATTCCACATCTGTGGATTCAACCAAC
>NW_012149530.1:566773-568298 GCF_000956105.1 Propithecus coquereli | reverse complement strand
TGGAGTCGTTGGGAATAAGCAAGAGAGAAGATGGTATTCCAGGACAAAAGAACACTATTATTAAAAATGTGGAGGAATGAATTTATAAGGTACATTCAGGAAACCATAAAGAAACAAGTCTGAAGAAAATGAATTTTAGAGCTAGCAATGTAGCCAGAATGTAGAGAGGGGCTTAAAAACCACGCAGAAAAATGTGGTTGTAACAGAATGTGAAATAGAACCATTGAAAACTTCTGATCTAAAAGCAAGCTTATGAATGTGTTATTTAAATAAGTGTTCGGTTGTTTTGTTTTGCTTGCTTTTAAGAAGAGACTGATTTAGTGAGACTGCAGACAAGGAAACCAGTGAGCAAGTTCTTCCTGTCACCTGCTATTAAGTTCTGGAAGATTATTGGAAAATGATCCTTCCTTCAAGTGTGCACTAATATATGAAGCAATCCTATGAGAAGAGTTTCCTTATGATGACAGTATTACAACATATATGAAGGCAAAAAGTTAATTATTAATGCTTCAATGTTTCCAACCCTTCACTCTCTTGCCCACTAAAGAAAATTCAAAATTAGCGCATTCTGTCTTTCCCATCCTGGTCTATGTGGAAGATCCAGAATGGTTCTTAAGCGGCTTTTTAGTTTAAAAAAAATAGGAAGAGGAGGTAGAAGTCTGTGACTAGGGAAAAGGTTTCCAGGGAATTCAGGAGAACTTGAAGAGAGTAAATAATGGAAATATCGAAGCAAAAATTTCACTGGACAAAGTTAAACAGGCAAGGAAAACTGTATTGCAAGATAATTGCAGTACAGTTATTTTGGAAACTAGTATGGAGGCTCCTAAAAAAACCAAAAAAAGAATTACCATATCATCCAACAATCCCATTGCTATGCACGTACCCAAGGAAAATGAAATGTTCAAGGGATGCCTGCTATCCCATGTTCATTGCAGTATTATTCACAATTGCCAAGGTTTGGAAACACCTAAGTGTCCATCAATGGATGAATAGATTTTAAAAATCTATCTCATATATACAATGGAATACTATTTAGCCTTTGAAAAAAAACCCAGGAAATTCTGTCAGCTGCAAAAACATGAATAAACCTAGAGGACATTTTGTTAAGGGAAATAAGCCAGGCACAGAGAAATAAATACCATATAATCGCACTTATACGTGAAATCTAAAAAAGTTGAACTCACAGAGGTAGAGAGTAGAGTGGTGATTACTAGAGGATGGGGTTTTGGGGTGAGGGTGGATGGGGAAAAGGAGATGCTGGTCAGTGGGTACAAAGTTACAGTTGATACCAGCAATAAGGTCTGATATTCTATGGCACAGCAAGGTGACTATAGTTAGTAACAATGTATTTTATATTTCAAAATAACTAAAAGTGAGGATTTTAGATGTTCTCACCACAAAGAAGTGATAAATATTTGAGGTGATGGATATGCTAATTTAATCAGATTTAATCATTCCACAATGTATACATGTATTGGAAATAACACTTTTTACTTCATGAACATATACAATTATTATTTGTCAA
>NW_012149530.1:565290-566723 GCF_000956105.1 Propithecus coquereli | reverse complement strand
TACAGTTTATATTGTTTATTCACAAACATTGTATCTCATGAGATTGCCATAAGAATAAGAATAAGGCATATACTATTGTATTTCCATTGTAGAAATTACATAAATAGGGCCTCAGAAAGAATGAGTTCTTAGAATCATACAATAGATTCAAAATTTGAATTGCGTCTTTCTGTCTCCAAATTCTATACCTTTTTATAATACCTTATTTATATGTGATTTAGTGAGACATTATTCGAGAAATATTAAGGTTTATATGAGATATATGCTCTCTATATAATTGAGCTATAGCATGCATTTCTTATCTTTAAATAGCATACCAATGTGCATAGTAAGACTGCTAACAAATATGTATTGAGTGCCCACTGCACGTCAAGCACTGTTTTAGGCTATATCAGTGAATAGGAAGGATCCCCCTTCTTACTGAGCTGATAAAGACAGGAGCAAAAACATAACACAGTAAGACAATTTCAGGTACTGCTAATTGCTGAGAAGATGATGTCTTAGTATAATGTTGTAGAAAGTGACCAGTGGGCAGGGGCATCTTAAATAGGATCAGGGAAGGCCTCTTTGAAGAAATCGCATTTAAATTGATATCTGATTGAAGTGAAGGAAATAGTCATGCTTTCATCTGGGGAAAAGATCAATCCAAGCAAAGATATACAAGTGCAAAGGTTCTGATTTGTATGAATTCATGGGTAGAAAGAAATCCAGAGTAACTGGGGCCTAGTGAGAAAGAGGAGAGTGTAAACAGATAAGGTTGGAGAGATGGACGGAGGGTTAATCATGCAGGTCCTAAAAATGTAGTTTGACAAGCAAAGCTTTATTTCTTACACATGTCACATTCAAATAAGAATCCACTGGAGTAGAGACATTCCTCCATGGAGGCAATGAAAAGCCACCCTCCTGTCATCTTGTGGGAATATCTTCTTTAACACACACCCTCCAACTTGGCCACAATAAGAAGGGAGACAAGAAGATACCAGCTGGGAGAGTTTTATAGGCCAGGCCTGGAAGTGATGTCCACTACTTCTGCCTACATTTCCCAAACTTGGTCCATCTCCGCAAGGAGGGTAGAGAGGATGGGGAATAAAATTTATCTGTGTGCCCAAAAAGAAAAGAAAAAAACTAGAATATTGGTAAGGGCTGGCATTCTTTGACACAGGCCTCATATATTAAGAATAGTTTGAAAAATGGACTTCATGTACATTGGAAGCCATTGGAAGTTTTAAGCAAAAGAGTAACGCCATCTGATTATGATTTGAAAGTTTACTTTGCTAGCTGTGTGTAAGTTAGGCTACTAAAGGAAGGACAGCAGTCAGAGAGATTAGTCAAGAAGCTAACGCAGAACTCGGGGAAATTATAGTTGTTCGGATTAGGCTGTAACAAAGTAAATAAAGAAAAGTGATCAGCTTTAGAATATAGTTATCTGGGGA
>NW_012149530.1:545084-548675 GCF_000956105.1 Propithecus coquereli | reverse complement strand
AATGCTGTGATGGAAGGATCTTAGACCATCTGTGTTTGCTAATTGGCTTTACTCATAGAAAAAGTAAACATGCTCATACCTTCACAACAGGAGGTAGTTTTACAACTCTAAGCAAGATGCCCACCTAAGGTAGACTCCTACTCTCCAACAAAAACTGGGAGATGAGTGCTATTTTCCTTGAAGATAATCAAAGAGAGGGCTCTAGGTCTTTGTGAAAGGCAGTACTGGATTATAAGACTAGCAAGAGGCTTTCACAAAGACTTACATCAAAGGAACAGAGAAAGAATTTATAATTACAAGTTTTCTAAAGTAAAGAGAAAGGGAGGTCAGTGGCCTAGAGGTTGGAAGACGTTTATTTAAACGTTTGGTCAAACTGAAGGAAACACTGAGGCTATCTTGGTCAGAAGCAATTGTTTTGCATGGAAAAAGTGAAAGAAAATATAAGAGTTATTACTGGCATGAATAAAATTTTTATTGTTTTTCATGGTATTTGAGAAATACAAGGAAAAAACTTGAGTTTTTATGAAATTATATTTTGGTTATAGGGGTTTTTTTAATCACAACACTACTCTGAGACCAAATTTTAAGGCTTTTTGAGTATAAAACAATAGTATTGAAAAACCAAATGCCAGAATAAAAACTAGCATTTCATATTAAACTTTGATTAGCCTCCCAGAAATAATTCCAACAAAAAAATCATTTTCTAAAGAAAGGAAAATATCCTGATCTGAGATATGTTGACAAAAGAAATCAACACATTAGGAAATTTTTTCTGGGACTCAAAAAAAAACATATTTAATAAATAACATTGATATTGTATCCAAATGGAGAAAATACTGACAATCTTCTTTGTGGCTAATGAACTAGCCAGTGAAAAGATAGTTCATTTAAACTACAGTACATGCCAACATCCCTATTTAATGAAGATGTACAATATCTATTTCATAAAGATTAAGTTCTTATGGAAAAAAGGGAAAAGTTTTTCATCCCAGGTGCTTAAGGCTACATATGATAAATTATTTTCCTGACAAAGTTGTTTTACACTTGTAGAGTTTTATTAAGAGTTTTAGGTGAGAGAGTGAAGAAGATCCACAACTGGCATAATTATTTCCTTCCCCCAACCCACCACACGCCCCCTATCTCACACTTGTCTATCTGTTTGCATGAATAGATAAAATACCAAAAGATCCCAACCCATGTCTAATTGCAAGATACAGCTGAACACAAGAAAGTACTAAAGATTGATTGTTTCCTCTGAGGATTTTATGTGACAACCTAAACTCACAAAGGTCCCAACCTCTGAACTTCCCACACCCATTGATCCTCAAGCAGTGGGCATGGACTTGGTTTCTTGCACATGAATGGACGGATGGGTGAAGACAGGGATGATTGCGAAAGGAGGTGCCCTCAAAGCTTCCAAGTATCTACATACCATCAAAATCCTCATTTTGAACTATAGTTCCCTCAACAGAAACCACTGACCATCTATTAGGCTTAATGAACTATAAATCAAAACTATTTTGATCTTAATTGAACCTTAATGTGAATATGTTTTTAGGAATAAACAAATTACAAGTTTCTCTAATAACAATTTCCCTCATTGTTGCCTATTCAGAAACTTTTCATTAAGCCTCAGATACTGGTTCATCAAATCAGTAATACATAATGGGTTTCCTAATTTCTCTAATTCCCTTATTTCTCCTTTACCCCATATTTTTGGTAACTGGCAAATTTAGGAATTTTCTGAAACCTGTTGGACAGATTGAAAAAAAAATTCCTTGAAGTTGCTTCTTATCTCCATCAAAAAGAAAAATAAAGGAAGGAAGCTTTGTCTTTTTCCTCACAATGAAGGAAATATAAAAGAGGAGAGATGTGTCATCTCTTTTTCTAAGATGGAATCTTAGAAAATAAATTAGAAGAGAATGTGTTTATTAATGCTAATATTGTTATCATTACAATCTCCTCTGCTTTGAGAAAAACCAAAAGGCCTTATCTGTCTATTCAGTTTAATTTGTCAAATATTCATGAGAGTGCCTTTAGAGAAAATATATTCTGCTAAACACTGTGGGAGATTTAGAAAATAGTGATACACATTTCTGTCCTAATTGTAGATATAAGAAATATTTTCAAACAATTTTACTTCAAGACTGAATGTACCAAGAGGGGCATTTAAAAAGTCACATGGATGGTTCAAAAGGAAAAAGAGGTCCCCTCCATTTGAAGACAACCAGAAAATAACATATCCTGTCACTGTAGTTCTGTATTAAGACATGTGACTTCAGATCAATTTCTTTGGCCAGGGCATACTAAGTGTAAATTATTAATGATCAGTTTATGAGTTGAGGGCAAGGTCCAGAGAACTTGGACCAAGGGACAGGCAAGTTTTCCTTTTGGTGTAGAGGAGAGAGGAAAGGTCCTAATCTAGAAAAACCTAGGATGCCAATTTAAAGGGTTATAGTAATACATCTTGGACATTGAGGGATAGAGCTTGAAACAAATAATGGGGTGGATTGTCAAATCAGACTCACAAGGATCAGAGATCTTACCCAGTATCAAATCATACTAATAATTTCAAGGAGAAGGAAAATCATGAGACAAAAAGAAAAAAGATGGAAAATCTGGGATAGCCAATGTCACTCTTAGGTCCATTTGTGATGCATACAGTGCTGCCCTGGTCTAGATATAATATATGAGCTCTCAGTGTTGCATGCAGGAGCATTGCTTACATAAAAGGAAGCTATCTTTGTCATAAAACATCTCCATTTTATACTCAGATATAAAACGTGTGATATTTTCAAGGTAGCCATGCCCCATAAATTCACACATTTCCAGGTTTATTTAACATAAGCAATCCCAGACAGATCAGATACATGTGCTAAAGTACTTCATATATAAGAATTCTCCCACTGGCAAACAGCAGGAGATCTTTCTTTAGAATGTTTATAAGAGTTTCTGATGGATCTTCCTTTCCAGGGGCATTCCACAGCAGGGGGAGAAAATGACTTGTAGGTCTGTGGCTAACATTTTTCTTTCTAGTCCACACTCTGCCCTTAGTCAATAACTCCTTGATACATATTTCTCGGGTATGTTTTCATTATTTGTCTTGCAATATTTCATACAGAATAATAAGCCTACTAACAACCTGACAACTACCAGGATTTGAAACATTCAATGAGCAGTAGAAATTTCCTATACAAAGCATGTTAATTGTAAATATGTCTTCTTCACGAGTCTTTTGATGTTCTCTTACAAGTTTGATTACTTTTTCCTCTATTATCTATAGTTATTTGAACCATTTATATGTGTTGATGGTGGCATTTAATTGTGCATATAATTATTTCTAAAACAAGGCCAAATTCACTTTTTATTTCTGGTATCCATACATATCATCTATGGTCTCCAAATTAACCTCCCTAAATATTTTCTAATCATTGTATAATTCTATCAGTATTTATTATACTATATAGCTGTGACAGAAAGATTAAAATAACATTTAATACACCATGAAATTAGCTAAAATTATAGTGTCATTCTCTGTTCCTTTCTACCAGAAATATTTTCCTATATACCACATATTTCCAATAACATAGA
>NW_012149530.1:540178-541654 GCF_000956105.1 Propithecus coquereli | reverse complement strand
TATATTTTTTTTTAGTTGTCCGATTAATTTCTTTCCATTTTTAGTAGAGACAGGGTCTCACTCTTGCTCAGGCTGGTTTCGAACTCCTGAGCTCAAACAATCTGCCTGCCTCGGCCTTTCAGGGTCCTAGGATTACAGGCGTGAACCACCGTACAGACTGTTTTTAACACATAAACCTGAGTGCTATTCCTGGAATATGCTGCACAACCTTCACTAATGAACATTTTCATTTGCTGTTCCTCATGCCAGAAATGCTCTTCCCACAGATATTTGCAAAAATCATTCATCCGCTTCAGGTCTTTGCTAAAATGTCAAATTCTCAGAGGCCATTCCTAAACACTATTCAAAATTTCAAACTCCACCACTCCCAAAGCTCCATATCCTCTTTCTTGGTTTATTTTATTTATCATATTTACAACATTTAACATATGATATGTTTTACTTTTTGGTTTATCATCTGTCTCTTTAAACCAGAATGAAGCTTCAGGAGATCAGGAAATTTTGCCTGTTTGTTCACTTCAGAATTTCCAATGCCTCAAACATTACCTAGAACTTGGTAAGTTTATAACTTACTCTGTGCCAGATCTTATTACTGAATCCTCAATACAAAATCCTTATTTAACATCTCGATGTTCTGAATATCCCTCTAAAATTCATCAGTGTTGCAGAAGTAGGAAACTCTTATACGTTACAGGTGAGAACAATTATTAGTAGAGCCATTACGGAAAACAGTACAGAGGTATCTTTCAGAACTAAAAATTGAACTACCACATGATCCAGCAATCTCACTACTGAGAATTTATCCAAAGGAAAGGAAATCAGTACATCAAAGCAATACCTGAATCCCCATGTTTATTCTAGCACTATTCATAATAGCCAAGATGTGGAATCAATCTAAGTGTGCATCAGAAGCATGGATAAAGAAAATGTGGTATATATACACAAAAGAAGGCTCTTCAGTCATAAAAAGAATGAAATTCCATCATTTTCAGCAACATGGATGAAACTGGTGGTTATTATGTTAAGTGAAATAAGCCAGGTACAGAAAGACAAATATCTCATGTTCTCACTCAGGTAAGACTTAAAAACGTCAATCTTGTGGAGGTAGAGAGTAGAATGACGGTTACCAGAAGCTGTGAAGGGGCTGGGAGACGAAGAGAGGTTGGTTAATGGGTACGAACATGCAGTCAGATAGAAGGATTCGGTCTAGTGTTCAAAAGCACAATAGGGTGACTATAGTTAACAATGATTTATTGTATATTTCAAAATAGCTAGAAAAGAAGATTTGAAATGTTCTCAACACAAAGAAATGAATGTTTGAGTTGATGGATATCCTAATTACCTTGATTTGATCATTACACATTGTATGCGTGTATCAAAATATCACAGGTACCCCATAAATATATATAATTACATATCAATAAATTCATCATTATAATAAACCCATTAAAATCAATGAAAGACATATTCAGATCT
>NW_012149530.1:537406-540128 GCF_000956105.1 Propithecus coquereli | reverse complement strand
ACACAGTGTGTTTATCATCTGTCCTATCCAAACCAATTACAAAAGGAAGTCAAAGTCACTTTATATTTGTGAAACATGGGTCATTAGAATACAATGATAAAATTCTCATTGCCCCGTGGCAGCCTGCCATAATTCAGGATCAGTATAGTGTTTCTGTAAGTGTGCCTTCCCAACCTAGTCTTTGAACACTCTTGGCCACTAGCTTTTAAAAATATCAGATTCAGTTGTGACTAGACTATCCGATAATCCTTACTTGGTGAAAGTACAAACCATCTCCAAGTATTGTCCATGATTATGGTGCTCCAACAGAATAATTATTCAATTAGTTCACTTACTTACAGCTTTATTATCCTCTCAAAGTGATTTATATGGCCAGCCTCCTAGAAGAGAGCTCCCTCTGGTGTCGCTGTTTGGGTTAATGAATCTTTTTCTTCATGACAAACATCCCAGAACACTATTTCAGACTGATTCAGTACCCCAAAGCCATTTCCTAAAATTTCCACAGAACATCTGGTGTGGCAGGGCCATTGCTGATCAAGCTACCACATATGTTGCTGCCATTTCACTCATATGGGATTTGTGCAACTTGGGAAAACAGTCTACAATGAAAAATATCATGCATCCTATGAAGCTGTCAAATGGGTATATTTCACTTCAAAAACAGCTCATCTGAGGGAACCATAATGCTTCCCATAAACATCTTTTGTGCACCTCCAGAAGGGACTTACTGGTAACACTGGATCATTGGGTTCCGTTTTAGCATTTTTTAAAAATACATTCCATCCACATTCACATATGATATATTCAGAGGGACAAATCAAACTCTAATATACTTGGCAAATGGTAGCAATCTGCTTTCCATCATATCCAGATAGCTGTTACAGCAATGTGTCACCATGACTTTCAAGCCCACACAGAATGCTGAAGCTCTGCTGTTTGGCATTCTCTGCCCTATAAGATTCATTCATAGTATTCCTCTCGGGTCAACTGAAAAATAACCAGAATGGCAATACAGTCTGTAAATAATGAATTGAATGATAGCTGTAGTCAGCTGTCAGTAAGATGATTCATCAGGAAATGCTGTGTCACTTCTTTTCTCAAATTACCTAAGTGGAATCTAATCCCTCTTCTTTAAAGAAGACAAATCAAGAGGTTTCTCCAAGAACCTACCATTAGTCATCACCAGACTTGAGAGAGAAAGCTAAGAGTATGATTCTCCTGCTTGAGAGAGACAGAACTATGAGTATCATTCTCTTGCCCTTACTGCTTTTCTCCATGGGATCATGTCCCAACTCTGTTTATCATGATATCCGTGTTTCCATTTACACTTGCCCCCCCTCCCCGAGTCCTTTTACACATGGTTGAGTTTTCCAGCTCGAATGTACTTTTTAATCACAGTACCGGCAATAACAGACTCTTGCCTAATGCTTCTCCTTGGCCTCACTCCCTGAGATAATTTGTCAACCCATAATATCTCTTCCATTCAATAGTATCTAAAATTAGTGATCTTTCCCCAATCATTAATTTTAAGAATCCACAACAATAATGAGAGAATATATTGCAGTTGCTAACACTTTCCTTTCCATTGCTTAAGAGAAATAGGGTAAGATAAAGGGAGAATGAGTCAAAGGAAAATATTCCAAAAAGAAAAGGCAGAAGTTCCAAATTTCAGCTTCCCAGTGTCAAAATTTATTAAAATAATTGCTGAATTTTTATTTTCATTTCGTTCAGAGTTTATGAAGTTTCTTTACTTAAATAACTCTTATTGATTATGAAATAAATATATAGGTTAGGTTAAAACATTAAAATCAAAGTAATTCTCTTGACATGCTATAGCAGACATAAGTATTCAGTGAGATTTTTGGAGCAACTTCCTTATGTGGAGAAGTTCCACAGCAGATCATGAGGAACAGGAGTAAAAATGATTCTAAGAGCTGAGTCACTAGAGTCTTTGTTGGTTTTCACATTGAAGTGCTAAAAAGCCCTGGGAAAATTACTTGATCTCTCAGTGTTTATTTCTCCATCTGGAAATTTGGTTGACCTAGGATTTTCTTCTGTATTATTTGTGATATTTTATGAAGATATTCACCTCTGATGGCTTTCTATTACCTACATAATCAAGTCCCAACTTCTTAGAAAGACATGCAAGGTACTTCACAATCTGTGCCCCCCGAATCACTCCATTTTAACTCCTATTCCTCCCTGTATGTACACCAAGGGTCAGAAAACTTTTTCTGTAAAAAAAACAGGTAGCAAACATATTCACCTTTGCAGGTCTGAACTACATAACTCAGCCATTTTAGTGCAAAAGAAGCCACAGCAATATGTAAATGAAGGAGCACGGCTGTGCACTAACCAAACTTTCTTTATGGACACTGAAATGGAAATTTCATATATTTGCACATGTCACAAAATACTATTCTCCGTTTTTTTCTTTTTCAACCACTTAGTATAGCTCATGGGCCTTACAAAATGGGTGGCATTTCTCCCGTGAGCCATAGTCCACCAACCCCCAATGTACACCATGCTTTTACCACACTGAATGTCTCACCATTTCCCAAATAATTAAAGTATTTCAAGGTTCAGTGCCATTGCACATAATGATCCCTTTGCCTAAAACATCTTTATTTTCACAACCTTATTCTCTCCTGGCAAAGTCCTACAGGCCAATCAGAGCTTTCTCACCTAGTACGCCTCTAGAAATCTTCTCCTGTAAGCTTTC
>NW_012149530.1:521209-523047 GCF_000956105.1 Propithecus coquereli | reverse complement strand
AAAATTAATGATAATTTTATTATCCAGTTGATATTCAAATTTATTCAGTTGTCCTAAAAATGGCCTTTGTTGCTCATTTGTTCAAACAAGGATCCCATCAAGATCTACATATGGCATTTGGTTATGGGTTATGTCTTTTAACATACAGTACTACTCCCTCTGCCACACCAGCCACACACACACACACACACACACACACACACACACACACAATGCAAACACACATGTACTTTTTTCTCTCTTGCCACTGACTTATTGAACAGACCAAGATAGTTATCAGTACCCATATTATGAACTATCTTTGGGATTTTTCTGATTGTTTTCTCATGGTCTTATATAGCATTTTCCTCTTTATGCCCTGTATTTCCTGAAAAATAAAAGTCAGACAGAAAACTTTGTTTAGATTCAGGTTTTTCTGACCAAAATGTTTAATAGGTGATGCTGGTTCTGCTTATGGCATGGTATTTGTAGGCACAAAACATCTGGTTGTCCACTGCTAGTGTTGCTATGGCTGATCATTGAGTTCAGGTGGGCAAAGCCTAATCCCTCCATTGATTAGTTACATTCTTTCTTTTTGGAACTGTAAAGTAATCTGTAGGGCGGTACTTTGCCACCATGCAAATACTGAGTTCACCAGCAACCTATCACCTGATAGTTTAACATACGCTGATAATCTTTGCCTGAGTCAGTTATTTCATCATGAATTGCAAAAAAAATTATTTTTCTAACTGTATTATTTATTCCATATTGATTGGTTGTCATTCTTCAAGAAAAAAAATCCTTTTTTAATTGAGATAATTTGGCTACCCTGAAATGCATTTCCAATTAGAATGGAAGAATAAATGCTTAACTCTTTATTGTTAATTACCAATATGTATGTTAAGGAGTTAATGTAATAATCATTTCCACTGGTAACAAATATGATTTTTGTTTTGTCATGCTTTCTTTTTTCTGATATCATTATGTATCCATGCATTTCAATCAATTACAGCTATTATTCTCTCAATGCTAAAATTGTTCCTCCTTTGGCCAAGAGAGTCCTGCAGGCTGATTCCTGTGCTATTTTGAAAACACCTCATTAATCCTTGAAAGCTTCTTTGCTTTCTGGCACAGCAAGATCTTCCTGGCTCACCTTTTACATTCCTTTTTGCACACCTGGAAATTGCCATATCTCTAAAAAAAAACCTTGTTATTTATGGAAAACCATATTTAGAGAACAAAATCAGGTTGCTAAAAGGGCTCATTCCTAGAGGTAATATTTCTGCAATCTTTCTTTCATGAACAATGCTAGGAAATATAATCTATTATTAGACAAAATCATGAGTTCACACAGATATTTTTAATATACATTGAACATTACATGGTTTTTATTTAGATTATTTGATATTACACTGATTTCTTTTTACCTACATAAAATTAAAATAATACTACCCTTAAAATTAAAAACTATTAAGTAAAATTATTAGGCTGAGTGAAATAATGTATTTTTAAACCTTATAACCTATCACTCCAAGGTGGTACTAGTATAGAATTATTAAATATAGATAAATCAAAGAAAATTAATATTTCAGAAATATTTAAAAAGACATTGCAAATTAGTGGTGAATATACGAACATCCAATAAATGATATGTGTACAATCAGCCACATGCTTAAAAATATGTTAAATTCCTCTGTCATAACAAACACAAAAATAAATTTTACCTGGATTCAAAAGCTAAACGCAAAAACCAAAAGTATTGTAATAAAATCATAAAAAATGCTTTCAATCAGAAAGAAAGGAATGCCTCCTAAACAAGATGCAAAACCCAGATTTTAAAATGGAAAGATTAATAGACA
>NW_012149530.1:518272-520114 GCF_000956105.1 Propithecus coquereli | reverse complement strand
ATTCAAGGAAATATAAAACCCAGTGGAAAGTCTTAAGAATAGGCTACATCAGGCAGAAGAATCTCAGAGCTTGAAGACAATACCCTTGACTTAAACAAGTTAGTCAAAGAAAAAGATCTCAGAAACAAGAGGAACAAGCAAAATGTACAAGAAATATGAGATTGTGTAACAAGGCCTAACATAAGCATCATAGGCATCCCTGAAGAAGAAAATAGACAAGGGTTGGATAATCTATTTGAGGGAATAATTGAGGGAAATTTCCCTGGCCTTGCTAAAAATCTAGATATCCAGGTATAAGAAGCACAAAGGACCCCTTGGAGATTCATCATAAACAGGCAATCACCACAACACATAGTCCTCAGACTAGCCAAAGTAACATGAAAGAGGCACTCCTACCAGGCATAAGGTGAAAACATCAGGTAACTTACAAAGGAAAACCCATCAGACTAACTGCAGATTTCTCAACTGAGACCCTGCAAACCAGAAGAGTTTGGGGCCCATTCTCAGTCTTCTCAAACAGAATAATGCCCGGCTTAGAATTTTGTATCCTGCAAAGCTAAGTTTTATATATGAGGGAGAAATAAAGACCTTCTCAGACAAGCAAACACTGAAAGAATTTTTCAAGAAAGACCTGCTCTATAGGAAGTACTCAGAACTGCATAATACATGGGTCAGCACAATAGACACCCACCTATGTAAAAATCACCCAAAAGCTAAAAGTCAGAGCCTGGATACCACAATGGCTCAAGAGGCAAAACAAAGCAATAAAGTTCTACACAACAAGATGAACAGAAATCCACCCGTGTATCAATCCTTTCAATAAATGTGAATGGCTTGAACTCTCCACTTAAAAGACATATTCTGGCTGAATGGATAAAAAAAAATACAAGCTAAGTATCTGCCATCTCCAGGAAACACACGTAACCCACAAAGACACATTCGGACTCAAAGTGAAGGAATGGAAAAAAAATATTCCATGAAAATGAAAACTAAAAGAAAGCTGGTACAGCCATTCTCATATCAGATAACATAGACTTCAAATCAGCAAAAGTAAAGAAAGACAAAGATGGTCATTACATAATGGTAAAGGCAACAATTCAACAAGAAGACATAAGTACATATTTATGCACCTAACACAGGTATGCCCAGAATCATAAATCAAACCCGACTTGATCTAAACAAAATGATAAACATCAGGATCATAACAGCTAGGGACTTCAACACTCCACTGACAGAACAGGA
This sequence comes from Propithecus coquereli, assembly GCF_000956105.1. NCBI lineage: Eukaryota > Metazoa > Chordata > Mammalia > Primates > Indriidae > Propithecus > Propithecus coquereli. The sequence continues at coordinate 518,872 of NW_012149530.1, read as the reverse complement.
CAAATCCTCCAAGCAGAAAACAAGCAAAGAAACAAAGGACTTTGGAACTCTAGAACAAATGGGCCTAACAAATATTTACAGAACATTCTACCCCAAAACCAGTGAATATACATTCTTCTCATAAGCTTATGGAACATTTTCTAAGATTGATCACATCGTAGGCCACAAAATATGTCTCAACAAATTTTTAAAAACTAGAAATTATACCATGTATCTTATTAGACCACAGTGAAATAAAATTAGAAATCAATTCCAACAGAAACACTCAACTTCACACAAAGTCATGGAAATTAAATGACCTACTGCTGAACAGTTATTAGGGCAAGGAGGAGATTAAGATGGAAAGAATCAAAAGATTCTTTGAACTAAATGACAAAGGGGACACAAGTTATCAAAATCTGTGAGATTGAGCAAAAGTAGTCATAAGAGGAAAATTGATAGCCATAAATGCCTATACCCAAAGGATAGAAATATCACAAATTAACAATATAATGAATCCTCTCAAGGAATTGGAAAAGGAAGAACAAACCAATCCCAAACCCAGCAGAAGAAAAGAAATAACTAAGGTCAGAGCAGAACTTGATGAAATCAATAACAAAA
>NW_012149530.1:517534-518222 GCF_000956105.1 Propithecus coquereli | reverse complement strand
AACATTTGCAAATACATTATACCACTATATATTATACTATCGTATTAATATAATGTAGGAACAACTATAAATTAAATTTTAAAAAGAGGAAACCTCGATAAAAAAGAGGTGTGTAAACATGTGATTTATAGAAAAATACAAATAAACATCTGAAGAAATATTCAGCCTAATATTTGAGAAAATACAAGTTAAAATAACCATATGATATCATTTTTAGCAAAGATATTAACGAAAATTAAAATGATTAAATGTTAACCATGTTGTAGGAAAAAGAAATTCTCAAAAAGTTATGGTTGGGAGAATATACTGGGTAATCCTTTTGGGAGGGCAGTATGTTAACCAACCAAAATGTTGAATCTTTATGACACAGGAGTCTCAATTCCAGCCATCTAGCCCTTAGAAATACACAGAAGCAAAAAAGATATATGCACAGAAATATTCAGTAAAACATTCTTCATAATAATGAAAACTTTCATATAACTTCATTGTCTATTAATATGTAAGTGGTTAAAAATTTGTGGTGCATTTATAATATTAATATAAGGAAGATATATGTGTACTGAGTTTATAAGATATTTATGGCACAGATTATGTATGGTAAGATTCAATTTACTTCTCAATATATATGCAAAAATATGCAAATAATTGCATTTTCTCTCTCTCTCTCTCTCTCTCTCTCTCTCTCTCT
>NW_012149530.1:517070-517484 GCF_000956105.1 Propithecus coquereli | reverse complement strand
TATTGAAAAGGAGGAAAACAAAATAATGATTTCTGGTATTTTTAAGAAGTTCTATAGAATTAGGTATTTACATCTTGATTACAAAGCCTCTTCACAATTCATAAGATGTGTCTCAACTCTGCTTTCCATTTAAATCTGATTAATCCAAATGACCTTGTTCTAACAGCAGGTGGTTTATTGTGATTTATTTTGGGGAATTGCTAATGAAAAAGAAAATGTTAACTTTAAAATATCTGTATCCTAAGCAAATAAAATATAACTTTTATGGAGGCCAAATATGTGAGAATTAAACTCAAAGCTGGTATATTTGAGACTTTCTACTCTGAGTTGAAAAATATCTGAATATTCACCTGTCATAGGAAGACTTTAAAAATGAGGCACCTAGTTAATATCAATACTTGAAACCATGTGCTA
>NW_012149530.1:515278-515623 GCF_000956105.1 Propithecus coquereli | reverse complement strand
GCAAGGATGGTTCAATATATGCAAATCTATAAATATGATTCACCACATAAAAAGAAGCAAAAACAAGAACATATGATCTTCTCTATAGACACAGCAAAAGCATTTGATAAAATTTAGCACCCTTTTATGATAAGAACTCTCAAAAAAACAGGAATAGACAGAACATACCTCAATATTATAAAAACCATATATGACAAACCCACAGCCAACATCATACTGATGGGGGAAAAATTGACAGCATTCCTGTTTGGAACTGGAACCAGACAAGGTTGTCCACTGGCACCACTTCTGTTCAACATAGTGCTTGAAGTTCTAGCCAGAGCAATTAGGCAAGAGAAAGAAATC
>NW_012149530.1:513238-513827 GCF_000956105.1 Propithecus coquereli | reverse complement strand
TGGGGAAAAGAATCCCTATTCAATAGATGGTAATCAGAAAATTGGATAGCCACATTTAGAAGACTGAAACAGGATTCACCCTTCTTCCCATTCACAAAAATTCGTGATGGATAAAAGACTTAAATCTAAGGCATAAAACTATAATAATTCTAGAAGAAGAGGTCAGAAAAACTCTTACAGGCATCAGCCTAGGCAAAGAATTTATGAAGACCCCAAAGGCATCACAGCAACAACAGAAATAAATAAATAGGACCTGATTAAATTAAAAGGCTTCTGCACAGCCAAGGACACAATCAATAGAATGAATAGACAGCCATATAAAGGGAAAAAATATTTGCATGCTGTACATCTGATAAAGGGCTAGTAACCAGAATCTACAAAAACTCAAGCAAATCAGCAAGAAAACATCAAACAACCATTAAAAAGTGGGCAAAAGACATGAACAAAAGCTTTTCAAAAGACAGACTAATGGCCAATAAATATATTTAAAAATGCTCAACATCTCTAATCATCAGGGAAATGCAGATCAAAACCACAGTGAGATATCACTTAACTCCAGTGAGAATGGTTTCTATGAAAAAGTCCCAAA
>NW_012149530.1:510977-511278 GCF_000956105.1 Propithecus coquereli | reverse complement strand
ATTATCTCCCAAACTCCATTTCCGGACTTTTCCTCTCTTCTTTCTGTTAACTGATTCTTCACTGACAATTCCCCAGTCTCATTACTCCTCTCAGACAGTTCCTTCTGCGGGTATTTAATAACTATCTTCCTTAATAATACTTTTGCAAACATTATACCACCTTCAAGAGTCTCCTCAAATGCAACATTTTCCAAAAACCTTCCTTGTTTACAGATAATCTCTCCCTTTGGGGGGATCTAGAGTGGATTCTTATAATTTTATATTGCCTCAGCATCCATTTTAAATATGTTTAATTTTCTCA
>NW_012149530.1:510183-510927 GCF_000956105.1 Propithecus coquereli | reverse complement strand
CAAAGTCTTAGGTCAGGAAGATTTTAGAAATTTACCACAAATAACTCTTTCAGGAAAGAGAGATACACTAAGAGAAACTTCTACACTAAGAGATAAACACTACACTAAACTTACACACTAAGAGATACTTCTAGAGCAGCCCCCTGAATAAACAGAACAGGATGTCTGTGACAGTGAGAGCAGTGAAGAGATTAAAAACTCGAAAGGTGCTGCCAAACAATTTGTAAAGTCACGTTGTAAGTCAAAGGCTGAAAGGGAAGGGAACGTAGGAAGTACAAAACTGAAGGTAGGAGCCTTGGTAAACCATACTGGGCCCTGAAGGCCAGAAAATGGCTACCCAAAAGGAAAGGCTATATTGTCAACACCTGACTCTAGCTACAGAGGAGGGATGTTTTGAATCATGAAACCTGGAAAGCCCTTTTCCAACCAATCCAACTTGACCCTAAAATAATCTCCCATTACTAGTTCAGGAAAATTCATTTGATTTACAACATGTAACAAAAAACAAATGTAGTCAAATGTAGTCTGTTTCTATACAAGCAAAGAATTAAAATAAGTAGCCAAAATTTTCAATGAGCAATAAAAACTCATCAGAAAAAAACATTTTTTGAAGTAAATTAAAGTTTTAACATAGCGTTCCCGAGTATACTTTTTTTGAAACATTTAGAAAGGAATGGTAGTTCTGAAAAAAACACAAAACAGAAATAGAGAGACTTACACAAAAGAGGACCAGAAACAGAAGAA
>NW_012149530.1:507894-508573 GCF_000956105.1 Propithecus coquereli | reverse complement strand
CTCACCCAACAGATCTTTGTGAGTATGCAGAATAAAAGTCTGTAGGAAGGACAGCAAAGCTGAGAGAGATCTCCTCTTAGGTGTACCAGAAATCTCCAGGGGCAAAGCAGGAGGCTACAGAAGTCTGTAAGATTACAATTGCCGAATGAAATCCTTACAAGGCACTCCAAAGGATGGGAGAGGGACAGTAGAGAGAAATATCTAAAAGTGTAGAAAGTGAAGGATAGACATTAAGAGAAAAGACAACTCCTTGGTAACCAAAAAAAACTAGCATCCATGGAGTAAGACAAAGAAGGCACTCTACCACACTTCAGAAAGTTGATGACTGTGCAGAATAACATAAATAGAATGTCCTGTAGAAGGAAAAATCGTGAACCCACCCTCAAAATATTTGTAACCAATGAGGAACTAAAATCAAAGTAAAGCCGCAACATAACCCAGATCTAGCGAAGCCGCAGGTAGATCGATTTAGCTCCAAACACATCCAGTGGTGCAGGAGAAGGGAGTTGCTTGTTTTGGAGGTGTTTACCTGAGTTTCTTTTTTTATATACATTGTTCATCATGCAATAAAATATCACAAGATATGTGAAAAAGTAAGAAAATAGAGGACATAGTCAATAGAAGCAGATCAACAAATAAATCCAGATATTAGAATTATCAGATCAGAAAATGGACAGTA
>NW_012149530.1:507123-507844 GCF_000956105.1 Propithecus coquereli | reverse complement strand
ATTTCTTTGTTCTGACATCCCTGCTATGAACTCATCCTTGATAATAGATATAGGCCATTTGCAAATAAGTCAATTTGCTTATTTATTTATTTATTTAGTCAACAAATACTGGTTAAGCCCTCCTAATGTCAACACTGTCTAGGCACTAGGAATATAGAAATGGAGAAGATAGATAAGGACCTTGTGATCACGGGCCTTATATTCACCTTGTTTAGAGTACTTATTACCACTTAACATTTATATTTTGTATCTACTCGCTTGTTTATCTACTCCCACAATAATATCATTTTCAACAAGCTGGGAGCATTTTCTGTTTTATCATTGCTGTATGCCCAGCACACATAACAGGTCCAAGTAGATAATAGGTAACCAAGACATGTTCTGAGTGAATTAATAATTGTGAATTGAAGTGAATTGTGAATAAAAGTGAATTGAAGATGATAAAATAAAGACCCATGGAGGATGACTTATTAAAAGTCATATAATTTCAGTTATCCTACCAGGAATACAACACAAATACCCAGGTTCATATATCTTCTGATAAACCACACATATAAAAGACACATTCAACAAACATTTATGAAAACTGTGTTAATTTATAAAAATAATGGTCCCAACACAGAGCAATTATACTCATGAATTAGTCCAAGAGTATCATTCATTCTTTATCATTTTCCTTCTTCCATAAAATAATGTCAGTTTGACTACCTCCTTCAATCTT
>NW_012149530.1:506373-507073 GCF_000956105.1 Propithecus coquereli | reverse complement strand
AAATACAAAGATGTTCATATTAGCACTCAAAGTAAAAGACAACTCTATGATGTATACGCAAGAGAATTATCTAAAACAAAATGATTCACGAGGGTTAAAACAAAAGGATTGGTAGAAGATTGCAAATAGACTGTTATGGGCTGAATTGTGTTCCCCCCAAAATTTGTACGTTAAAGTTCTAATTCCCAGAACCTCAGAATGTGACCGTATTTGGAGATAGGGCTTTTAAAGAGGTAATTAAGGTAAAAATGACATCATCAGGGCAGGCCCTAATTCAATATGACTGGTGTCCTTATAACAAAAGGAAATTAGGACACACACGCACAGAGGGAAGACCATGTGAAGACACAGGGAAAAGACAGCCATCTACAAGCCAAGGAGACAGACCTCAGAAGAAACCAACTCTGCCAACACCTTCATCTTGGACTTCTAGCCTCCAGGATCATGAAAAAAATAATTTATGCTGTGTAAGCCATACTATCTGTGGTGTTTGTTATAGCAGACCCAGAAAACTAATACAGAGACCATTGCTGTGACCCTCACAATGAGACTAAGCCAGATAAACCACAATTTGTATTGTAATTATTTTTAAAAATCCATCAGAGAGCTGAGGATCCAGAGATCTGAAACAATAAATTTTTCTTCTTAGGAGAGAAGAGATTCATATCTTTGTTCCTCCTTGGTGAATCTGTGAGATGAA
>NW_012149530.1:505880-506323 GCF_000956105.1 Propithecus coquereli | reverse complement strand
TAGTAGAGTACTTGAATTAAATTTTAATAGCTTTACAATCTATCTCAGGGTTCTTCCAAAAGTAACCCTGATTTCCTATTGGAAATTCATTTTATATGGTTGAAATGGAACCAGTTCCATTTCCTGCATGCAGGAAGCAGAACATACCCAGAGTAAGTCACTCAGAGCATTCATTCTATTCCTCAGAAATTTATCACAGAAGGCACATGGCCTGAGAAGGACCAATCAGAGGCCATCTATGAGAGAAAGGCTCATTCTTCCTCTCAGGTCACTAAGTGTTAAAACCCAAAAGCTTGAAGCTGCTGGCAACAATCTTTTCAATTATGTGTATGTACCAAGCCAGCCTATAATGAATGAAGTCAAGTCAGTAGAGAGATAAACTAAAAGATGAAGAAAGAAAAAGATAGAAAATGAATGACATAACTTATGGGTTAGATCCAGTT
>NW_012149530.1:499056-501277 GCF_000956105.1 Propithecus coquereli | reverse complement strand
ATGAGTTTTCTCCTTAGCTCTGAAATGTGATCCACTGCACATTTCTGATTACCATTTTAATTAAAATATGCACTCTTCTTAATGACAGTATCTTACACCTGTTACCTATTCTTATTTTTGTTCATATTATTCTGCATTTCCTAAAATTTGAAGTAATAAGAACCAAATAAAAGGAAAGTTAATTAATTCTGACTGCTTCAAAAGCTGAGAGGTGGACCAAATTACTCAACATCTAACACATTTAGACTAAAAACATTCTAAGATCATTTATGGTCAAAAAGTTATTGCCTTATAGAATTCTACATGGGTAGGCAGTCATAATGGATCTTGGTAAACTGAATATGTCCTAACTGGTGAGCTTACTTGATTATGAAGTCCTGTCCTATTATGTGCTGACCACTGATTCCATGTATGAGACTGAAAATCTTTGGATTAGTTTCCAAATTTGAATTGGGAGGAATACTATGACTTAGCACCCATTGCTATTGTGAGACTTAATAAATAGCTGCAGAATATAAGCTAAAGTCACACATTATAAACATTTTGTACTTTTCATTTGAGAGCAAACTTAGAGAATAAATGAAACACAGAAAAACAAATCCAAATTCACAAAATCCTTAAAAGTCAATTTTTAAGGAAGTCCTATTCTGTGGGTTCCAAACTTTACTGTATCTTAGATAACCTATGGACACACATATTACAAAATAAATCTAATACTATTGGCTCTCCCCTCTAAGATTCTGATTCAGTAGATCTCTTGTGATATCCCGAATTATATAGTTTTAATAAACACCTCATGTTGTTTTGATGTAGTGGACACATGGATAGATGTTTGGGAACATGATACAGTTGCCATCAATATAATGATACAAAAATGATAGCCTAGATCTGATTTTGTTTGTCCTTTCCCAAGCAGCTGTTTTGTAATCAATATGTGTGATGATTAATTTTATGCGCCAACTCAAGATGCCCACATATTTGGCCAAACATTATTCTGGGTGTTTTTGCGAGGATGTTTTTGGATGAGGTTCACATTTAAATTGGTAGACTGAGTAAAGCAGATTGCCTTTCACAATGTGAGTGGATCTCATCAAATCAGTGGAAGGGCTGAACAGAACAAAAGGCTGACCTCCTGAGAACGAGAGAATGCTCCTGATTGATGGCCTTCAAACTGGGACATTAGCTCTTTCTGGCTCTGCAGCAGCCTGACAGCCTTTAGACTTGAACAGGTGTGGATTTTAGACTTGCCAGCCTCCATAATCATGTGAACCAATTCCTTATAATAAATCGTTTGACAGAGAGAGACGGTGGGAGAGAGAGAGATCCTATTGGTTTTGTTTCTTGGGAGAACCTTGAGGAATACACTGAAAAAGAAAAAAATCAATCTCTCTTAAAGTCCACAACTCTTCATTCTTATCCAGTTTTATCTCTGTCAAGCCCTGTGATACTAGACAATTCTGTTGGATTCTGTATGCTTCCAATTTCCTACCTGTTAAGTGTTAAGGATACCTGCCTCTCTACCTCACAGAATTATGGGAGTACATGCCACATACCTTAAAGAAACTAAAGCAGGGATATCAGGGTAAATATAGCAAATTGACATTCAACTCCACTCCCTCTGACATGATAATTATGGCAGTAGGGTATTTTTTAATTATACTATAAAAACAAAGGGAATGGGAAAAAGACTACCAGCAATATTTAAGAAGCTGGAAAGCAGAAGGGTAAGTGGTAAGTGATTTAGCACACAAAGGAATGCCAAATCCTAAACAAGCATTATGGAGAGTTCATGTGTAACCCAATTCGGACAGCAGAATTCTCAAAAGGTTCAAGACTTAGTGGAAGTGGAGGTAAAATTGGGACAATAAAAAAAAGAGGAAGAAAAGAAACAGAAAGGAAAAAACCAGAAGGAGTGGTTGAAAGTTTAAGATATAATAAATCCCAGGATACCCTTAGTCAGATGACTACCACTCCCTTCCTCCAGCAGAAAAATGAAGGATTATTCTCAGAAAACAACCTTGAGATTAGGAGACACCAGGGACACTTGAGGATGAAGTTACCATATAAAATCAGGGGTATTCAAGGAATGTTAAACAACAAATATTGAGAGTTTCAGCTCTATTCTGTAAATAAGCTCCCAAAACACTGGCAGCCAAGCTTATACCCTATAGGCAGACAAATGAAGGATTCTGACCAGAACCCCCCTCAAAAAGAAAACCTC
>NW_012149530.1:497388-499006 GCF_000956105.1 Propithecus coquereli | reverse complement strand
AATTAATGGGAAAATTTTAAAAGCAGACAGAAGAAAAAGATATATTGCTTACAAGGGAGAAACTATTATAAGAATCACAAATGATTTCTCATTACATAGAGAATATACTGTTAAGTGACAAAAGTAAGGTACAAGAATACATGTATTAATAAAATATGTTACTGTTTTTATAAGAAAGGACAGAAGAAAATATGGGGAGATGATAGAGATAATAGATAGATGAGTAGATAGATCAAAAATGATGATAGCTAGGTAGGCAGATGATAGATAAACAGAATGACTGAATGGCCTTAGATTGGTAATAACTTTCTCTGTGTCAGAAGTAGAGCTAACACATGGGGAAACCATAGTGGGGCAATAGCAATGTGATGGTGATTGAGGATCACCTAAAATCTTTGTGAGTTCACCATTAGAAAAAAACTAAGAATATCTTGAAAAGGAAGAAAAAAAAAGGACTCAGCTTGAAGGAACTGGATTTAATGAAAAAAAAATGGTAGCCCTTTCCATAATGATATGCATTGGTCTTACTATTAGTCTCTCTAAATATGCTCACCTAATTAAATAAATATTTTGATGTTTTCTCTTCCAAAGAGCAATTAACAATACACTTGTTTTTATTAAATACTACTTCATTGTGTTTTTATTATTAGAAAAACAATATATATGTTTATGAAAGAAACACAAGAAATACAGCTAAGCAAAAGATAATAATAAAATAATTAACAGTCATGGGTTCATGGTCATGCCACCAAGATATCACTGTGGGGCATATCTTCCTACAGGTAGGTAGGTAGGTAAGTAGACAGATGAATAGGCAGAAATACGAGTGATGAGATAATTATAGATGATAGATGGATACATAAATATAGCTATATATATCTCTATATAAATGATGATGATAGGAGATTCCTTTTCTCTTTTTTAAACTGAATAGAGCACTGCACTACATCTCATTTTAGAGGAAAAAAAAATGAAGTTTTTTTTGTGTGTGAGAACCTCTTGTAATTTTTCAATAGACCAAGACATTATCATTTCTGTGAAAGCCCACTGAAATCAATAGCAAAGGTCTCCTTCTAATTGTGTGTGAATTGCTTTCATTTACAACTTCAGGAAAGAAAATCTGCAAGGGCATTACTAAGAGTAAAATCAATTCTTCTGTTCACTAAACCTAAACCATTGCATTAGTGTAGACCAAGACAAACACAAAATATCACAATAATGCTTTGGGGGATATACGCTTCATTAAAGATAATCCACTACAATATGACAAAACATAAGGTAGCTATTCTTTCTGCAACAACACAGATGAAGACTTTATTTTAAACCCATAGCAGATTGAATTTTTGCATGATGTTTTCTTTAAACTGCCTTGCTTAATCTAGAAATACATTAAAACACTCATCCACCAGCTGTGCTGGTTTCAGCTGTCACAAATTGATGATTAGCTTTCTCCTGACAATATTTTCTTCCCACCAAATTTTAAAACTGACTAAAGTAACATCAAAATTCAGGAATGGAAAATACAACCTCATTATTAACCTTTTTAGCCAGGTAAATAGGCATAATTAGTTGCAATTGCCTCCATTAAACTCCATCACAGAATTTATGATTTTGGTAG
>NW_012149530.1:496157-497338 GCF_000956105.1 Propithecus coquereli | reverse complement strand
GGCACCAAAATAAGCTCATACTAACTTGTTATAACATGTCTGCACAGGATCCAGTTTGAGGCACTAAGAAAGATAAGACATCAATTTGAAAAGAGCCCCTATCAGAGCAACATGAATTCTGCTAAAATTGAAGCAAGAATAAACATCAAATTTATGGTGACGCTTAGGTGGAAGAATGGTGAAATTATTGATGCTTTACAAAAAGTTTATGGGGACAATGTCCCAAAGAAATAGCAGTTTACAAATGCATAACTCGTTTTAAGAAGGGAGGAGACAATGTTGAAGATGAAGCTTACAGACCATCCACATCAATTTATAAGGAAAAAAATTAATCTAGCTCATGCCTTAATTGAAGAGGACTGACGATTAACAGCAGAAACAACAGCCAACACCATAGACATCTCAGTTGGTTCAGCTTACACAATCATGACTGAAAAATTAATGTTTTGCAAACTTTCTACTCAATGAATGTAAACCCTTAAGCCCGGATCAGCTGCAGACAAGAGTAGAGCTTTCAATGGAAATTTTAAACAAGTGAGATCAAGATCCTGAAGCACTTCTTCGAACAATTATAACAGGAGATGAAACATGGCTTTACCAGTATGATTCTGAAAACAAAGCACAATCAAAGCAATGGCTAACAAGAAGTGGAAGTGGTCCAATCAAAGCAAAAATGAACCAGTCAAGAGCAAAGGTCATGACAATAGTTTTTTGGGACGCTCAAGGCATTTCGATTGTTGACTTTTGGAGGGCCAAAGAACAATAACATCTGCATATGATGAGAGTGTTTTTAGAAAGTTAGTCTAAGCTTTAGCAGAAAAAAATGCCTGGGAAAGCTTCAACAGAGAATTCTTCTCTACCATGACAATATTCCTGCTCATTCCTCTCATCAAACAAGAACAATTTTGTGAGCATTTCAATAGGAAATCATTAGGCATCCACCTTACAGTCTTGATTTGGCACCTTTGAATTCTTTTTGTTTCCTAGTCTTAAAAGATCTTTAAAGGGCACCCAATTTTCTTCAGTTAATAATGTAAAATAGACTGCCTTGACATGGTTAAATTTCCAGGACCCTCAGTTCTTTAGGGATGAACAAAATGGCTGGTATAATTGCTTACATTAGTAAATGTGTCTTGAACTTGATGGAGCTTATGTTGAAAAATAAAGTTTATATTTTTTAT
>NW_012149530.1:493754-495846 GCF_000956105.1 Propithecus coquereli | reverse complement strand
CATTTGTTAAGAAAGAAAAGGAGAATGGGGGTAAGGTAATGTAGAATTTAGTTGCTTTTGATAATATACAATGAGACTTTCTATGTGTCAGTTTTCTTACTAGGGTAAAACAAATATAGTAATAACTGATTTGCATGATCATTATAAGGATTAAGTTTTTAATCTAAAAACACTTAATGTGAGAAAACAGGAGGCCTTAAATATCAGTCATCCATAGGTGAAATGTTTTATACTGTTTCTGGGTTGTTTTTGTTCTTGTTTTTATTTTAGTATCCTTAATGTTGGAAACTAAATGATGTTGGATACCATGGCTAAATGAATATGTGTGTGTGTGTGTGTGTGTGTGTGTGTGTGTTTATTCCCTGAGGATATTTAAATTTTATATCGTACACTTCACATCAGGGACCCAATCTCTATCAGTCTTTACTTGTGCTATATCATGATAGAGAAAAAGGCAAACATTAAACATAAATGTACTACACTAAGATGTCTTAATAAATTTCTAAACTATGACTTTCCTATTTGTCTTAGCCTTATGCAATCTGTTATAACACAGATGGATGAACATAAAGCTGATTTATTCTGTATCAGTTTTTCATATTCTTTGTTTTAAAAGTTCTCTTCATTTTGGATATTATCATTTAAAATTTTGTGAAGAATTTCTCCTAGCTCAAAGCCAGATGTTACGTTTATGGAATGAGAATTGCTTGAATTTCTTACCAAGTGGGGTCTCTTGACCTAAAAGAAAAAATATGATTTTATTGAATGGTTTGAGCATTTTCTAGTTGCCTAAGTATGCATCATTTCTATTTCCTCTCTGTTTTCAACTCTTTTTCTATGTCTCATCAGTATCTTCTTCCTTGAAAAATTTGAAGTGCCATTAGCTAAAGGAGGGAACAGAACCTCGCCTCACTTATATTTCACAAACTGTCTCCTGATCAGAGTGAGAGGTAACTGTCGTGGTAGATGTTCAAGTGGAAGTTCAGTAGAGTTGTAGTGCACGAGGACTTAATGGAACAAAATCGTCATTCCCTCCATCAGACAGTCTTTGATATTCCCCATGTATCATATTGATGAATGCTGAATGACTCCCAAATTTGCCCTAATACTCTTACTACCTTTTCAGTTTCTAACTGTATTGTGAAGCTCTTTAGGGGGTCTTGACTTCATGCTTTGTCAGACTGACTCTTTTCATGAACGCATGTTCATGCATATGACAGTACAATAGAAACTATTAAGTAGCCCAGATGACATATCAGAGAGACATTTTAAAAGGATTGTTAAAGGTAAGAGATAGTCTTAAAAACATAAGAAGAGATCATCCCCTTGATCCATAGGACAGAAGTTCTATAGGAAGCCAACTAAACTATGAATGCATTCCAACATTTAAAACTCAAAAGCTAATCCCATGCAAAATTATAAAAATGAGAAAATGTGATCAGAAAAACTGATTTAGCCTGTTTTCATTGACAAGAGTAGGTATGTGAGCCAGAATACACAGTATAGGGAGAGAACACACACACATATATACACACACACATTTCACATTCCCCTACTTTCCACAGGTCTGAAAATCTATTCATTAGAAAAGTCCTTATTTGTTAAGTCCAAAGTAACACTGTGCAAAAGACTTCCGAAAATATTAGCAAATTTATCTTTTTACTGTGAAGTATGATTGCATTGAAATAATGAGAAGATCCTAACTAGGTAAGCATTGTAACTAGCTAACTACTATACTACCACACCATCATAGTAATAGAGGCTGGAACATGTCTATTTATGTTTCACAGAAAATGATTTTCAGTTTTCTGACCTAAAACTTGTCCATTGTACTGCCCAAATTCTTCACGTTCCTCTGGGGCTAGGATTGTCCTACTTTACTCTCAGCTCAATAGCCAAAAGGCAAATACCTATGGCTCTTAACAAAGCAAAACAATCATTTAAAGGTGTTTAGTCTAATAGAGAATCATGAGAATGGAGCCAACCACATAATCATATATGAAGTCTGCTAAGAACAGAACAAATGGGCTACTGCTTGCCTTGGACCCTAACCTAAGCCTTAAATGATAAAATCAAATATAATCTTGGAGAA
>NW_012149530.1:491559-493694 GCF_000956105.1 Propithecus coquereli | reverse complement strand
CAAAACAAAGAAGAAAAAAACAAATACTAAATAAAAATTGTAACTCAGGAACACTTACCTGTAATAAACAAAACTTTAAAATTACATATGACATAATATGGCAAATGTGAAAATACTAACTTATAACAACTAACACAAAGACATAGTCTAGTAACATCACCGGACTTTAAAGAAATAGAAAAAACTCCTGCGGGCACATGATTTTTAAGGGAAAGAAAATTAGGTGAGACTTTAAGACAGTGATTCCTTATGATGAGAGGAAATGTCATAAAATTTAAGATACTCAAGGAAAGAAAATGTGAGCCACGGATTTTATATCCTACAAAGTTGACTCTAGAGTATAAAGGGCACAGACAATCTCTTATCAGGAAGCAAGAACTTTATTAATTTCATCAGCCCTTCCTTAGAAATCTACTAGAAAAAAAAAAAAATCACTTCAGACAACCAAAATGTCTAGAGAGACATCAATATAGGAGCTGGTGGTGAGCACTGAACACATGAATACTTGTACAACTAAGAATAAATGAGGGCCAAATGGGGGAGAGCGTAGTCTGAAATGGCTATACATTCAGAAAGTGTAGATGTAGTACAACTATTAAAAATGTGGGAAAAGAATGGATAACATTCAAAAATTATCAGTAATCATATTGGTAGCATTGGCATTGCTATTTTGAGACTGTTATATATGTGTTGTAGATTAAAGCAAATGACTAATTATGGAATATTTGAACTATATTATCCACCCTGGGTCCTTGAGAACCAGGATTCTCAGTGTAGAAGAGAATAGATACAGATATAATACAGAAGAGGGTCAATAAATAATCCTGTAGCTCTAATTTTAATTTGGAAGTATCAGCAGGACTCATAAGTATTTCATCTTTAATATATTATATATTGATATAGTCCTAGTTCTATCCACTGAAGGGGCCTAGAAACAATGACCAAACTAAGAGCAAAGAGCATCCCTTGAACCCAGATTGTGGGCTTGAAATACCATTTCCCAATAAATGAAGCCAGGGATTCATAGATCAGGAAATGTAAAGGATGGATTTATAAGACTTTTATCATACCAAATGGTAAAAAAAGTATCAGAAACTGATAGGGTCATGTCAAAGCAATCAGAAGGTCACGTTAGGAGGTTTCTACTGGCCAAAAATTAGACAATTTGAACATTAAAAAAACTACTAATTACAATGAATTGAACTTCATCAAATATATCTAAATCTGAGAGTTCATTGATATTTAAAAAATAAAACTAATCCTCTTTGGAAAATTATAGATAATCAATTCATTGTCTTGAAAACAAAATAAAGAGAAAGAATCAAACACATATCCCACCTATCCTATCTGACTTTGGACAACTTAATAGTAGATGGGGGTGAACACCATGAAAGTATATCAACTATAAGTGAAAAAGAAATAACAGAATATCATCATTTTTCACACTCCAATAAATTAATACATCTAGGTTTTAAGCATCAACAGCTGCTTATACTGTATTTCAAAAAGAGAGACAACCAGACATTATGTGGTTTCTGATGAAAGAATAGGATACAATACAACACGCAGTTGTGCCAAAGCAAGCAAACATAGTCTGATCCAGCCTCTGGAACTAGCTGCCAACTTGTGGGAAATTCAGAGGACAAAGAAACATGTTGAACACTTACATGAGTATATAATTTTTAAAATGTGGTCTGTGAGAAACTCTATAGATATAACACCTCCAATTCTTTAACAGAAAAAGTTGTAAGGAAAAGAAAGGAATGGAAGAGAAATACGTAGATTAAAAGGAAACTTAAAAGACATATCAATTTTTTTATAAAAACAGACAAGACTAGTCTAGGATATTCTACACTTACATATTGCTACACTTTATTATTTTTAAAAAGTGTTTTAAAAAATTAAGCAGAAATCTAGGAGTATTTATGAGAAATCTTATCTTTCCTTACAAAAAGGGACAGATATGACTGAAACAATCTTTTGCTCTCATTTTCTTTCTCCCTAGGATACAGGAAGTGATGGCTAGAACTGGTGCAGCCATATTGCAACCAGAAGGAAAAGGCCAAGAGATTATCAAAGAAATTAGCCCTGACTTATTCAGCTGCTGAACTGTTATTAGCAATAGCCTGTCCCTG
>NW_012149530.1:490379-491509 GCF_000956105.1 Propithecus coquereli | reverse complement strand
AGAAAACTACTAGGGGAAGTACTCTACGAATGTTGGGAGTATACTGAGGAAAAGGAAGACATGAGATCCATGAAATAAGGGCATCAATTTAAGAGAAAGGCAAAGGAATATCTCAGGAAAACATTGTCATGGGTTGAGTTATGCCTCCCAAAAACATATGTTGAAGTCCTAACCACTGCAACCTGTGAATGTGACTTTATCTGTATATAGGGTCATTGCAAATGTAATCAAGTTAAGATGAGGTCATGCTGGGTTAGGGTAGGCACTAAATCCCATATGATTCATGTTCTTATAAAAAGAAAGAAGTTTGGGCACACACCCAGAGATACAAAGAATGGCATGTGAAGATGAAGGCAGAGATTGGAATGATGTTTCTACAAACCAAAGAAAGTCAAAGATTGTTGTCACTCACCAGAAACTATGAGAAAAGCATGAAACAGATTCTCCCTCAGAGAACCCAAAAACAACCAACCCTGTCAACACATTAAGGGTGTTTTGAAGGGTGTTTTGGAATGACAATAACATATAGGTCAGTGAACTTTGAGTAAAGCACATTGCCCTCCCTAATGTGGCTGGGCCTTATCCAATCACTTGAAGGCCAGAATAGAGCATAAACGCTGGCCTTCCTGAGCAAGACGGAATTCTCCAGAAGACTGCCTTCAGACTTTATCTACCATCTGCTCTCCTGGGTCTCCAGGTTTCAAGCCTTCAGTCTGGAACTAGATTATCGGCTCTCCTGGGTCTTCAGCCTGCTAGCCCCCACTACAAATTTTGGATTTTCCAGGCAACGTAATCATATGAGCCATTTCTTTACCATAAATCTTTTTCTATGTATGCTCATTCTATTGGTTCTATTTCTCTAGAACTGACAGCTGACAGTCTCACAGCTGACTAATACAGCTGTGAATAGGGTTTTCATAATAATTATAATGTAAATACTGAATACTGATGTAACCAAAGTTATAACTACATGGAGAAAATAGGTGGCGGATAGTGATCAGGTATATGGTAGGAGTTGGGGGGATGTAATAGAGCTCAATCTTCATCTTCATAGGTATAGATCATGCCAAAAATGAAAAAAATCAATAAATAGCACTATAAGCATGTTACTAAAACTATGAACATAATTA
>NW_012149530.1:487986-490329 GCF_000956105.1 Propithecus coquereli | reverse complement strand
TTAAGCTTAGTGAGGAAATCATGTTGAAAGCCGAGACATACTGAAATCTAAGCCTCTTGTGCCAAACAGTTAGCCAAGCTGTGAATGCAAAGGAAAAGTTCTTAAAGGAAATTGAAAGTGCTACTCCAGTGAGCATATGAATGAAAAGAAAGCAAAACAGCCTTATTGCTAATATGGAGAAAGTTTTAGTGGTCTGGATAGAAGATCCAACCAGCCACAACATTCCCTTAAACCAAAACCTAATCCTGAGCAAGGCTCTAATTCTCTTCAATTCTGTGAAGGCTAAGAGAGGTGAGAAAGCTGCAGAAGAAAGTTGGAAGCTAACAGAGGTTGGTTCGTGAGGTTGAGGGAAAGTAGCCATCTCCATAACATAAAAGTGCAAGGGGAAGCAGCAAGTGTCAATGCAGAAGCCGCAGCCAGTTATCCAGAAGATCTAGCTAAGGTAATTGATGAATGTAACTAAACTAAACAACAGATTTTCAAAGTAGATGAAATAGCCTTCTATTGGAATAAAATGCCATCTAGAACTTTGATAGCTACAGAGGAACAGTCACTGCATGGCTTCAATTTTTCAGAAGACAGGCTGACTCTCCTATCAGGAGCTAATACAGCTGATAACTTGAAGTTGAAGCCAACGATCATTTGCTGTGCTGAAAACTCTAGGGCTCTTAAAAATTATGTCAAATCTACTCTGCCTGTGCTCTATAAATGGAACAACAAAGCCTTGATGATAGCTCATCCATTTACAGCATAGTTCAATGAATATTTTAAGCCCATTGTTGAGACCTACTGCACAGAAAAAAGATTCCTTACAAAATATTACTGCTCAATGATACTGCGCCTGGTCACCCAAGAGCTCTGATGGAGATGTACAAGGAGATTAATATTGTCTGGAAGAAGTTGATTACAACTGTCATGGATGACGTGGAGGGGCTCAGGACTTCAGTGAAGGAAGTAACTGCAGATGTGGTGGAAATAGCAAGAGAACTAGAATTAGACATGGAACCTGAAGATGTGACTAAATTGCTGCAATCTCATGATAAAAGTTGGATGGATGAGGATTTGCTTCTTGTGGATAACCAAAGAAAGTGATCTCTTCATATGGAAACAACTTCTGGTGCAGATGCTGTGAACATCATTGAAATGACAGAAAGATTTAGAATTTCACTTAATCTTAGTTGATAAAGCAATGACAAGGTTTGAGAGGATGAACTCCAATTTAGAAAGAAGTTCTTCTGTAAGTAAAATGCTATCAAACAGTATCACATGCTACTGAGAAATCCTTTATGAAAGGAACAGTCAATCAATTCGGCAAACTTCATTATCATCTTATTTTAAGAAATTACCACAGCCACCTCAACCTTCAGCAACCACCACCCTGATCAGTCAGTAGCCTTGAACATTGAAGCTAAACCCCTACCAGCAAAAAGATTATGACTTGCTGAAGGCTCAGATGATTATTAGCATTTTTTAGCAATAAAGTATTCTAATTAAGATATGTACATTGGTTTTTTTTAGACATAATGCTATTTCACACTTAATAGACTACAATATAGTGCAAATATAACTTTTATATGTTCTGGGAAACCAGAATATTCATGTGACTCACCTTATGCAATATTCACTTTATTGCCATGGTCTGGAACCAAACATGCAATATCTTTGAGGTATGCATGTGTGTATATGTACATATCCTCAGAGAGGTCTGCCTGCCTGTACACTTACTCACTCCCATAGTCTTTTCCCATTATAGGAACCAGAGTTCCTACTAAAGTAAAACCCTGAATTATGTCATTACTCTGCTTAAAACTTTCCCATCTCATTCATAGTAAAAGCCAAAATTTTACCACAGGTTACAAAGCCCCACCTTCTCTCCAGCCTCTCCCTTGCTGATCTCCTTTCTCCATGGCTCACTCCATTGCAGCCACATTGTCCTCTATGCTTCTTCCTACAGAGAACATTCCCAGATTAAAGCCATCTAATTGGCCATTCAGTCTGCTTGGTATGCTCTTCCACAGATAGTCACATAACTCATCCCCTCAACTCTATCTTTGCTAAAAATGCCACCTTTTTTAGGTCCATAACATATATGTAAAGTGGAATATGTTTGTCTAATTAAATTTCTGATTAACTTTTGTTATAATTCCAGATGCAAAATTTTAATTTTAGAGCTACAAAAATATTCTGCTCAAAAATGTAGTAAAGTAACATCACACCATTCACTGTAATATATCCCTTCATAAACCCAGCAGTATATATATGCTTAATTATCTCACACAAGCATAAGACTACTCTGATTGATCAATAAAAGCCATAAAAAGTTGTGAATTAAACATTTTCTGT
>NW_012149530.1:478847-487936 GCF_000956105.1 Propithecus coquereli | reverse complement strand
ATAATAAACAAAAAGGGTACAGCAAAGCTACCCTAATTCTTGCATGATGAATTCTACACACAATTTACAGCTGAGAGGTGAAGCTGAAAGGGGATCATGAATTTGGCCAAACATAACAGACTGGATTTTGAGTCAATTAACAGGCACTTATTGAGCATGTAATAAATGCCCAGCACTGCCTTAGCTCTTGCCCTCAAGGAGTTTACAAAGAAGCAATGTCATCTAGGAACTTCATCTTTTCCTATGCTTGTCTTGCACTTCAAACATCAGATGAGTTTGCATCACTGTTAAAGCACTTGTTTCAGTCAGGGTTTCACTTGTTTCAAACTGAATGAAATCCTGGTTCAGTTCATAGAATAATTTGATTGTCCACTGTAGTTGTTTTAGAAAACTGAGAGCTTTGTTTCTCATGTAGTTTGTCTCTTGGTTTGTTTATTTTTTAATTACTGTGATTTGTAGCTGAATAAAAACAAAAAAAATAGTTTAATTGGTTTCAACTATCGATTTCTAGATTAGGGTTCATAGTTTGGCTAAAAGTCTTAATCACTACAGTGTTTTAAATAAGCAAGGTGAAAGATTCACAATTTTTTGGCAATATTCATCTGGGGGCATCACAGTTTTTTAGAAAATTAGTCTTCATGGAATGGCTATAAACATCTTAAGAGGAAAATAAAATTGTGAAACTACCTGACTGGTGAAAGAAGAAATTCCCCACGTAAGCTGAGAAGTAGGAAAAACCATTAAATGGCCTGAGGAAACAATTATGAAAAATTTTCTTCAATCACAATTGCTCCCATGCAGGACATACACCCTATTTTTAGTGTGATAGCTTTCACTGCACCTCCTATTTTTCACTAAAGAAAGTGTATCAGAATGCTAGTAAATAAGGGTGACATTACTAGAGACACTAAATCCTCTGAATCAGTTATAAACTTTAATACATCAACAATTAATAGTAATATATTATTTGCAACACAGCCGGCATCTGGTCAAAACACACTGTGCCAAGATACCGTGGGTAACAAATGTAGAAGATACAGTATTATTAGTATCACAGGGATGACCATGCCTTTCACGTAAGCAGGATATAGGATTGCCTTTGTGAGGCATTCAGAGGGAGTGTTCCGTATTGTTTCTTAAGATACGGTACTGATGGGAATAAATCAGAGTAAAGTATTTGATGATATAAGAGAAAAAAGAGAGAAGTAGAGAAGCAAAATTTTGAGAGGACGAAACGAAATGGGATCATCCAGGGAACAAGGAGAGGGGAGTGGCAAGCTTGGCTTTCATAGCGGCATGGACACTCCAGGTAACAGCAAAGCAAAAAGCAAGGTACAAATAATGCAGGTGACTGGATAGAGTGAGTGATGGATTATTACAAAGTTCCAATCTCATTACTCCATTTCTCTTATTGAAGTATCAAAGGCAAGTATGTCAGCATCAAATGAGAAAGGAAAGAAACAGAGAGCACATATGCAACGGAGTGTAGAGGGATTATTAGGCAGCATTGAGTACCCATTTGAGTTCATGAATTTAAAATGATACCAACCATTACAGTTGTGTGTCTTTCTTAAGCCGTCTTTACACCTGAGTGCAAGAATGAGCTGGATGCATAAGTGGGTTTAGCCAGAGTTGGTTTTTTTTGCCAAATATACTAATATAAACGGAAGGAAAAAGCATCAAGAGAGTTAAGGGTGATGGTGTGAGATCGACTGTTACAATGCGGCAATGACTCTGAGGCAGAGGCATGAGATGATGACAGGGACGGTGGGTTTTCTGTGGAAGAGCAGTAGTTTGTTCAACTGGACCCAGGAAAAGAGATGAAGGCATGTCACTTAAAGTCCCTACCTCCACACAGGGTGTTCAAGTCTGCTGCCCTCTGTTCAGAAGGACTCGCCCAGAGATTAATATGTCATTGGGTGGTCCACAATTGATGAAGATTTGGCAAGGGGTCTTTTTTATTCTTTTCTCTGTTCTGTCTGCCCCTCCACTTCTTCCTTTCCAGTGTGAGCTCTCCTCTGTCTCCCCACTCCCATCTCTAGCCCCAGTCTTTATAGTCTTTGAAATATTTTAAAAAACACCTTCAGCAAACATGTGTTAAAATTTTTCTAATTCCATTTTTCTTCCTCTTTCTACTCTTCCTTTCCCTTCTCTTCCATGCCACTCCCTTCCCTTCCTGAGAACTCAATAATAAAGCCATTAGGTGGGACAGAGAAAGGTAGGCATTTGTGCTACAAATGGGGAGAAGAGCCAGTCTCAGTGACCTGGAGAACTGTGGCAAAGTGTAAGCAGGGTGAGGAAAGTATTCACGTGGGGTAATGGGCAAAAGTTTTCTGGAAAAACTGATTCATTCATAAGACATAGATTTAGATATATAGATATAGCTATCCCCTCATTAAGAACAATATCCTCCAAAAATAAATCACTGACCAGTTTAGGTAAGTGGACTTATATAAATAGTATGTATCACTGAGGAAATGTGTACTTAAAATGAAAATAGAAAACCTGGCAGTTTTCCAAAGAGAGCAGTCGCCTCACCACTGACTACTTGAATGGACTATTATGTAATTCCAATCTTTGCCATTGTCTAAGAACATCAAAGGGACCACAATCCATAACACACAGTGCATCTTAAATCCCTCTTTTCTCTCTTCTCCAATCTTGTCACGACCACAGCTGATGAGAAGCCTCACTCTCTCAACTCTCACTTCCTTCCCACCTTTCTAAATGCTCCAGCTTGCCTGACTTCTGCTTTTTGGATTTTTTATAGTGCCCCTGCTTTCCTGGGGGTGGAGGAGAAGAGTGGTTCTTGGATCAAATATTGCTGCACCCATTCTCCCAATTCTGACTTGACAACTCTAGCAACACCTCTGGCAAGGTCAGATTCTCACATGATGGAGGAGGAAGAGAAAGTGAGCCAAAAAAGACCAAATAAATTCCCTATTTCTCTTTTCTGGGGTGCAGTGGGTATGAGTAGACTAGGAACACTTGTACTCTAATAAATATTGTCACACTGACTCTTTTCCTTTTGGCCACACCACATAGGGTGGCTCTTTTTACCCAGGAAATCGAATCTGTGCCCTCAGCCATGAAGGTAAGACTGGGCTGTCTTCTAAACAAACTAAAGAAAGCCTGGAAACCTCTCTTTAGCCCACCTTAAACTGCTCTGACCAGCTTAACTGTTCTTAACTGTTCCTTAACAGCTTAAACTATTCTTGCCCTTGATGTCTCC
Source organism: Propithecus coquereli (assembly GCF_000956105.1). NCBI lineage: Eukaryota > Metazoa > Chordata > Mammalia > Primates > Indriidae > Propithecus > Propithecus coquereli. The sequence goes on along the minus strand of NW_012149530.1, from coordinate 484,704 downwards.
TGACCAGTGGGGAAGGTCAACTTCAGTTCACGTCCACCCAGTGCTACTTCTATTTTTTCCCTTCCTCCAACTCCCAAAACTGATGTCAGTCATGTTTTTAGTAAACTTTCCCCCATCTGAGGCTCTGTGTGGTCCTACCACAGCCAGAACTGTCTTTCTGAATGAAGGCTTGGGATTTTATAAACGGCACTAGACACTGACGTCTGGGGAATTTGGCCTAGGTGCTACTTGAAACGGAAGCCCAACATCCATTGCTGTGGCTGGGTCTTACCTCTGGAAGCAGGCGGCTGGGGCCCAGCATGACTGCACAGACAGATGGAGCTTTCTCCTGTGTCTTCAAAGGAGAATCCCAAGCAGCAGCAAGCCAGCAGCCACACAGCAGCTCTGTCTGTGGTAGGATGCTTCCTACTCAATCACAGCCAGGTGTGATTTCATGATAGACAGTATCCCTTTATCTCTTATGCCCTTTGTTCTAGAAAAGGAAGCCAGTATGATTGCTTTTATCTTCAGATAAGAGGTGACCTTGAATCCAAATCAAATAGGAGAGACAATCCATGAATCTTACCATAGAGCTGGAATCTAACAATAATTGCTAACACATCTTAACTACTTGCTATGTACCTGACACTATTCTAAGAGCTTTGCATATTTTAATTTTATTTAATACAAAACTCCATGAGAAACCACCATTATCCATCTTTGAAAATGAGGAAACTGAGGGTCAAAAAGGTTAAGTAACCACCTAAGATATCTGGCATTATGTTTCAAACCTAAATGCTTAATAGCTACATTACACTGCCTGTCCTCTAGTGTTTGTGAGTGAGGCGAAGTCTGAAACGGATATCCTTGTCCTCTTAGCCAGGACCAGATATAGTTGGGTGAATGTGAAAGGAGAAAGGGAGCTAAAATCATGGCAGAAAGTACAAATTCTAAGGTGGAGAGGACCCTAAATAGTGTGGTGACAGAGAGCACCTTTGAAGATAATGATGCTAAGACTAGCTAATATACAGCCATAGATCCACACCTTCTAGGACACCCCAACAGGTAGTGGGAATATAGGCTCCCCAGGTACCTTAAAAGGTCCCAAAAGAGCCAGAAGTTAGACATAAGCCTTCTACTTCCTTGAAGGATGCCAGGGAATTTCAGTGGTGTTGTAGCCCTGCACCTTCCTAATTAAACAGACTTGGGACAAGAGGCAAATAGTTCAGGTCAAGATACCCAATCAACACAAAGGAAATGTTCTGAAGCTATGTGCTGAGGAGTTACAGCATGCTGGACCCTTGTGTGAAGGTAAGTGGCAGTGTGGGAGGGCAGGAAAGAATCTACCCTCAGATGTGTCAGCGGCAAACCTTTTTTTTACTAAAAGTCCTCATTCAAGATAAAACATAACTGAAAAATATCAAACTGTCCTCTGATTCCAGAAAAATAGCTTGCCAGGAACATAATTTTTTCAAATTGCATCCATTTTATGACTAAGTGGGGCACTTGGCAGCAGTTCTAAATGACCCCTGAGACTAAGTATAGCTGCTTGTTCCTTCTGTGCAAAAGCATCTTCCTTTAATGCAGTCAACACCATCTCCTTACATCTCCACGGCATCCCTCCATCCACCCTCACCCCACACCAACAGGCCCCAAAGGCCCAAGGCAAGCTGATACCTCATTTCTGGAAATGTCACTGCTCTACCTCAATGGCCCAGTGACTGAATCACATGACCATTTAGAGTGACAGTCCACTCTTCTCTTGATAAACAAGCAACATTCATATCTGAGTAGTCTTCCAGTCACTAGTTCCAAATGAATAAATGATGCTTCTGAGCCTAGGAAAGAAAATAGGACTCCATGTTTTGTAGTAAAAATGACTTCAGGTCACCTCATCAGTTTCTGTTTATATGTAAGCCTTCCATGTCTGAGATCCTTATTAAGCCACAGACTCCAAGCTCCAACCTACCCCTCCGCACTCAGCTTTGTGCAAACTGTATTTCACCTTTGCCAGCTGAGTCTCTCAAATACTGCCAGTAAGGGATGCTAGAGGGAGACCAGAGGCTGGAGGACAGAGAGGAGACTTGCTCTTCTTTATTTGCTCACCATTCTGTTAGAATCATTCAGCACAATTACTTCATCTCTGCAGCAGCAGTTGGCTTCAGTCATAGTTGTTTCTGGGTTCCATTTTTCCATACTCCAGGAACCACTTTGTGTCACCTTAGAGACACCAGGACTATATCCACAGGGTTCCTGCTCTGAACCTCTGACTTCTGATAATCTTGACCCCTCCCCCTTTGCTCCCTGAGCCCTAAAGGACGTTGCTGCTTCCTTCAGGTACTATCTCTGTATTGCCTCAATATTTCCTTTTTTCTCCAATGCCTGCTAATTCATATCCTTATATTAAATTATCTCTGTTAAAATAACTGCTGTCTAGTTTCCTCATTAGACCCTGCCTGATAAAATGATTAATTTTTTTCTGTCCTATAACTTGTGTATACACCAGCCCTCCCCCTCCAAAAAAAAATAAAATTTGTCACCTAGTAAAGCTTCAAAGGTAGGGTACTATTTATTTTTTGACCAACAAATATACTCTCCCCCTTGTTAACAATTGCAGAAAATACACATCAAGACCTACTTTTCACTTATTCTTTTCCTTGTTGCTACCTATTAATGATGAATGTTTGAGATCAAAGTTTTAATGCTGAAAATTTTATTTATATCTCTTACTACTGTTTTAACTGCATTACATAAGTTTTGTATGTCGTGTCTTCATTTTCACTTGTCTCAAGGTATTTTCTAATTTTTTTTTTGATTTCTTCTTTGACCCAATAATTGTTTAAAAGTGTGTAGTTTAATTTTCACATATTTGTAAATTTCCCAGTTTTCCTTCTGTTAGTGATTTCTAGTTTCATTCCATTTTGGTCAGAAAACATATCATATCTAAAATTTCAATTATCTAAAATTTAAGATTTTTTGTGACCTAATATGTGATCCATCTTGGAAAAAGATCCATGTGTACTTCAGAAAAATGTATATTTTGCTGCTCTTGGGTAGAATGGCCTATATATGTCTGTTAGGTCTACAGTGTTATTCAAGCAGTGTTATTCAAGTTTTCTGTTTCCTTATTGATCTTCTACCTGAATGTTCTGTCCATTACTGAAAGTAAGGCATTGAAGTCTCCTACTGCTATTGTATTCCTGTCTATTTCTCCCTTTAGTTCTATCAATGGTGGCTTTATATTTAGGTGCTTTCGTGTTAAGTGTATATATATTTATACTGTTAGATCTTCCTGGTGAATTGAACTTTTTATCATTAATCATTATAAAATGTCCTTCTGTCTCTTATGACAGTTATAGACTTAAATTCTATTTTGTCTGATATAAGAGTAACTATCCTGCTCTCTTTTAGTTATCATTTGCATGTAATATCTTTTTTCATTACTTCATGTTCAGCCTATGTGTGTTCTTAAACCTAAAGTGAATTTCTTGGATCCCAAAATGGCAGTGTATAAGCAAGCTGGCTTCATGCCCCTCACAGAAAACCAAAAACAAATATGTAGCACTGAGATTATCACCAGCAATATCCCAGACCTCAAGTCTGAGAATGATATAGTCCCTGGGGCCACAGAGAAGTGAAAAAATTCTGAGCAGATGGTAAGAGACTAGGACTTCCAGATCCATGATGCCCCTCCCCCAAATATGCCTGGTGCTAAGTACACAGGAAATTTCTCACCAACTCACAGTTTCTGCACTACAAAAGTGAGATCAAGGTAGACAGCCAGCTTCACCACTATCTTGAGTTTCATGGTAGGAGAACTATCTCTGCCTCAACACACAGAAAGCAACATGACTGCTTGAAGAGAGAAATATCCCTGAGGACAGCCAGAGACAAAGGGAAAGACAGGAAAATCATCCCAGCCCTGGAAACTCTGCTCTGTAACTCAGTGAAAGGAGATGCCAAATCAGGGTGGCTGTTCAGAAGCACCATGCTATAGGATGCATGTTCCACAGGCAACCTGGGCACAAACTCCTAGGCAGCTTTCCCATACTGCCGGAATATCCTCTTTAGAATCTCCCCCATTTGGTATTTGCAACACTACGATCATTTACTAGAGCTGAGGAAACCTGGGCTTAAAGTGCCATATAGTGTCAAAAAGGGGACAGCAAACTAGAGGGAAAAAGATGATATTCAACAAATAAATTACAAAGAATCTCTAAACAGACATACCCAGTGAAAACCAAAACAATCCAGACAGAGATACTGGAATAAATAACTAGTTTTTCAATGCAAAGACAGACATACATACTAAAAACACATTTGCTGAACTGAAAAATTCATTAGAGGCTCACAACAGGAAAACAGACCAAGCAGAACAAAGAATCAGTAAGCTTAAAGACAGGCTACTTGAAAATATATAGCTAGAGGAGAAAAAAGAAAAAAGAATGAAAGAAATGAAGATCATCTACAAGATATAGAAAATTACCTCAAAAGACCAAATTTAAGATATATTGATGTTCAAGAGGGAATTGAGCATGAGCAAAAGGTAGAAAGCTTATTCAAAGAAATAATAACAGAAAACATTCCAAAAATTGTGAAAGAGGTAAATATCCAAATACAGAGGGTCAGAGAATACCAAACAAATTTGACTCAAATACCCCAATGCATATAATAATCAAACCCTCAGAGGTCAAGAACAAAAACAAGCCCAGGAAAATGGGGACACTGATGTACATATCAACTTTTTCCCTCCACAGAGGGAAGTGACAGCCAGGTTTTTTAAATCTGCTTGCTCAGTGCTGAGCAGGGCTGTGGATCAATGTCATCTACTACCTCTTCTACCCATGTGGCTATACTATGCTGGACCCATCAGATCTCCAAAAGCCTCCTGAGAAAATGTGGGGTGCTGGACAGATGAACCAACCCCTTCCCTGCCCTGGGTGAAGCTGGGAGATAAAGATCTCTTCCTAATCAAATGGTACTATGCTGGGGGCAGGGTTTCTGGAGAGAGAGTGTCCCAAATCTCCCTATCAGCTTTGATGAGTCTGATTTCATGTTTTCCCAAGATGCAGAAGCCTTTCAATTAGTTTCTGGTTTCTCACAAAGGGAATCTGTCCATGAATTGTTACTGAGTTGTTGTGTTTATCAGGTATATTTGTGGGGGAAGGGTCCTGGGCTTTCCTATTCCACCATGTTGCTGATATCACTCCACGTTTATGTTGTTGTATGCCACCAAGTTTGTGGTAACTTATTATGGCAAGCCTAGGAAACTAATATAGTTCCCAAAAGATAACAAAATAATACAACTGCGAAAAGTTAAACATTGTTAAAAATAAAAACAGACTTAAAAAAAAGTTTAGCAGCCATAAGACTTTTATATTTACATCTCCAGATGAGGGAGGGAAGACAGTGAATATAGACTCATTTGTCCTATTTCAAAACAGTTTTTAAAGTACAAAAGTTAGTGCTATTCACTTTGGGATTTTTAACTATTGATGTTATATGAGAATTTCAGAAATCAAAAAGATCTTTAAAAATTAGTACATTATAAAATTTATATAGCTAATCGATTCCTTTTAATAATGACTCAGTTTTCCCCCAAAGCAACCTGCAGCTACATTGACATTCACTTGGGTAATGTGTTTCTAAACATTAAAGAATGCTAGCCTCTAGCAATTCAAATCACCCCAATTGTATTTTCTTTTTACTACCTATAGATTTTCAACCTGAAATCTTTCAAACCAGACAGTGCTGTTACAAAATAAATAAAAGAAATTGGAATATGGATGCCTCTTTAATATAAGAGAAGAAAAAAATTCTAGCATTCACCTTATTGTGTACAACAATTTAAAATCCCCTAAAACTGTTTTTCTATTTA
>NW_012149530.1:476037-478797 GCF_000956105.1 Propithecus coquereli | reverse complement strand
AAATGGGGAGAAGAGCCAGTCTCAGTGACCTGGAGAACTGTGGCAAAGTGTAAGCAGGGTGAGGAAAGTATTCACGTGGGGTAATGGGCAAAAGTTTTCTGGAAAATTTACATTTCTAATAAATGTAACTGATTCATTCATAAGACATAGATTTAGATATATAGATATAGCTATCCCCTCATTAAGAACAATATCCTCCAAAAATAAATCACTGACCAGTTTAGGTAAGTGGACTTATATAAATAGTATGTATCACTGAGGAAATGTGTACTTAAAATGAAAATAGAAAACCTGGCAGTTTTCCAAAGAGAGCAGTCGCCTCACCACTGACTGCTTGAATGGACTATTATGTAATTCCAATCTTTGCCATTGTCTAAGAACATCAAAGGGACCGCAATCCATAACACACAGTGCATCTTAAATCCCTCTTTTCTGTCTTCTCCAATCTTGTCACGACCACAGCTGATGCGGAGCCTCACTCTCTCAACTCTCACTATCCTTCCCACCTTTCTAAATGCTCCAGCTTGCCTGACTTCTGCTTTTTGGATTTTTTATAGTGCCCCTGCTTTCCTGGGGGTGGAGGAGAAGAGTGGTTCTTGGATCAAATATTGCTGCACCCATTCTCCCAATTCTGACTTGACAACTCTAGCAACACCTCTGGCAAGGTCAGATTCTCACACGATGGAGGAGGAAGAGAAAGTGAGCCAAAAAAGACCAAATAAATTCCCTATTTCTCTTTTCTGGGGTGCAGTGGGTATGAGTAGACTAGGAACACTTGTACTCTAATAAATATTGTCACACTGACTCTTTTCCTTTTGGCCACACCACATAGGGTGGCTCTTTTTACCCAGGAAATCCAATCTGTGCCCTCAGCCATGAAGGTAAGACTGGGCTGTCTTCTAAACAAACTAAAGAAAGCCTGGAAACCTCTCTTTAGCCCACCTTAAACTGCTCTGACCAGCTTAACTGTTCTTAACTGTTCCTTAACAGCTTAAACTATTCTTGCCCTTGATGTCTCCTGACCAGTGGGGAAGGTCAACTTCAGTTCACGTCCACCCAGTGCTACTTCTATTTTTTCCCTTCCTCCAACTCCCAAAACTGATGTCAGTCATGTTTTTAGTAAACTTTCCCCCATCTGAGGCTCTGTGTGGTCCTACCACAGCCAGAACTGTCTTTCTGAATGAAGGCTTGGGATTTTATAAACGGCACTAGACACTGACGTCTGGGGAATTTGGCCTAGGTGCTACTTGAAACGGAAGCCCAACATCCATTGCTGTGGCTGGGTCTTACCTCTGGAAGCAGGCGGCTGGGGCCCAGCATGACTGCACAGACAGATGGAGCTTTCTCCTGTGTCTTCAAAGGAGAATCCCAAGCAGCAGCAAGCCAGCAGCCACACAGCAGCTCTGTCTGTGGTAGGATGCTTCCTACTCAATCACAGCCAGGTGTGATTTCATGATAGACAGTATCCCTTTATCTCTTATGCCCTTTGTTCTAGAAAAGGAAGCCAGTATGATTGCTTTTATCTTCAGATAAGAGGTGACCTTGAATCCAAATCAAATAGGAGAGACAATCCATGAATCTTACCATAGAGCTGGAATCTAACAATAATTGCTAACACATCTTAACTACTTGCTATGTACCTGACACTATTCTAAGAGCTTTGCATATTTTAATTTTATTTAATACAAAACTCCATGAGAAACCACCATTATCCATCTTTGAAAATGAGGAAACTGAGGGTCAAAAAGGTTAAGTAACCACCTAAGATATCTGGCATTATGTTTCAAACCTAAATGCTTAATAGCTACATTACACTGCCTGTCCTCTAGTGTTTGTGAGTGAGGCGAAGTCTGAAACGGATATCCTTGTCCTCTTAGCCAGGACCAGATATAGTTGGGTGAATGTGAAAGGAGAAAGGGAGCTAAAATCATGGCAGAAAGTACAAATTCTAAGGTGGAGAGGACCCTAAATAGTGTGGTGACAGAGAGCACCTTTGAAGATAATGATGCTAAGACTAGCTAATATACAGCCATAGATCCACACCTTCTAGGACACCCCAACAGGTAGTGGGAATATAGGCTCCCCAGGTACCTTAAAAGGTCCCAAAAGAGCCAGAAGTTAGACATAAGCCTTCTACTTCCTTGAAGGATGCCAGGGAATTTCAGTGGTGTTGTAGCCCTGCACCTTCCTAATTAAACAGACTTGGGACAAGAGGCAAATAGTTCAGGTCAAGATACCCAATCAACACAAAGGAAATGTTCTGAAGCTATGTGCTGAGGAGTTACAGCATGCTGGACCCTTGTGTGAAGGTAAGTGGCAGTGTGGGAGGGCAGGAAAAAATCTACCCTCAGATGTGTCAGCGGCAAACCTTTTTTTTACTAAAAGTCCTCATTCAAGATAAAACATAACTGAAAAATATCAAACTGTCCTCTGATTCCAGAAAAATAGCTTGCCAGGAACATAATTTTTTCAAATTGCATCCATTTTATGACTAAGTGGGGCACTTGGCAGCAGTTCTAAATGACCCCTGAGACTAAGTATAGCTGCTTGTTCCTTCTGTGCAAAAGCATCTTCCTTTAATGCAGTCAACACCATCTCCTTACATCTCCACGGCATCCCTCCATCCACCCTCACCCCACACCAACAGGCCCCAAAGGCCCAAGGCAAGCTGATACCTCATTTCTGGAAATGTCACTGCTCTACCTCAATGGCCCAGTGACTGAATCACATGACCATTTAGAGTGACAGTCCACTCTTCTC
>NW_012149530.1:458723-465152 GCF_000956105.1 Propithecus coquereli | reverse complement strand
GTACAACAATTTAAAATCCCCTAAAACTGTTTTTCTATTTATTTTATTCATAAAGCACATGAAAAAGTAATTTTCCTAAAAGTAGAGAAAAACTGTGAAAGAAGTTGCAATTCACTTTATAGCATTTGCACATAATAATATTCATGTACTTCAAAACTTTTTTAAAGAACCTCGATATGAATGTACTGAGTTAGATCTAGAAATTATATAACAATCTATTTTTCTGCCTTTCATAAGTTTCAAGGAATCTCTTTGCCAACCTCAACTTTGAATCGTTCTAACATTTCAGAAACATCTTGCTTTCCCTAACCCATTATATCTGTCAACCGAAGAAGTAAATAGCCTAGCTTTCCTTTTCATTATTCTAATACTGAATGCTTCAAATATGAGTTACCTTAACATTGAGAAAATATTTTTATGACAATATTTCATAGACTTACATTTTAAAAGTAGGAGGTTATTTGCTTTCAGGGTCAAGACTAACCAGAAGTTTTGAGAGACCTTCCTGTTCTACTACCACCAGACCTCTACACGTGGCACTGTGGTCTTATAGGAAGCAGAAGAGTTTTCAAGGTACCCTCCTTCACCAACATATAAATAGAAAGACTATCCAAACCTGAGCTTTAAGCTCAAACTATGTGAGTAACGATAGTTAGGAGACTAGAAGCCTAAGTAGAACTGCCCATGGCTATGGGTAGAAAAACCTGAGGGAAGCTGCTAGGAGTCTGAGAAAATAGGAGCCAGGTGGCACAGGGCCAGACTGGACCAGCAGCATACCAGGAAAGAACAAAGTTACCCAGAGTTGCCACAAAGCCACAGCAACATAGCTGCATGTTAATCCTTGAAAAGAATAAGCTGAATCTGAAACTTACTCTGATCTCAGACACTTGATGAGGGGTATGATATTTGCATAGTTTTAATGTCTTCTCACAGATTATTTATTAGTTGAAAAGGAGAAAAAAATAATTATACTGTGGAGAAATCAGGCAGAATCTTGACCAAGTGATCAAAATTAACATCAGCATTGACAGACAGATGTGTGTACTTCTGCATGTGATACCCTGAGAAGGATATAACATCACCTATCCAGTATTATAGCGAAGAATTAGGAACTGCCTTAAAGACAGTATCTAAAATAACACAAAAAACTATAAAATACATTACAAATGATGAGTTACAAAACTTCAACAAAAACATTTAAGAAGACATAAATAAATGAGGAGCCATCTCATACTCATGGATAGAAAAATTTCACATCATAAAAATGTCAGTTTTCCCTAATTAATTCATATATTTAATGCATCTCCAATCAAAATGCCAATGGGGCTTTTCATATAATTAGAAAAGTTGATTCTAAAATTTCTATGGAAGAGCCAAAGATAACAACATTTCAGAGAACAAAGGAAGGGAGATTTGAACTACCATATGTATTGATGCATTTTAACACTATCTAAAAAGGCAATATGATAGTAGCATAAGGAAAAATGCTGACCAATGGAAAAGAACAGAACCCAGAAATAAGCCCATACCATATATGGAATTTTGGTAGGTGGCAGAGGTGACATGACCCATCACTAGAGAAAGAAGGGAACTGTTTTTTGAAAGACTCTTTTTTGCTTTTTCATATTGCTTTTATGGTTCACATTCATTGTTTATTGGTAAGGGGAAGAAGAAAGAATGGAGAGCAAATGAACAAGTAAAGAGACCACTCCATGTCTTTCCTACTGCTTCTGTTGCTGAGATGGTAGTCACTAGAACCTAGGCGTTTTTATATATTACATTTATAATTGCATCTATTTGAGAACAAGCCCAAGAAGGTCATGACTTGGCAAAACTCCTCAGATAAAAATTTGAATAGCATGCATAGCGCTTCACAAATTGTAGTGTGCGTAAGAATCACTCAAAGTGTTTGATAAAAAATGCAGAGATTCTGATTCAGTAGATCTGGTGTGGAGTCAGGAAAACTACATTTTAACAAGCTTCTGGGTAATTCTGAAAACCACATTTGAGAAACACTACAATATAGAGTTAGTGAACCTAGTGGTAGATGCCTCTCAACACAACTATGTAATCTTTCCCTCATCAACAAATTTTGTGGATATATTATTAGCTGAGAATTTGAACTTTTTCAAATGACCCTACAACAACCTGGTGAATGACAAGAGTTGGCTATAAATCTGAAAGCCTCCATCTCACTGCTAACCAGTTATACCACATCCAACAATGAGCCTTTTAGGAATCATTTTAGGCTGATTAGAAAACATAAGGGATCAATGTGAAAAGGTGGCATGACTTCCTGAATACAGAATGAGGAATATTTTCTGCTCCTACAATTTCATTTTCCTCACCATTTTTCCAGTGAGACAGTTTGGCACCATCCTAGTAACTACTGAGATTTCTCCATAGTTCACGGCAGCAGGGTTTCCCAGACCCTATGCACTCTTATCCCTACCACATGCAGACTTGAAGCCCTTGGCCAAGCACAATACACACAGCCAGACTCTATTAGCTTCCATCCACAGTGATGCTATCCCAGCAGTCCTAGCTCTGGTCTTGGCCAATGCTCCCAGCTTTGCATTTCAATGCTGGGTGAGGTAACCATCACTATAACTCAAAAGCCCTCAAGAAACAAACTTTCCTGACCATTTCTTGTAAAATAACACCAAAACAATGTTTTCAGAGAATAAGCAAGGTCTGGTACATTGCATTTTTGATAAACTGAAAAGAGTAAGTACTGCATGCTTCTCATATCTTTAACTATTTTTCTAATCTCTTATATTCCTCATTGACTAAATTAGTACTTTCTTCCTCTAATCAAGCATATTCTAAAAGTTTAAATTGTCTTGGAAAGCCTGGCTCAGAAATATTTACATATTTTTGGTACCTTGTTTATAAAGAAAATATACTTGAATGCATGTAGTTGGGTTGTCATTAATGATTGCCTCATATCATGAGTCCCAAGTTGGGACTCGTCAATACAGGCCCCATCCATACAGATGTAGAGGACTTCACTCATCCCCTTCTCATTAGGTATTCTTTTCTTAGACTTACATGAGTCCCTAGGGTTATCTAAGGGGCAATGTGCGAGTAGGGTAAATCAGATGGAAACTGAGCAAGTCTTAGGCAATGACAGAGGTTGTGCCTGTTGAGTGGGCACCAGGGAGGTATCACCTACTGGTAAAGTGAAAGCTTCACTATTTGCTATCTAAAGAAGCTGTGGTAGCCTCTGTGTTTAAGCAAAGGTGGGCTGCTGCTGAGAAAAGCTGGGAAGTCTGTGACCTACTTACCATGTAGATACTGCCTCTCTTGCCATTATGGACTGAATTGTGTCACCCCCCGCTCCAAAATTTATATGTTGAAATCCCAGAGTATCCTAAGTACCTCAGAATGTGACTGTATTTGGACCTAGGCATTTAAAGAGGTAATTAAGGTAAAATTAGGTCATGTGAGTGGGCCCTAATCTGATCTGACTGATGTCCTTATAAGAAGAGAAGATTTGGACACAGACATGCTCATGTTGAGAGAAAAGACAATGTGAGGATACAGGGGAGAGGCAACCATCTGCAAGCCAAGGAGAGAGGCCTAAGAAGAAACCAACCCTGCCAACACGTTGATCTTGGATTTGTAGCTTCCAGAACTATGAGAAAATAAATATTTGTTATTTGAGTCACCTGGTCTGTGGGATTTTGTTATAGCAGCCCTAGCAAACTAATATATTGTCAAGTGAACCCTTTTGGATCTCTTGAGCAACATTCATTTTCTCTTCTTGGGCAACTTCAACATCAACTCCTTACTCCTCCCCACCCACTTGTGTCTTACAGTTCTCTTTCTTTCTACTTCTTCACTCAATCCTCACTTATATTAGTTTATTAGTGCTGCCATAAGAAAGCAACACAAACTGGGTGGCTTAAAACAAGAGAAATTTACTCTCTAATGGTTCTGAAGATTAGAATTCCAAAATCAAGGTGTTGTCAGAGTATACTCCCTCTGAGACTCTGGGTAGAATTCTTCTTTGCCTCTTCCTAGCTTCTGATGCTAGTTGTCAATCCTTGGCATTCCTTGGCTTGCAGCTACATCATTCCAGTCTTTGCCTGTCATTACCTGGCATTCTCCCTGTTTCTCTGTATTCCACGGTGTTTTCTTCTTCTCATTAGGACAGCAGCCGTACCAGATTTAGTGTGAATTTTAATGACCTTATCTTAACTTGATTACATTGCAAAGATCTTATTTTCAAATAAGGTCATATTTATAGGTACTAGGGGTTAGAACTTCAAAATATCTTTTGAGGGGACACAATTCAATTGTCCATTCCAGGGAAAGTTTAGATTTTCAGTCTCAAAAAATCCATCTCCTTTTATATTTTTGATGAAATTTCCTTCCTTTCACCTCCTCTGCAACAAGCCTACATTTTTCTAACACGCTGAGGAATTCTAAAAAATAGTAACCCCTGCTAAGTATATCAAAGCAAGGATTTTTAAATATGTTTTTTTTTTTCAGTGATTTATCTCCTGTACCCTTAACAGTGCCTGGCACTTAGAAGGCCCCATAAATATTTCTTGAATAAATGAATGGCTTGAAAGACTTATGGCATACTCTATTTTCTGACTTGCCCTATACTTGCCCTTGGGTGAAAAAATAGACCCAGCTAATTTCTTAAATATGGGGATGTGAAAGTAGAAAATACAAGAAAAAAATGTCTCTTAATAACTCAAAATACTATCCATTTGCATGCTACAATAGCCAAAGAATATATTTCCAAGATAAACCAAAAGGTTGTATCAATAGGCAACTCAGATGATTTATTAACATGTTAAAAAAAAAAACCTATTGCCTTTACTCTTAAATGTTATTAATAGATAGGAATTTAAAGTAGGTGCTGTCTCATTTATTAAGACTTAGAGGTCTTTGGGAGCAACATTAGAGAAATCATGAACTAAAAATTGACCTCCCAAAACATGTCAGCCTACAATAAAGACATATATTTGACACTGGAATAATCTGGCACAATAGCCCAATTTTGCACAACATGTATTAAAGTTTAGAGCTGAGAGAAATGAAATTACCTTATTTTCAAAAACCACTTTGGTAAGTCTAATATAAATTAAAGATGTTAGGGGTAAGTTTCAACAACAACAAAAAAAACAAACAGAGAAATCTGCAGCTACAAGGAACAAACAAACACAGCCTGCCCAAGCTCTTTTTTTAATGGCAGAGCAATGCTGGCAAGTGATCCCTTTCCCCTGAGGGTGTGATCCTCCTCTCCAAGGTTTTCAGTCCTCACCCAGGTTCCTCACTACTCTCATTTCCATTAGCTTTTAGTGTAGAAACTACCCTATTCTATTTCTTTATATATTTTTCTGTCTCTAGAATAACTATCTAGAGACTAGGGACTCTTATTTTTTTCACTGCTGATAGTCTAATGCTTTAAAACATACTTAGCACAAAGCAGTTTCTCAATAAAGCTTTGTCAGCTGAATGATTGACAAAAATATTCAGTAGAGTGTCTCTTAAAATGGAAAGCATGGACCCAAAAGAGACTGATAGGATAATTATAAGAGAATCTTATCCAAAGAAACAATGAAAATCTGAATTGCATGCAGATGGTAGGCAGAAAGCTACATGAGAAATGAAGTGAGATACAGTTCGAGAGTAATTTAAACACAGCATTATTTGAAAATTGCAATTCTTAATAAAAAAGTGGAAAAAGTGGAATAGAAGAAGGGTATAGTAGAGCCCTTAGAGTTTCATAAGGAGTCTGGGAGCCATTTACATTTTAAATACTGAAAGGTCTATAACCAAATATCTCTATGTACCCAAATCATTACATTTATTTTCTTTACATAACTACAAAAAAAAGTCAGCCTTTATGGAGCACAGTAAAATGCTAGTGTCAATGCCATTTTACAGACGGGGAAGCCAAAGGCTTAGAGATAATGAACTACTGCTCAAAGTCCCAAAACCAGAAAGTGGAAAAATTGGACTTTGGATTTGGAAGATGTAAGTTAGGAAGATTAGTTGAGATCTCAAAGATACCCATGGTCAATTTTGATTCTAGTTCAATCTAGTCAACATGGTTCGAAAACAAATCATCTCACTTCTTTCCTCATATGAGTTTGGGTCTGGGCACATTGGCAATTACTATAGTTCTCATAGTATTGCTCAAAATTTTTCTAGCTCTTTTGTATAGAGGATCTCAAAGCACTTTTAGTAATTATGAATTATCATATTATCAATGGTTACACTTGGTGTCCAATTACAAAATAATTCAATACACTTACCTGTGTCTTCATTGAATTAAGAAACTGCATTTTGCATTATTGACTAATATCTTCCACTTTGTACTTTCTAAAGAAAGCAGTGACATTTCTTCATGCTGTGGCATAACTCTTAGCTTCTAAAAGACTAGAAGAAGAAAGGGGAATTTTATCC
>NW_012149530.1:422697-458603 GCF_000956105.1 Propithecus coquereli | reverse complement strand
GGAGAAATGGATATACAAAGTAAATAGCAATAAAAAAATTTTAAAAAGCCAGTACCAACTTGATATCAAGGCCAAGAAATGATACAACAACAAAAAAACTACAGACCAATATCCCTTATGACTATAGATGCAAAGCTCCTCAATAAAATACAAGCAACCTGAATTCAACGACACATCAAAAAAATAATCCATCATGACAAAATGGGCTTCATTCCCAGGGATGCAAGATGGCCCAAGATGCAGAAATCAATAAATGTGATTCACCACATAAACAGAAATAAAAACAAAGACCATATGATCATCTTAATAAAAAAAGCATTCAACAAACAGCACCCTTTCATGATAAAAACCCTCAACAAACTAGGCATAGAAGGAACACATCTCAAAATTATAAAATTCATATATGACAAATCCACAACCAAAATGAATGGGAAAAAGTTGAAAGCATTCCCCTAAGAACTGGAACAAGACAAAGGTGCCCACTGTCACCACTTCTATTCAACATAGTACTGCAAGTTCTAGCCAGGGCAATCAGGCAACAGAAAGAAACAAAGGGTATCCAAATCAGGAAAAAGGAGGTCAAATTATGGCTCTTTGCTGATATGATCTTATATCAAGAAAACCCCAAAGCCTCTACCAAGAGACTCCTGGAAGTGATAAATAAGTTCAGCAAAGTCTCAGGATATAAAATCAATGTACACAAAACAGTAGCATTTCCATATGCCAATAACATTGAAGCTAAAAGTCAAATTGAAGACTCAATACCATTCATAATAGCTACAAAGAAAATAAAATACCTAGGAATATACTTAACCAAGAAGGTGAAAGATCTCTACAAGGAGAACTATGAAACACTGAAGAAAGAAATTGTGGATGACACAAACAAATGGGGAAATATATCCTGCTCATGGATTGGTAGAATCAACACTGTTAAAATGTCCATACTACCCAAAGTGATTTACAGTTTCAGTGCAATCCCCATCAACATACCAATATCATATTTCACAGATCTATAAAAAAATAATTTTGTGCTTCATTCAGAACCAGAAAAGAGCCTGAATCACCAAGTAATCCTAAGCAAAAAGAACAAAGCTCGAGGCATGTTATCAGACCTCAAACTATACTGCAGGCTATAGTAACCAAAACAGCATGGAACTCGTATAAAAATAGAGAAATATACCAATGGAACAGAATAGATAACCCAGATATAAAACCATCTACCTACAGCCAACTGATCTTTGATAAAGCAGACAATAATGCACACTGGGAAAAAGAAGCCCTGTTCAATAAATAGTGCTGGGAAAATTGGATAGCCACATGCAGAAAAATGAAACAGTATCCCTACCTCTCACCACTCACAAAAATTAATTCAAGAATGGATAAAAGATTTAAAGGTAAGGCATGAAACCATAAGAATACTAGAAGAAAATGTAGGAAAAACTCTTCTGGACATTAGTCTAGGCAAAGAATTTATGAAAAAGACCCCAATGGTAATTATAGCAGCCACAAAAAAACAAATAGGACTTGATTAAATTAAAAAGCTTCTGCACAACTGAGGAAATAATCAACAGAGCAAACAGACAACCAACAGAATGGGAGAAAATATTCACAATCTACACATCTGATAAAGGGCTAATATCCAGAATCTACAAACAACTCAAACAAATAAGCAACAAAAAAATAAACAACCCCATTAAAAAGTGGGCAAAAGACATGAACGGAAGCTTTTCAAAAGAAAGTAGACAAATAGCCAACAAACATGAAAAAATGCTCAACATCACTAATCATCGGGGAAATGCAAATTAAAACCACAAGATATCACCTTATAACTGTTAGAATGGCTTTTATTGAAAAGTCCAAAAACTATAGATGCTGGCATGGATGCAGAGAGAAAGGAGCACTTTTACACTGCTGGTGGGACTGCAAATTAGTACAACCCCTATGGAAAACAGTATGGAGATTTCTCAAAGAACTTAAAGTAGACCTACCATTCGATCCAGCAATCCCACTACTGGGTATCTACCCAAAGAATTCTTTTTATCAAAAATATCCCTGCACTCGAATATTTATGGCAGCACAATTCACAATTGCAAAGTTGTGTAATCAACCCAAGTGCCCATCAATTCATGAGTATAATAGATTAACAAAATGTGGTATATTCAAGGTATGGTATACTCCATGCCATGGAGTACATCACAGCCATAAAAAAACGATTAATTAATGCCTTTTGCATCAATTTAGGAAGAACTGGAGACCATTATTCTAAGTGAAGTATCTCAAGAATGGAAAAACAAACATCACATATACTCTCTGATAAATTGGAACTAACTGATGGGCACACAAGTACACAGAGGGAAGTAAAAATCATAGGAAATCAAGCAGGGGGTAGGGGGAGGAGTGAAGGGGCAAAAACCCACCTAATGGGTACAATGAACACTATCTGGGTGATGGGCACATTTACAGCCCTGACTCAAGCCATGTATCAAAAACATTTGGACCCCCTTAATATTTTGAAATAAAAAAAATAGAATTAAAAGAGGCAATAAGTTTTTTTTAGGATATATAACAAATAACAGTTAATGAGTGTAGAATATGCTTGAATTAGATACATCAAATGCACAGCCTCAGCTTCTCTCCATCTCACCTGTCTTCAGGGCCTTGAGCCAGTTCCACTAAGTCACCACCTCATAGGCCAATTCTAAAACCCATAGAGCTGTGTGGTTCCACTGAATACAACCGGCAAAGCCTGTAATTTCTGCTCTTCTCACCATTTCCTGACTCAGATGAATTATTCAGCTACCAGACATGGAATATGGCTTCTCTAGCAGCCAAACTTAATGACATAACCCAAAAATGCAAGAGTATCAACTCCCCATAGTTTATTTTGATCAGTGAGCAACTGGAGATGGGAGGGAGCCAGTAGATAGATTTGTTTTGCATTTGCCCCTACATGGACCATTTTGGGACAATGTACTTTTAAACAATCTGACAGGAGATTTCTTGCATGACTAGAAGACTGCCAGTGTTTCTCTGTAAAGCCAAGGATAGTGCACCACCTTATGTTTGCTTTCTTCCCTCTTTACCTGACTTACCTTTTTGCTCACTCTCGCCACCCTGGTATTACTTTTACCAGTAAAATGATAGCACCTTAGCTTTGCTACAGGCTATGTTTTCCAAGGACCCTAGAAACAGTCTTATGTACTATTTGAATGTTCTCAATGAACAACGTATAAAATTGGGTACATACTGAGCTTCTAATTAGTAGAAAAGCGAATGCTTAAATGATAAACAGGAATCATGCTGCTGCTTCTTGAAGAGTTCAGCACAATTTTTGTGCTCAATTTGTAAGTCAACTACAAATGCCCATTAATGTTATCATTTTAGTAGTGTAACATCATGGGGAAAAGTTTGTTTACATAATGATATTTTTTCCACTTTGAAAAGAAAATAACACAATCACAAGTCTATTTTTTTTTTAGGCAAGCATGAAAATGAGGTATATTAAGGAGAGAAAGATAAAGGTTTACAGAGCATGGTACCTACACCACAGATGATGACCGGACTCACTGCAGCAGAGCAGGCAAAAGGAAGGGCAAAGAGAGAGGTTGGCTAGCGTCTACATCTTATTTTATAGTGTCCAGATAGGTCCCTCCCTTGTGGTTCAGAGTTCACCATGGAGCCCCTTTGATTCGACAGTTGGGAGTCACATGACCTGAGCCTTAACTACACATGTGGGTTCTAGCTCACTTTCCAGACTTTATGGTACCCATATGGCTTTTTGAGGAGAAATAATACAACCAATCATCCAAGTACTCATCTAAAATTTAATTATGACTATCAAATAAAATCTAGGGAAATAGCAATAGAAACTACTAACCTTATCTTAAAACCCACCCTTCCCCCACCTTCCACCCTACCCCAGCAAACTGCATCCAGCTGTATCCTGTTGTCTAGTTACCACCCTTCAAACTGAGAATAATCAGCTGAATTTCAAAATGGAATTAAGCAACTTCATTTGATTTCCTCTGCTTGCCTCACATGAAAAGACATAAAAATGAAAATGGATTGGTAGAGATGGTTAGGAACAGTCAGGTGAACACATAACACTGCCATAGATCGCATTGTTTCAGGGAGCAATGGGCATGGTAGGCACAATTAGGCTTAACAGAAGAAAAAACAATCAGCTGAGAAGAAAAAAACAGAAGAAAAAACAATGAGATACAAGGGAGCAATTTTGCACAAGGAAGTTAATGTATTTCCTTTATAAAAATCTCAAGGAAAATCTGAAATGTAAGTAAAGGAATTGGGAAAAGAGATGCTATAAGAGAAACCCTTGACTTTTCTCTAACCACTGCAAAATTTCACTAGAACAAACTCTTCAAGCCATGAAGATTACAACTGCCAGTTATAAGAGTCATTCCAATAAGAGGTTTGCTGGCTACTTTAAAGATTTTTAAAAAATAAGGAAATGAAAACGGATTGCTCCCATGGCATAAACTGCTTATTGAGTTTTAACGTCTTCCTCTTTGATAGGTTTCAGCCAGTACTAATCAAAACCAAACATGCGTTAACAGCACAAGAGATAAATAAGTAAACATGTTGAAAAATTAGAAGATGCAGTCAATATTTCCCCCCTGAGATTTATCTCTGAGAGTTAGAAATCAGAGTCCTTCATATTAAGAGAGTCTGTTACCATTATTAACACAAGATAAGACTGATATATAAATAAGTTGCCAAAATATCAAAAAAAAGAACTTGGTAACTATACAATTCTATTTATTTTTGTTGATATTTAAAAGCTACAGCCTATTTAGTTCTATATTAGACATTCTGTTATTGATTTGGTAAATTCTTTAAAGCTAATCCTTTAATCTCACTTTCACTTACTCTGTTCGGACATCCTAACTGTGGATTTCTTCTCTCCTAGAATAAAATTATTCTAATAAGCTACATCCATCCCTACCCTCGTTCCGTGGTATTTCTAGCAATGGGATAAATGCCAGGATCTGTAAGATTTCCAACCATTTAGGGAAGATGATCTTTCAAAGATAACACTGTTCCTAGATCTTTCTGTTGCTTCATCAGAATTTAAAGATTTTCCTTCCTTTTTCTTTGAGTTCCTGCCACATTTTCAGTTACACTGGATTATAATAGATGAGCGAACTAATTTTTAAATAATATTAGCTAATACAGTGTCTCTCCAAGAGAAAATTTCTAACAATTTAAAAGACAAACATTTTAGTCACCATGGAATGCAAGTGGGAGGAAATTTGTGGCCAGAGGACTATTCTATTTTTCTCCAATTATATAACATGGAAGGTTGCCTAGCTAACCTATGCACAGTGCCAGTCCTAGGTTAAAGAGACAAATTAATTAATAGCATGGGCAAGTAAAACAGCAATTTAAACAGCCAGGTAATGGATTTCTAGGGTCAGGCCCTGGACCTCGAGTATCCACACAATTACAAAAGCAAATGACTGTACAGTTATTGCATAGATGCTTTTATTGCCAAAGTTGTTATACATAAGTAGATTTCAATACTTATTTTGTCCCCCTTAAATTGCCATCACATTGCTAAATAGCAAGAACATTTAGACCAGAAAATTGAGTTATTTTTTATAAGGAAAGTTAAGTGGACAGCAGCTGCAGGATTAATACATTCCCCTTGATTTATTTTTTATTTACAGATGCACATTTTCATTAGCTGGGATTTGAACATAATGGATTTTTACAACAAAAGCAAAAGCAGCCCAATTCTGGCTTTTAATACACAGATGGGCTTCTCTCTGTCTCCTTGGACAGTTTTGAGTGTATCTTCTTCCAACACAGCCCAGATGTGTCTATTTGTAAATGTTCAGCTTGCAGCCTCGAGGCAGAGGGCATAATTTCCCTCCCTAATCTGCAGAGCAAATCTCAGATGCAATGTGTTTTCTGTATGGATGTGAGGAAGTCCCAGGGAGGTGGCCTGGAAATGTAAGCAGAATTTTTTCCCCTTCCTCACATGTAAATGAAGGCACTTCATGCCTCTGTGATGGTTTCTTCAGTTATCTATCTGTGTTTGCTACAGTGCTTTTCTAGAAGGCCGTAGGCTATATCACTTCTTTTTGCCTCAGAAGACAATCAAATGTGTGTTGTAAGTGTCCCAGACTAATGGTTCGATTTGATCACAGTTATTGAACTATCTTCTAACGCTCTAAAATGCTTCTTGTTTTAGACCTCAAATGACAAAAGTTATAAATACGCACAGATTCTCAAGATTCGCAGTACATATTTTACTGACCAGTCTTATTTGTTTTGGTGCCCAAGTCATGTTTAATAATTAAATAAATGCACCGTCAATGTCATGAGGAACTTGGAAGATTTCCAATCACAGCCCTGACTTAGCTTTGGAGATGGTGCTTCTAGGAAATCTCAGGACCTCTGGTTTAGAATTTTACTCAATTTTCTGTGTTAGGGTAGCAATACAGTATTCTATACCATTAAGAAATTTATAGAGTGCAGTGCTACTGGACCAGCCAAGACAGTAAGTAGGTTTCCAAACAATCAATGGCACGTATCTGGAGTGCTGAGGGGACGCAACAGTAGCCAGAGTCTTCATGATTACATGATCACAGATTGCAGAAAACATCTGAGCCCTGATCCTAGGGTTTACACTCTGCCTTTTTCCTATTCATATCCCTTACCAGGCCCTCAGAGTCTTCAAAGGAAGTTAAACAACTGGAGTAGCAGGTAACCCTTGCCTACTCCATACTTTTCTCTATGTCCCTGTGCCTAAAACCACTAGGGAATTTGGTTGAAAAGAAAGATAGGCTCTAAAATATTAGCAAAGCAACCAGAACATTTTCCCTGAGATTTTTTACAATCGCAAGCTTCCTAGCTCATTGCCTTAGGGAAATTTTTTTCACTTTCCTTTCACACATGCTTCTCCATATTTATGGATGAAGGAATTATCACCAAAGACAAATTATTGTTAAATCTGAGGCTACAAAATGTTTGTGCTTGTTGGAGCATATTGCCCCATTGTTTTATCAGCAGGGGGGTGAGCAGGGTGACTTGTGAAACAGCATCCACCCTTTCTATGCCAAATGTAAAAAAGGGATAAAATGATGCTCCCAAGCACTGATGGTGGTCCTTACTTCAGCAAAACTAAATGAGCTGTACACCTTCCAAACTACAGCAGTGAGAAAGAGAACTCAATTCTCTATCCAAAGTGTCTTCTTACCCAGCTGGAAGCCACTTTCATGTGAAAATCTATACACTGAGTTTCAATCCACAGTGTGTTTTCTAACAGTTCATCTGATTTCTTGTAATCTACAGTATCATAGCATCACTCTCTGTTTCAAGAACTTGAGTAGTTAAGGCACCATTTAAAGGTCCCTTGTTATCAAATCCTATGGCAATAATCCTCTTTGAACTTTACCTCCACTTCAGATGCAATATTTGTTGTGTGGAATTTGTAGTCAGTGTTTGGTGCTTAGGTTTTATTTGTCCAATTTTTTAACTTAGCATGAGTTCTTCTGAGATTCACCTCTGCTTAGCTAAAGCAATCATAGAATAAAAACAAATACATAAATAAAAAGGATATTTTTTCATACAAATACTGACTCAACCTTAACTGGAGTGGAGGGAGTCGTGCAGCAGTAATAATAAAAGTGGCAAACGTTAGCAATCTGCTTCATAGCATGAAATAAAATGTATTTTAGTAAAAACATGAACACTGCTCCAATGGTAATTTTTCACACAGCTGTGATAAAAGAACAATAAAAGTGACAAGGCGTAACAATTCCTGAGTAAACACACATATAAAATGAAGTGCAAGTTCGGATCTAGTGTTTTGTTTTACTTGCAGACTCTAAACCTACCATGCTGATGATGACTTGATTTTTTTTAACAGCTATCGGTTTTGTTCACTTGTCCTATTTAATGGATGCTAAAGGTTTCCCAAAAAAAATGTTGCATTGAGATATTCTTTCCTAGCCTATGCATATGACATTTTGTCACTTTGTAACATTATATACTTCTGAATAGATAGCCTATCTATTGCCTCTTGATAGGAAGAAAAAAAGCAAAAGCAATACCAATGAATCTTTCCTATGGAAAAATTCCTCAGAAATTATGTTATTCTGTCCCTGCTTATTAAAAAATCTGAGTCTTTCCCAAGGTAATAGGATACTTCTTTAATCACTGGAACAAATGGATGTTTGTCTAACAGTCACAATTATTTTTCAAAATAGAAACAGAGCTTCTAGAATGTTCTTGGGGCAAATAAATGATTTTTAAGGAACTTGAAAGATAAAATGTATTCAGGAAAAAGATAGCTATATATTTTCATAAGTATAATCACTTTCTGCACAATAATCTGTGACCTCTGGGTCAAGGCATGGTTAAAGGAACATAGATAAGCCCCAAACTGATTATTTCTCCCTTAGAACAAAGAGCTACTTTCCGATCCACATTAAGTTTGTGAACGATTCCATCCGGTAGCTACAAAACATATCCTAACTTGTGGCTCTCACGTTCTAAGTGCCTTTATTCTTGACCTGGCACACAGTATGTATATATGTCTGTATATATGTATGTATGTATGTATTTACAAACATATGGCAAGTACCTGTATGGGACAGGGTAGCTATAGACACCTAGGACAGCCTGCATGTATGATTGTAGCAGAGGTACTTGTTCAACAGAGTTCTGTGTTGCTATCCCACAGTGCCTAGGAAAGTGTCTTCCTAGCCAGACACTGTATTTCCTGGTCTTTCTTTGTATCTAGATGCAGCCAGATGGCAGGTGCCTGTGGAATGTAAGCAGAAGAGATGTGATCCCATCTGAGCCAACGTGGTTAAGAACCAGGTGCACTCTCTCTGTTCTCTTTCCCTTACATGGCATCAGTGGAATCCACATGCCAAAGATGGCAGTGTCCCAAGATGGAAAGAATTTCTGCAACAACACACAGACGACAGCCTGCCAGAAACCATGTTAAAGTATAACAAGAGTGAGAATAAACTTCAGTTGTCTTAAACCACAGTCATGTACCACATAACAACATTTCAGTCAACAACTGACTGCATATACAATGATGGTCCCATAAGATTAGAACGGAGCTGAAGAATTCCTATCACCTACTGACACCATAGCTGCCATAAGGTCATGGCACAATGCGTTGACTCATGCTTATGGTGATGCTGGTGTAAACACCCCTACTGTGTTGCTAGTCATGTAAAAGTATAGCACATACAATTATGTACAGTATTAATACTTGATAATAAACAACTATGTTACTGATTTATATATTTACTATACTATAATTTTTATTATTATCTTTCTACTTATATAAAAATCAGTTAACTGTAAAACAGCCTCAGGCAGGTCCTTCAGGAGGTATTCCAAAAGAAGGCATTGTTATCAAAGGAGACAACAGCTCCATGCATGTTATTGCACTTGAACACCTTTCAGTGAGACAAGATGGGTGGAAGACACTGATTTTGGTGATTCTGACCCTGTACAGGCCTAGGCTAATGTGTATGTCTGTGTCTTAGTTTTTTGCAAAAAAATTTAAAAAGAAATAAAAAATGTGAAATTTTAAAAATAGAAAAAAGCTCATAGCATAAGGATATAAAGAAAGAAAATATTTTGTACAGCTGTACTATGTGGGTTTTAAGCTAAGCGCTATTACAAAAGAGGCAAAAAGCTAGAAAAAAATTTAAAAGTTTATAAAATAAAAAGTTATTGTAAGCTTGATTAATTTATTAGTGAAAAAGAAAATTTTTTATAAATTTAGTGTAGCCTAAGTGTACAGTGTTTATAAAGTCTACAGTAGTGTACAATAATGTCCTGGGCCTTCACATTCACTCACCACTCACTCACTGACTCACCCAGAGCAACTTCCAGTCCTGCAAGCTCCATTCATAGTAAGTGCCCTGTATAGGTGTACCATTTTTTATCTTTTACAGCATATTTTTACTGTGTTTTCTATCTTTATATATGTTCAGATACACAAATACCATTGTGTTATAACTGCCTACAGTATTCAGTACAGTAACATGCTTTACAGGTTTGTAGCCTAGGAGCAATAGGCTGTACCATACAGCCTAGCTGTGTAGTAGGCTAAACCATCTAGGTTTGTGTAAGTGCACTCTATGATGTTCTCTCATGATGGAATTGCCTAATGACATATCTCGTAGAATATATCCCTGTTGTTAAGTGATGCATGACTATGCATCCATTTTGGGTTATCTATTATGGTAATGAACGCAATTATATAAAGGAATCTTATTTTCAGAGGATCTTACCTCTATTAAGACAGAAAGCCCCTTTAAATGTTTTTGGAAATGCAATCAGATATATTTATATAAAATAATGAGGGTGATAAGGCATGTAACCAAAAATTATAGCTTATAATATCATCCACATAGTAGAATTAAGGAATATGGGCTACAAAGAAGGACAGGATCACTTAAGTCTAGAGTTATTGGAAAAGGCCTCATGGCAGAAACACCCTTTTAACTTGATTTCAAAGGATGGCTATCAATGTGACAGCAAGAAATGAGGTTGAAAGGCATTCAAGTCAGAGGGAACTGTGTGATCAAGCAGAGAGGAAATAAAGTGTAATGATTTGGGAATAGTGAATTGTCTGCCCAAAGGATTACAGCCTGCATAGAAGTAACCATAAAATGGTTAAACCGCAACCCTGTGAGTTGCCATAGTTCAGAACTTATTGATAACCTGACATATGAATTATAAAGTTCGTGGCTTTGGCATTGTGCACAGAGTAAGATGTATTGGAGGAAGGTCATCTCAGCTTAAAAGTTTTTCTCTTCTTTTCAAATATCCAGGAGCTACAACAACTCTCTCAACACTGTAGATAATGACAGAGTGATACAGGGATTTCAAAGATCTGAGAGGTCACAGAACAGAGAGGAGCAAAGCATATATCCAGTGAGCTCCAAAGTAAAAGGAAATCATTCCCCTGCAAACTGACATTTCTTAAGAAGCATCATGGAAGTGACAGAAATTCTCCAGTCCCAAAACTGCATGGATCTGTGCAGTCGTCAGCAAGAACAGGACAAGTAATATTACAATGATTAATTACACAGCCTTCTTCGACTTTGTGAATGAAACTAAAAATTTTGATCTTAATATTCAAAGCTCTGATAAGTAAGCATCTATCACAGATTGACCTGGTCTACAAAGGATGACTGGGAAACCTCGATGATGAGAGAGGGGATAATATAGCTAAGGAGTTCCCCAACTTTATTTAGAAGGGATTGAAAATTAAGAGCAGAACCCCACTATATAATAATTATTTTTGAATATTTTTATGCTTGAGTTGGTAATTTAGAAAATTATGTATGATTTCATTCCATAGTGTGAATATACTCATTCTGTAGAAGGATTCTTTTAGGAAGTCTTTAATTTATAATTAATGGATTATTCAATAAATGTTATCTATCTAGAAAACATGTCTGCATTATGTTTTAGTTTATATGTAGAATTGTCCATTATAGATAAATATCTATTGACAAATAACTCTGCTTCCCTGCAAAAAGCCAGGTAGGTCTTGCCTGTAAGGAGACAGAATATGCTGCATGCTTTAAGGTTCATCTTTGGCAAGGATGCAGAAGAGATCTACCCAAACATAAACCAGCTCCTATTGCTTCCTTTTTAGAAGTTTGAATCACAATAGAGTTTTACTCTATTTAAAAAAAAAAGCTTTCTTGCTTTTGTTTGCCTATTTAAATACATACATAGTTTTCAAACTTTTTTGCAAATATTGGGTGTCCTAGTGTTCTGTGTTGTTTGTTCAGCTTCTCTTGGGCTAGGGAAAAGAATTCAGAGGCTCATTACCAAGAGAGTACTACGTGAAAGCTCCACTACTGTGGAGAGAAGGTGTGGAGTGAGCAAAGGAGGTGGCCAAAACAGTTTCCCCAAAAGTTTGGCAGCAGCTTCATACTCCTGGAACTAATTAATAATTTCTTATTTCCAAATGTGTTCTTCTCCAGTGTCTCCACTTCTTTGGCTATTATGTTGCTTCCTCTCACCCTGTGCTACAATAATTTACAAGAGAAGTTTGGAATATATATTAAGCTTACATTGACACAAATGTTAAGGAAGACAAAAACATCCCCTCTCTGCACAGATCAGTAGCTCTTTTTCCTTTTAACATATTATTCCAGAAAATCTAAAATACATGTGACTGAAGATTCTTTTGGATAGCATAGAAAGGAGATGTACTCTGAGCATGGAAAAGAGAAAGAATTTTTCTGAAACCTTAATTCTTTCTCAAATGGAAAGCTATTGGAAAACTAATCAGCATAATGTATGGTCTCAAGAATATTTTGCATGCAAAAATAATAATTTAATTCAAAGACCTAAACCTAAATAGAATTTTCTCTCTATAGTGATCTGCTCTTACTCTACATTCTTACCTGGGCCTTCTCTCCCTTTCTTAACTGCCTTCCCCCAGTTCATTCTCTATGGAGTCACTAGAACGGGCTACCAAAAAATACACCCTTAATAGCACCACTCCCTGACTTTAATCACCTCATCGTCTACCTAATGCAAGTTCAGAAAACCACACAACACACTTTATAATCTCTCTTCTTTCTGATTTGCCGACCTCATTTCCTATCTTCCCACCTCCTTACACTCCAGCAATAATGACCTACTTTCATTTGTTGTAACATACCCTAGTGTTTCATGCACCCCATTAATTTGCTCATTATGTTTGCTTTGAGTAGAATGTGCCTTTCTTCCTTTGTTCACTTGGCGAACTCCTATTAATTTTCAAAACTCTTTGTACCAGTCAAGGTTCAATGTAGCAAATAGAAGCCGGCTCGGAATGTCAGACAGAATGGCATTTAATGCAGGGCATGAAGTACCAACAAAACTGTTGGAAGGACTAAAGAAGCACAAGTCAGGGGCCACCAACAACGTTTTCAGGTCACAACGTTGTAGCTATGATTCAGAAATTGGTAATTGCTGCTGATAGCCGAAGGTCGAAAAGCTACAAGAACTCTGCCTATGTTACAGCTGCCCTCATGGCCAAGGTTGGCAACCTGGCAGTGAGATGAGAAGTCTAATCACTGCAAAACACAATGTTTGCTGGATCCTATACCTCAGCTGCCATTACTACTAAAGGAAAAATGGATTCTACCTCCCTCCTGCCTTGCAAATTTTGCATTAAAGCTTCTCATTACAGTTTTTAGCCTTCCAACCCCAAGGTGTAGAGACATCGAAGGGAAGAAATAAGTGCTGAGGCCGGGCGCGGTGGCTCACGCCTGTAATCCTAGCACTCTGGGAGGCCGAGGCGGGCGGATTGTTTGAGCTCAGGAGTTCAAGACCAGCCTGAGCAAGAGCGAGACCCCATCTCTACTAAAAATAGAAATAAATTAATCGGACAACTAAAAATATATAGAAAAAATTAGCCGGGCATGGTGGTGCATGCCTGTAGTCCCAGCTACTCGGGAGGCTGAGGCAGAAGGATCGCTCGAGCACAGGAGTGTGAGGTTGCTGTGAGCTAGGCTGACGCGACGGCACTCACTCTAGCCCGGGCGAAAGAGTGAGACTCTGTCTCAAAAAAAAAAAAAAAAAAAGAAAGAAATAACTGCTGAGTGTCAACAGATAATATCTAATATTCCCTTCTCAGGCCTCATATCCTTGTCAATCTCCTCTCTGTGGACATTCTACCCCCTAAGAATCTTGGTTAATCATTCACTCCATGTGTTAGTTCACTTTGGCTGCTATAAAGGAATGCCTGAGACTAGGTAATTTATAAAGCAAAGAGGTTTATTTGGCTCACAGTTCTGTAGGCTGTACACAAAAGTATTGCACCAGCAGCATCTGCCTCTTGTGAGGGCTTCAGGGAGCTTCCAATGAAGGCAGAAAGAGAAGGAGGAGCAGTTGTGTCACATGGCGAGAGAAGGAGCAAGAGAGGGAGGAGATGGTACCAGGCTCCTTTAAACAATAAGCTCTCATATGAACTAATAAAGCAAGAACTCACTATCATCGTGGAGAGGGCGCCAAGCCATTCATGAGTCCCGTGACCCAAACACCTCCCACCAGGCCCCACCTCCAACACTAGGTATCAAATTTCAACATGAGATTTGGAGGGGCCAAATATTCAAACTATATCACTCCACTATATCACCTCTGTTCTTTTCCAAGCATATTCTTCTACTATCTTAGGAGTCCCACCATATTGTAATACTTACACACACATCTATTATAATATTTGCACACACATCTATACTTCAAGTATTATAAACACCTGATTATTATTTTATTCATCCTTTCTTAATCCCCAGTGCCTAGCATAGACTCTGGCACATAATATGCCTCACACATTTTATTTTACCAAATTTTATTAAATAGCCTTTTAATTTATAAAAAAAAATATTAACTTTGAAAAGTGAAATTTCCTATTTCAATCTTCTCTTTCAGTATATTTGAAAAATGTAGAGTTGGGAAGTGGTGACATTCAACTCTACTGAGATTTCAGTAAATTCTCCTTTTCTTGGAAGACTAATAGGATGCTATTCAAATAAAAATATGAATTTGGGGATTCCTTGGTTCTAGTGGATCATTTACTCATTGTTTTCTCCAATGATCAATTTGCAATACCCAATTGGAAATAGAAAATGAAGGATTTTATTGCACTTATTTAAACTGCAGTTCATTTATATGTCATGTTAACCTCTGGGCATGCTTATAAGCCTCACAAGTAAAAACGCAACATGCAATTTGAATTTATGTTCAAAAAAATAGACCAAGTATCAAAAAAATGTTCAAGCAAGGTTCAGAATATATTTTTATGTTTCATTCACAATAATCTTTTCACTTAAGTGTGGTGGATAGATAAAAATGTCTATATGTAGCCTTCTGCATATCTAGAGTGATACTATCTACTTTCACAAAGTAGACTGGGCACAGTCCTGTGATTCTAAATCACCAAGTTATATGTTTAAGAAATGCCTGTAGACACATAATATTCCTCTGGACTCTGTGCAAACACCCAGTTGACCACTGGAGGCTTGATTAGGGAGAAAACCAATATTTAATATCAATAAAACTAACAATGTCTTTTAAAATACTAAGCTGGAAATGTTTTATGTAAAATTATACCATGAACTAAGAGAATGTTATGTGGCTAAAGATGGATTTACTTTCAGTTTCACTTAATTTCAGTAAAAGATTCAAAAGTAAAATTAGACTATACAGAGAAAAATTAGAAGCAGACATTGCAGTTATCAGTAGAAAAATTAACTACAGGGTATATAACTTTCATCATCAGTTCTCAAGATACTTTCAAGTGTTTCTCTCGACTTTTAAAATGAAGGACTTGAGTTCACCCAATACTTGTGCTGAGAATATCAAAGAAGCAGAATTCAGCCTTGTTACTGACTAAATGTGTCTTCCCACCCCAAAATTCATACATTGAAGCTCTGACCCTAAGTGTGGCTGTATTTGAAGATGAAGCCTCTAAGGAAGTAATTAAGGTTAAATGAGGTCATAAGAGTGGAGCCTTGATCTCATAGGATTAGTATCCTTAGTAGAAGAAATACCAGAGAGAGCTCTCTCACTCTCTCGAGCTCTCACTCTTCTCTCTCTCTCCACAAAGGAAAGGCCATGTGAGGACACAGTGAGGAGGTGGCTATCTGCAAGCCAGGCAGAGAGCTCCTACCAGAAACTGCTCATGCACCACAATCTTGTGATCTTGGACTTCTAGCCTCCAGAAATGTGAGAAAATTAGTTTCTGTTGTTTAAGCCACTGAGTCTGTGGTATTTTGTCATGGTAGCCCAAGCAGACTAACACAATCAGCAAGTTAACCGAAATTCTTCTAGATCCTTCCCCTGCTCCTGCTCCCACCCAGACACACATACGATACCTTCACCAAAAAGCTGATGGCTTAGGAAGCAGCATATGGAAAAAGGGTGACAAAAAAGTATTAAGATTCTTATGCATCACTATCAAGGACAATGCCATATATACACTTCGTTCCTCTGAGATATCTCCTTACTTAAGGCTACCACAGATAACAATATTTACATAGATAAAATAATTATACTTAATTCACATCATAATAATGTTAAAGTAAGACCATCATGATGCGATTTAGGCACCTAGGGAAACCCTAAGCCATACACTTTTGTTGGTAAAACACTAAATGGCAATAATAAAAACAGTATTCTAGGGTCCTCAATCTTTCCTGTGAGAACAGAAAAGCTACTACATATTACTGTGGTAATTATTTATTGTATATAATGTGTTAAAAATTGTTCTAAATCTTGGCATTAGAATTAATAATAAGAATTAATATCTTTTAAATCATTTAATTACAAGCTAAATCTAAGAGATGGAAACACCCTCACCATTAATCAAATTCATACTTGGAAGGCATAAGACCCGCTGTTTCCTGGAAAAAGTATAATTTTGGTGAAACCAGCAAAAGGTATATCCCAAATAAATTGTTTCCCTCACCCTACTATCTACTTTCTTCCAAATCATTGGCCACTTACAAACACTTCTTCTGGCTCTAAGCTATGGCCTAAAGCCAAAAACTCCAAATTCAGAAATATCTTTAAATGATCAAAATATTTTGCTGGTTATAAAGCTATTATCTCTCAACTCCGAATCCACTGTTCTATACTTTTTTTGTGATCCTAAAGCTATAACTCTGAAAACTACTTAAGTCCTTTGTCAGAATCCAAGTGAAACTATTTCAAATTCCAGCTAGATTTTCCAAAATCAAAAACCGTTTCAAATACAAATGGATTATATATATATATATATATATATATATATATATATATATATAAAAGACTACTTTCCTTTAGAATGATTCTGCCTATGTGGTACAAATAAACATCAGTTTGGGGATTTTCTATACAGAAATGGAATCATGCCATATATTTTGTGGTGCACACAAAACAGTTAACTATTGATAGTAACTCCTAAAAAGTGAGAGTGAGAGCAAAAGAAATCTTCACTTTTCATTTTTGACATTGATTAGGTTTTTATACTGAACATTTTACTTTTGCAATTAATTTTTTAAACTTTATGCTGTTGAAGCAAACAATATTCTGTTTCCTTACACAGCTGTTGATAAGATCATTCGCACTATCATGTCCATTGCCTGACACAGCCTTTGGCACACAGTAGGCAGTCTACAGCACACAGACATTAACTGATCAATGCTGGCCTTGAGTTTCTCCTCTGTAAGTTGGAAAAAATAATGGACTATTATGATTCAACTCATGTAACGGTCCAGTCCGGGTTTTCTTCGTTGTGTTGAATACTCATGCCTTTGTAAGCATAACGCAAGCTTATGCTTTGGTTCAGTAGAACACTGGGGTCACCTTTATAGAACACAGATCACTCTATCAAAAGTGACTTCAAACTAAAATAGAAAATCCTTTATTTGTAGTTCTCAAACAAGATGAAAAAGAAAAATGGTCCTAGCAACATCTTTTTTATCACCATTTCCTTCTTTCACCCCTGCTTTCATAGTGGTTGTGCTTCCAATCTACATCCCTTAAGCCCCGGCCCATCCCACAAAAAAAACAAAAACAAAACAAAACTTCCAGCCATTTCTTTCTATTTTTCCTTTTCTTCTTGATTGTCTATCACAAAATCTCAGATAGTAATCTGTCCAATATGACACATTTTGGACAACCTCGGAAGGGAACAGTTTGAGTAGGTCAGGCCAGAATTCTTTTCAAATGAATAGCAGGGAGAAACTCAAGGAACTTACACAGGATAACTTATATCCCACCATGCTTGTTAACCCTGTGCAGGCTGCATGATGCTAAAGCTTTGTCTCTGTGGATTGAGGGCTCCAAATATATCCTTCATGACAGTGATATCCTCTCTGTAGAACTAACATTGTACTAGCACTAACGAGACAGGAAGCGAATTTTAAACTTGTTTTTGTGAGGAAAGTTACATTTGTTTAGAGTGGTAGCCTCCAGTTCTATGGCTCCATGATACCCCCACACACCACTAGAACAACTTTCACCATCTTTTCAGGCAGTAAGTCACTGGAGATATTACTATTTATTCACTTCACACTCGATACCCTTTAAGTTACATCAGCTCAAACACACGTGGACTTAAGAATCAGGAGACAGAATTAAAATTCATATGTTGTCAAGAAATTCATGATAATTATGGCAAACGTGATGTTTTGCTCAGTTTCACTATCAAGATTAAAAAGTTAAAAATGCATCTTCTACCATTCATTAAATCATATATGGGAATTATATGAAGTATATGCAATACTAGGAACGTAGAGCATACATACCAGGAAGCCAGTGGTTTCTTGCTTGAAATGTAAGGTAAAGTAAATGGAGTTTAAAGTACCAGTAGAAATAGTAAAATTTATAGCTGTTCAGGAGAAATAAGCAACATCATTCCCAAGAGAAATGGGTATGTCAAACAACCAGTGAAGAAGGGAGAGAAATTATTACAGCAAGGAAAGGAGAGAAATAGCAGAAACTAAAATGTTGAATGAAGAGATGCCTAGAAATAATGACAAAAAGGGTCTAATGTCAATGAATCCATCTGCCCACACCAGCCAGTATTGCCAGAGCAGGAAATTTAACAGCTTTTCATTTTACCATTGGCCTTCTATTGAATTACCGATAGAAAGCTCTTACCTCAAAATAGATGAAAAAACTAATTTGCACACAAATCAAAACCATCACAGTCTATTACACCACCTCCAAATTCTGACACTGAATCTCTCCACTTAATAAAAAAAAAAAACAAAATGCATCACAGCTCCTTTTGATAATCTCTACATTGGGTAATTTTTCTTTTATGTTCATTTGTTCCATTTCAGGGTGGAAATCCCTCACAAAAAATTAATCGTAGGACGCTGTCCAGTTATAGTTTAGTGCTCTGAGAACGAGATGAATAGCCAACCCATTATAAGGCTTGTTCAAGGCCTAGCAATCACTGCAAATGCTAGGTCATAGTTTGGAAGGCCGCCTCAATCCTTATCATTGCTCACAGACAGGGATAAGGTACGAAAACACTACTGAGTAATAACAGGTTACCTCATCACTCTTTACTACAGAATGTCGTCTTTCATCAGTGTCAATCCCAAATCAATTGGTTACAATACAACAGCAGTTATAAACCCCCTTTTGCCTTCTGCTTCAGTGTATTACAACCATTCTGTTTGTTTGTTTGTTTTCTCTTCAACCTCGATTTGCAGGAAAAGAACTGCAAAGATCAATTGGAAACCTCAACTTATGCGCAACTACTCAGAAATCATTTCTTTGGTATTGATGTAGTGTCAATGAAAACGACAGTGAAAAATACAATTTACTTGAGGGGGAAAAAAGAAATGCTCTCAAGAGCCATGCTAAAGTATAATAGAAAGGTTGAGTGCTTGGAATTCTTTTTTAGATAACCTAAGGGATAGAGGAAGAATACTAATCAATTGGTCCTCAGAAAAGTGTTAGCCTAATAGCCTCAGCATTCTCTTACAGTGTAGAAGTACAAAACTCTATTCTGAAAAAGAAAAATAACAGTACAGAGGTTATGAATGCCAGTAAGAGGCAATAACGGTACTTAGAAATTTAATAAACCACAGACAAGTCCTTAAAATTTATCCCAGGCAATAACCATAAATTGGTCAAGAAGTTATCCCCAAAGCTCTAGACCCATGTCAGAGGGGCACAAAGGAAGGGATATCCTAGTGCCTACTTGCCACTCTCTCTAAATCCCCTCCTTAATTCTTACTCTAGCCTATGCCAAACTCGAGGGTCCTGTTGGTTGGTATCAGGATTTCAAATCAGCTACATTTTATACAGATGCTCCAGGCAGACTGATACCACCAAAGAACACCACACCTCTTAGGTTAAAAGAGAAGAGATGTTTTTATTCACTTTGTATGATGTCAAACAAGAAATAGAACAACACTGACCCCAGAACACTCCATAGCTAGGATGGGAAAACATTGCAAATGACCATCATACCATGGTAGACAAATTTTTGAAATCTGAATTTTTGTCCCTCCCTGTCTCTTCCCCTTTCCCTTCCCAACTGAAAAGAAAGCTGACCCTGTGCTTTTTGCCTCAGGGAAGGTACGCAGCACGGATTCCTTGAAGAAAGTAGAATCCAATGGAGCCAAAGAGAATCTTGTAGAAAGAGGTAGAACTTTCTCTGAACTAACAAAAAAAGGTTCTCCAAACTGAGAAAAACAAGAAGTCTGTGGGTGTCTTCAGAGATGGGGACCTGCTTCCTGCTCACTAAAAATGTAGCAGGATCTCAGAAGGAAGGGCCAGTTGGTATAGGTTGTGGGGTAAGGTGCCTCACCCAAGAACATCATACTCCAAGAGTGTCACTAAAGCAGTGGAGAAGAGAGTAGCGAGGTGGGAAGGACTAGGCAAATGAGAATAAAAGGTCCTCCATCAGCACACAAGGTAAAAGGCCAATACAATCACAGTTACCCTCATAATGCCTTTAAATGCTCATGAGGTAGGATCTACGAACACATAATCTCTCAGTAAATGCAAGTCAGCCAGCTTCTTCCAACATTGGAACATATCATTATTTCTTCCATCAAGCCCCAGAGTGAGCCCCAGAGTAAGCACCTGGATTATGACAAGGGGTGATGTTGTGCAGAAAACACTCATCAGGAGGAGCACATTCAATTTAGCCAGAGGCTCATGCTTAGGGAATTGAAAAGGAATAATGAAGGATCAGATAAACAACTTCCACTCCTGAGCATTACCTTCTTGAGTTCTAGGTAAGTAAGCGAAATTCCCTGATTGGTTTTCGTCAATTTTTCTCTGATGACAGGGAATTGAGTTGCACTGAACTACATGAAATAATCCGATTAGATTAAAAGATAAATACAATAAACCAGAACCTCTGTGAGAAGAAAGTTTTCTCGATGACCTGTTATGTGGTTATCCTGTGGTGTACAGAATCATTGGTCATGCTTTTGTGCTGAAAGTAGAATGGAGGGTTGAAAATTTGGAAGTGCTTACTTCTCAAATGTGGAGTGTGTTTTGTTCAAAAGGGAATTAGCTTAAGTACTAAGTTAACTTAGAGTCGAGTGGTCTACCTCAGTTTGCCTGTGTACTATGTATGATCTCAGGAAAGTTACTGAATCTCTTTATTTCTCACTTACCTCATCTGTGAAAAAGAAATGATATGGGGAGTGGGGGAGATCAGTAATAAATTGAAAATATACACATACCTTATACTATAGCCTAATTCCTGGAACTGGAATAGTAGCAATAGCAACATTAGCAACTGTTAATTTCTTTATCCACCCCACCCCACTCTCCCCTTAACCACTATCCTTATTCTCCCATTGCCATTCATTTTTTACTAAAATTCAGAGAGTGTCATTTTAATTTTCTAATGCTTGTTATAATGCTTGCAATGGCTTAGGCTTTGTGTAAAATTTATAAAATCTTGTTATACTTTCAAATCTTCTTATATCAAAAATTTTAATTCATTTTCTTCAAAAACTTCTCAACACCTCTTATCTGTTAGCTATAAAGCAAATAAAAGAGGGACAGAAGAAAGCAATTCAATAAAAATTGGATTTACTTTTTTTAAAAGAAAGATTTTAATCTTCCTAAATTTGTCTTTGATGTAGATAATTTTCAAGAGTGGGACATTTAATAGACCAAAATATCATGTTAAAAGTCTTTCCTTGAAGTAATCAAGATTTGGTGATCCTTCAGAAAAATAGTGATCATTAAAAACAGCAAAGAGAAGGCATTATTAGATGTAGAAGATCAAAGTTTCTAATATATTAAAATAAGAAATGCAGGCCTGCAAATTCCAGCAAGCTGAAGATAACATTTTCACTGCACATTTCTTTAAAAGAAGATAAAGAGCACTGAATCAATATATCAGTGAAGAGATTATTATTTTGTACAAGCTGAAGGTTGATACAGGTCATTCTCAGTAAAGCAAACAGAATTTGTTAATTTAATCCAACAGACTTGGCAGTGAGACCAAACAGGAATTTAATCAGCAGGAGAAGGTAGTGAGCATCTCTAAAAATTGAATGATCGCTGTGCAAACAGTAAATATCATTATAGAAGGGTGAGGAAATAAAAAGGTGCCCCTTTCATGATTTTCATCAAGTTCATCAAACATAATAAATGATTCCAAATAAACCATTTCTAGGACTGCAACAATGACTTAATGTTACTTGTGCTAGAAAATTAAAATTTATAAGCTTTTCCAGTCTCTCACCTTTCTTAAATACTTTTCTTAAAAACTGCAAGTTTATAAAAAGAAGGATTCTTAACATCTATTGGATGTTGGGCAGGGGGGAGGGGGAGGGTGAGGAGAGAGGAGGGGACGGGTATTTGTATACACAAAGAGTGCAATGCGCACCACCCGAAGGATGGAACATTTTTGAAACCCGGACTTGGGGGGGGGGCAAGGGCAACATACGTAACCTAAACATCTGTACCCCCATAATATGCTGAAATAAAAAAAAAGAAAGATTAAGTATGGTTGTAAAATGAAGCCCCTTTTTTAAAAGCATAAGCTTTTAGAATTCTCTTGCTGAACAAGCTATGTACTATGTAGGTATGTACTGTATCCAAAACAAAGACTTTCACAATAGTGTTTTTTTCTCTAGTTGTGAAAACACAATGTTATCATTAAGCCAGTGATTTCATTACCCTATGAAACTTTAATAAACAAATTTCAATTGGTATTTTTCAAGAAGGACAAACAAAAATAAATCATGTAATAAGTGGCAAAGGCCCATAACCTTATTTTAAAGTCTCATAGAAGTTATTTTTAACTTTAAAGTACTCCAAAGTAAATGATAAGCTCATCTTGAAACTCTAGAAGAGGGTTGTTTGGCTTCACGCAAAACTAGACCAAGATATGAAGAGAGAATGAAGAACTATATTATATTAAGGTATTGAGAAAAAAGAAAATCACTGGGAAAAATCAGGGGCTGCTATTTTAAAGGTATGTGCTGAGAGAATAGATTTAAAATCTTAGCTTTAAGGTAAAAGAGAGATACTTTTTCATAAATTTTTTCTGTCTAAAAATTTTTTCTGACAGTAAAATACATGATTGTTTATTTTTAGCTCAATTTTTATACTGTTTTAAATCATTTATCTCCATAATTTCTCTCGCAAAGAAATAAAATTTTCTCTTTTTTATGTGAATATTATTAATTCATCTTCTCTTTAGAACCATCAGAAAAGGTAGAACACTGTAGAATTTCAGTTAATTTAAGAGTCTAAATATCCTATTAAGTGTTTATGGTGGTTTGTTTGCAAAGGGAGCCACATAAATTCCTCACTTCCCTATGTGTACATCATCATTTTGCAGCTTATTCCATCAAGAGGTAGAGAACATTTCTCCACACTGAATCTGAGCTGTCACTTGCTTGTATTAACAGAATGTGGTGGAAGTGATAGTTTGTGACTTCCAAGCGTAGGCCTCAAGAAATTATTTTGTGATTGTTCTTGCCCTCTTAGAGTATTGAATTGAAACTGCCACGTGAGGAAGACCAGACTCTAGCAGCATGAGGCACCATGCAACCAAGCTGTCCTAGCTGAAGCCCTCCAGACCAACTAGCCAACAGCCAGTCAACAACCACTACATATGTGAGGCATCTCAGACCATCCAGCCCCAGTCAATTGCCAGTTAACTGTAGTCACATGAGTAAACCCAGGTGAAACGAAAAGAGCCATTGAGTTGTGTTCAGCCCAAATTGTTCACCCACAGAATCATGAGCACATAAATGCTTATTGTGTTATGCCACTAAGTTTTGGAGTGACATGCTATGCCTTAATCAATAACTGATATATAATTGTCACTGGGAGTAGGGTGCTGCAATGAAACTTAGAAGATTAGCATTGGCTTTGGGACCAGGAGGTTCACAGAGTCTAGAAAAGTAATCATGCAATTGTTAGTGGAACCCTGAAAGTGGAGAAGAAAATACTATTGCATGACAGTATTGCATTATACTATTTCATGATAAAAAAATACAGTAAGTTTAAATTTATAAGATGTGCCTAATGAACTTGTTCTGGCTAAGAAGATCTCTGATCAGTATGTCAAAAGTCAGAACACTAGGTGTTTCTAACTGCATGTGACAAAGCAATGGAAAAAAGAGAAGAATGAAAGAAAGAACTTACTGTTTGCAAGTAGAATTTAGAGGAAGTTGCTAAGTTGGAAGACAAACCTGTTTCTTATCCCCAATCTCTCCAGTTGGCAGAAGATTCCAAAATATAAAAGTTACCTCACACAAAGATCAAATCAAGGGTGTGGGTATTTTGTTATGACCTCAGAAATCTTTAAGGTGGAACCTAATAGATCCTCTCGGATAGATAAAAGGCAATGTTTCACATCATGCTGACACACAAAATAGAGATCTGTCTCAAAAAGAATTATGGATGTGGCTGTGTGGGCATGTGATAAATCCTGATAAAATTAATACAAAATGTACAAAGTTTCTGAGACAGTTGTACTAGCAAAAACACCTCCAGCATGTACTAAATGGGACTGAGTAATTCAAAATAAAAAGGGATCTCCTGGGCCTTCAGCTTTCTATTGGTAAGAAGCAGGCTGAGAACACAATTCATCTACAAATACAGGCCATTTCTTATAGAAAAAGAAAGATTCAGAGGGTTGAACCAAGAATCAAGAACAATGGACTAGGAAATCAAACTACTGGAACTAACCTCTAATCAAAGAACATTCTCAGCCACTAAAATAGGGAAACCTGGCAACATGTACCGAGTTAGATTTCAGAATTTCCATGGGCAAGTGACTGCTGTGTGTTCCCATTCTTCCCTTTTTTAATGCAAATGTCTACTACAGTTATCCTCTCTAGTTTTACACTGCATGTCATGTATAAAGTAAAAAATTACTTAATCTTCTTATTTCATAAGTTTCAGGATCAAGAAGAGTCATAACAAAGGAGCTATATAGCAAGCCCTGATTTAGACAATGGAATCTTGGACTTCAAGGATGATTCCATGTGGATATAAGACTTTTATGGAAGAGGTGAGTGTATTTTCATATGTAAGATATATAAATTAGTATTTCCAGCAGATGGATTATGGTAGGTTATATGCAAACATAGCCACAAAAATTCTTCCAACCTCTGTATGCATGTCCCTTTGCAATGGGACTTTGTTGATCTTCCCATCTGAGATGAAGTTTATTTCCCCATCCCTGAATTTGGCAGACCTCGTTTTGTGGGAGCTTCAAATCCTAGGCATCAAGAGATTTTGCAGGTTCCCTTGTTGTTGTTGTTGTTGCCATCTTAGAATGCTGCCCTGAGACTGTCATGAAGAAGCCCAATATAGTCAATTAGAGGATAAGAGACCACATGAAGCAGAGGTGAGTCATCCAACTTAGGCCGCCTAGGCAACCAGCCAACAGGTATCAACCTGCCAGACATGTCAGTAAGGCCATCTTACCCTATCCAGTCGATTAGAGCTATAGAATGTAACCACAGCATTAACCCAAGGGAGATCAGCAGAAGAAGCACCCAGCTAAGCCTAGCCCAAATTATTTATCCACAGGGGGAAAAAATGACTTGTTTTAGGTGGTTTCTTATGCAGCAATAAATAGTGAAGTAACATATTTCCTAATTTACAAATACAATCCAGATTTTAAATATTCTGTCCTGTTATCATATGACGTGTCAAATGGATGCCCTTTTTCAATTGAAAATGTGGTTCTACAAGGCACTAAGTACTAAAATGTGTTCTATAATGATGGTTGATCTAAATGAACACTGTTCACCTTCTAGAAGGGGGATTGTTAATATAGTCTAGTATTAAAGTCCTTTTAATCCTGAACACAGCTACCTTTCCTTCCACTCATGTAAAACAAAAGGGGAGGGGTGGATAATCAAATTCAACTGCCTTCTCTCTGAAGAAATATTGTAGATAATACTCAGGGATATTTAAGTCCAGTAAATTCCTTGAACATTCTTCCCCAAGTGTCATTGCCTCATGACCATTCTTTCTGCCACATGCATCCATAGAAGCACAGACACATAAAAGATAAAGTGAGGAGAGGAGTGAAAAAACTGTAGACTAAGTGACAAAGATGAATAACTGTTATAATGACACACTGAACAATCACATTTCTATAATATATTTTTGTTTGAATTACCTCCCAGCTAGACCTCTCCTTTGGGAGACGCTGTATAATTTCTCTGGTTATGTGATAGAACCAAGATGAAAGATAACTCACAAGCTCCTGTGGCTTA
The DNA here is from genome assembly GCF_000956105.1 of Propithecus coquereli. Lineage (NCBI taxonomy): Eukaryota > Metazoa > Chordata > Mammalia > Primates > Indriidae > Propithecus > Propithecus coquereli. The sequence goes on along the minus strand of NW_012149530.1, from coordinate 432,369 downwards.
AAATATAATGGTTGAAAATTGGTGGGTTATTTTTAAAGTTTTGTTTCTTCTGTTCGACTAGGAAAGGCAGAACTGTACTCATCACCCCCACCCCTGTCCTTCTGCAAAATAAAGGTCAAATTGCTTCTTCTCTGTTTTTAAAGACATTGTTAAAAATATATAATATATATATCTGATGCAAATGTATAAGAAGTATTAGTACAGTGGCCTAAATAACATCTTCCTCTGCTCTTTCCCTACAATGAAAACCAATAGATCTAAAACTTCTTAAAGTCATATATTCAGATTCTGAGAAAAAAACAACTTTATAAATCATCTATAATTAAATATCTGTAATTGCAAAACCTGTCACTGTAAAATCATATACCTCATGAAACAGTCAGTTGGATTATGTGATCATTTATTTTAACTCCCACTATTCTTGGAAAAGATAAAATTCAAGAATTTATACATCCAGAACCTTGTCTCTAAGGATAGCTGACTAATTCCACCAAAATTAGAATTTATTTAAATATTGGTTATAAGTTAAATTTAAATTATTTTAAACCTTCTAGACTGATTTAGTGCTGGTAGCACCCTTGTTAAAATATACTGAATTATTTGAAGGGGTTTTTTAAGTATGTACTCTAGAAATAGCTAAAGTTCTATAAATGAAAACCTAAAATCACAGTCTTATCTCTAAAAGGGACCATAGTTAAACTTCTTAACTTTATTTAAGAGGAAAGTATAGATCAGAGAGTTAAAATGACATGCCTGGAGTAGCAAGGCTTATTAGTGATGCTAGTTTGAGAACCAGGTTTCCTGGCCCCTCAGATCAGTGCTTCCTCCCCTACGCCATGTAGACTCACATTAGAGATTGTGTCCACTGTGGATGAGAGACCCTGGCTTCTCCCACTCCTGAATCCAGGCACTGCCACGCCTCAGCATAAAATTTCTATAATCCTTCTGCCACAGCCCTATCCCAGACTTAATTCAGATTCCCTAGAGATGAGCAAAGTAATTAGTAACGTTTTTAAAAGCTCCCCCAGGAGATTCTAAGATACAACCAGGGTTGAGAACCACTGAAATGCTTTCTCATCCTCATCTTCTTAAATGACTCAGGCTTAGCAGGCTAAGAGTCATAGCCTTGCTTCCCAGAATTTCTGGCTCTCTTTGGCCCTCTGGTACCCTGGACATCAAGAACCTGTTTCTGAGAGGTTAGACTCTTGAGAGGAAAACTAAAAGGGGAAGAGAGAGAATAATTAAAGTACATGGGTCTAAGGGACACTCATTGTCAGTGACATATGCTATAGACAAATGAGAACTTACAAGAAGAGAAAATTGTAAAAAGATTTGATTTGGCTATTAAATATATAAACATAGTATTATATACAGGCATTTGAGTAAACAGCTAACCAAGTTTACAATAATATGTATCAGATTGTTTATGGGTTCATTTCTTTACATCACTAAACCACGCATGTAAAGTCATGGTCATCTGTTCACATGTTCAGGAAACTACAGGCAACATGGCTTAGAAATTGTGACATTGGAGAGAAACAGAGTCATGCTATTTTATAAAAAACAAAGTCCAAATCAGTCAGAATTCAAGTTATCCATATCACAACAGTTAGCAATTCAAAGATGAGCCTAAAATGTATCGATTGACCCTCAATTCCAACCCAATTCTCAGAGGGTAAAGCTAAATCTGGGTTACTTTGAATATCAGAATTGAGAAAGGTAAAATTTACTTGCTGGAATAAGATTGTAAACAGAGATGGCCTCCTCACCTCTTTGTAACTTTGCTCAACTCTTGTAGTTCTGTTGGAAAAACTGATGATTCCTTGAACTGAGCTTGCAGGCCATTTAAGTTTCCAGGTAAAGTGTAAACATAGCTTGGCCAGCAGTAGGGCCACGTTTCAGTCTGTTCCCTTGCACAAGCAGAATTTTCTTTGTTCAACTATTAGTTTAGATCATTTTAAAACGAAATATTAAAAATTTACCTTAAATAGTTTAAATCTGAACTACCTACTCAAGAACAGGCGCATCTCAAGAGTAAAATGATGGTTATCAGAGGCTGGGAAGGGGAGCAGGGAGGGAGTATAAAGTGGGGATGGTTAATGTAGGAAAAATACAGTTAGTTAGATAGAATGAATAATATTTGATAGCACAACGAAGTGTCTATAGTCAACAATAACTTAAAAGTAGAATTGGAATGTTTCTAATACAAAGAAATGATAAATGCTTGAGGTGATGGATACCCCAATTACTCTGATTTGATTAATACACATTGTATGCCTGTATCAAAACATCACATGTACCCTGTAAATATTTACAACTAGTACAGACCCACAATAATTAAAAATTTAAATTTTTGATGCTCAACATCTCTAATCATCAGGGAAATGCAAATCAAAACTACAGTGAGATATCACTTATCTCCAGTGAGAATGGCCTTTATTAAAAAGTCCCAAAACAATAAATGTTGGTGTGGATGCAGAGAGATAGGAACACTCATACATTGCTGGTGGGACTACACACTAGTGCAACCTCTGTGGAAAGCAATATGGAGATACCTTAAAGAGATACAAGTAGATCTACCATTTGATCCAGCAATCCCATTACTGGGCATCTACCCAAAAGAACAAAAGACACTCTATAAAAAAGACATCTGCACTCAAATGTTTACAGCAGCACAATTGCCAAGATGTGGAAACAACCCAAGTGCCCATCAATACATGAGTGGATTAATAAAATGTGGTGTATGTATACCATGGAGTACTATTCAGCTCTAAGAAACAATGGTGATATAGCACCTCTTGTATGTTCCTGGATAGAGATGGAACCCATTCTACTAAGTGAAGTATCCTAAGAATGGAAAAATAAGCACCACATGTACTCACCATCAAATCGGTTCCACTAATCAACACCTAAGTGCACATATAGGAATCATATTTATCGGGCATTGGGCAGATGGGAGGGGGGAGAACGGGATGGGTATATATATACATAATGAGTGTGATGCTCACCATCTGGGGGATGGACACGCTTGAAGCATATGGTGCATCTTCCACCTCTGACTCGGGGTGAGGGAGCAAGGGCAACATACATAACTTAAATATTTGTACCCCCATAAAATGCAGAAATAAAAATATTAATTTTTGTATAAAACATTTTTTTTAATTTTTTAGGGAAAAAGCAAAGACAGGTCTGAAACTACTTGGCTCAGTTCCATGTGGAGAATAGTCCAATACTGCAGAAGCAAACATGTTTCTTAAGCCTTAAGCAGGACTTAAAAGGAAAAACCTAAAATTTGTCTGGTTTTATATTAATTTTCTAGCTTGAGACATATTTTATAGAACTGATTGTTTTGTTTTTCTGCCTCCGTCACGATTCTTCTCCACTACATTAAATCCCACACATGGCAAACATGAGTTAATTAAGCATTATATTACAGAGTATTAATATAAATGTTTCAGATGCTGCTCTGTAAGCCTCCATGGCATAATTACTATTGCCCTGAAGAAGAAATTAATTTTCATCGTTAACAGAAATACTTAGAAACAAACATATTTAAATGTTTAACCATCAATTCTAAAAGAACAGATTAAAGGAAGGACAGTTAAATCAAAACATTAACATTTAGATGGTCCAGCAAGGTAATGTGAAAAGAGAACATATTCTCTTTTCATTTTAAGCATACTGAAAAAGCTTTTCAAATAATCTCACTTAGTTTCATTTCAAGAATCAAATAAGAATGTTGTCAATATCACACTTTACCTTCTTACAGTCAAATCATGAATATCATCAAGAAAGCATTTCTTCCAGCTCATTATTTTCCCTACCTTTGATAGATTAAGACAACTTCACAAGCATCAACAAGCAAAGACAATGTAAAACAATATCAGGGTGAAAATCACAGGTCTGCAAGTAACTTTCAGCATGAAATGTCCGATTTCCTTAAGTATTAAGTTTGACAGTTGATGTCTCTGACATTTCACTTTGACACTTCTTGTTTTATTTCTATTGTGAAGGTACATCCTCAGTCTTTCAAACACGTTTCGGCTTATAATTATCTTTCACCTTTTTTTTTAGAGCAATTTTTGTGAAACCGTGGATAAGTCAAAAATTTGTGTTGTTTTCGAATGAGTTCTGTAGTAGAACCAATGCAGTATAGACAGCTCAAAATATCAATGAAGTGTTTGGGAAGGATGTGGCTAATGAACCCACAGTATGTCAATGGTTTGAGAAGTTCCGTTTTGGTAAATTTAACCTTGAAAATGAGCCATGTGGATGACCTGAGACCAAGGTGGATAATGATGAGCTAAAAGCTATAGTGGAAGCGAATCCATCTGAACCTACACATGAATTGGCAGCAAGGTTTGACATTACTATTCCAACAATATTGGACCATTTGAAACAAATAGGCCAGGTAAAGAAGCTAGCTATTAATAGATGGGTTCCACATGAATTAAATGAGCGTCAGAAGAGAAATTGTCTAGAGGCTTGCCTTTCTTTACTATCACAACATACACGACATAAAGGTGAATATTTCTACTGCATATTGTTATGTGTGATGAAAATGGATTCTTTTTGACAATCACAAGCATTCAGCACAATGGTTGGATGAAGATGAAGTGCCAAAACACTGTCCAAAACAGAATATTCATCAAAAAAAGCTAATGGTGTCTTTTTGGTGGTCCAGCGCTAGTATTATCCACTATGGCTTCATGAAACCTGGTCAATGGATTACAGCAAATGTCTACTGCAACCAATTGGATCAAATGATGAGGATGCTTGGGATTAAGCAGCCAAAACTGGTCACTAGACACAGGCCAATCCTCTTGCAAGACTATGCTCAACCACATGTCACAACCACATGTACTCAAAGTACAGAAGATGGACTTGAAAACTCTCTTGTCAGCCACCATATTCACCAGACCTTACACCAACTCACTACCACTTCTTCAAGGCTTTGGACCACTTCTCGCAAGGAAAAATACTCAATTCTCAACAAACTGTGCAAAACACCTTTCGCTATTTTATCTCCACTCGCTCTCCAGGCTTCTTCGCTACTGGCACAAACAAGCTACCGTTAAGATGGAAAAACTGTGTTGATAGTTTAGGCACATACTTTGATTAATTGTACTGCTTCTTGTTTGAGATACAATAAACTACACTTTTGATTCAAAATCAGACATTTAATATTTAATGGCCTAATATATGGTGCATCTTCCACCTCCAATATAATCATTTACACCAGTGGTTCCCACCCTTGGCCACACATTGAAATCACCTGAGAAGTTTTTGAGACCCCCCCCCGGTGCCCAGCTCTGAACCTCAGAAATTCTAACTTAATTGGTCTGAGGGGCAGCCTCAGTATTTTTTAAATCTCTCCATATGATTTTAATATATAGCCAAATGTCAAAGACCACCAAGAAAATACCTGTAGTCAAGCAAGGTTAGGCTTACTTAACTTGCTGAAGCAAAGGAGATCTCAGGAGAACCTCAGGGGCTTCTCAGTAAAGGGAAGTTGACTGGATGATTTTAAGGAGGGATTGGGGAAGCAGGGGACAGTTATGAGCTGGGTGGCATCAAGAAATGGAGAATATCCTGTGATTGGGTTTCTCAATTGTCTTCACCCAAGAGGCATAAAGATTAGTGCAGTGATGTCATTGATAAAGAAGCAGAGATCACTCAAAAAGGCAAAATTGTTAGCAATGAGAAATGGGGTGTTAGTTATTTTTGTGGGTAAGGTGTGGTCTAGTCATTGTCCTATTCTAAACATGGTGTATTTATATCCTTTGGTGAACACTGTGGACTGGTTATCAGCAAAGCTAATTTGCACTTTCTCTGTTCAATGGGGCTGATTTTCATATTCTCAGAAGATTGAGAACCACTGATTTAAACAAATTCAAAAACCTAGATGAATATGAGTGTTATCCAGTTGTGACATCTGTCATTCTTTTGAGTTCCAGGGTTAAAATTAGCTATTGTCTGGCTTATTAGACATGTTTTTTTTTTCATTTCTCCCCAATTTTTCCAGGTGAAACCTTCCCAAAGCTGACTCTTCCCAGAGAAAAATTTCTGTTCTCATTCCCTTGATAGGATATCTAGTTATGCCCACAAGTTTAATTTGCAAGAGAATACATTTTTTAAAGAAAAATCTGATGTGACATAGCATCTTTTGTTAAATCACCTTTAAAATACTAGTTATGCTATATTTAAAACTCATGTTCTATTTATTCTATTCTTGATGGAAGCCATTGTAAATTTCTGACAATTAGCTCAGAGCTGCCTTGATATGGTATTACACATGAAGGGTGGGGGCCCCTTACAGGAATGTTTTCAACAATATTTTGATGATTCACCTAATGCTCTGTTCTGTAAGAAATCAGAATGTTGGCAACCATTTATACTTTGAACCAAGAATGAATATGTATATTCAATAGAAACTGGGGTATTTAGCTCTTCTTTGGAATATCTGTTTGCTCTCTTACAAAGCCTGGATAACCATAAACCCTATTTCATATCTCCCTGAAAATAAGGTTCTTTTGGTGTTTTACATGTATCAATATAGGAAATCATATTTTTATTTCTTTATCAGAGTCAAAAATATATTACCTTCTGGTAGTATATCCAGAACACCTGTTATTCATAGGGAACCCCACTCACGGCTACCTGTTCTCATCCCAAAAAAATGCTGTGTCACAGGTTGACTTCTTCAGGTGCAGGCAATGAGACAGGGTTTGGGTTTAAAATGTAGATAAGGGATCAAAGGAAGGGGAGGGAGCAGGATTAAGCAGAGGAAAAAGTCCAACTGTGAAAAGGCCCAAAACAGCCTTGGCCAACCAGGCAGGAAGCTCTGGAATAAACACTGCCCATCGGAGTTATATCACAGTCGGTTGAAATTACTGGGCTTTTTATCCCTATCCCAGCTCAGTCACCAACTAAGGGGTACCCTGGAAAGGGCATAACCCTGAGCATCCATCCCTTTGCAGCTGAGGCAGACCCTAAAAGAGCAGGCAGCTGGATACACTCTGCTGACCACCCTCTCTTCAGCTGGACAGCAAGTCCTTTCGTGAAGGGGCTTTGGGTAGCACACATTCACATCTACCACAAACCATGTTAGAGGATTTGTTCATCAACAACGGGTTTCCCAATATAACATTATGATATCCAGCACTTGATCTCCCATTTAGACACAAGCATCACTAAGTAATCACAGACCATCTACAGAGATGGGCAACTGAAAATGAGCATGGAGATGCAGGCCCAGAATATGCAGTTCTCACAGGCAGCTGGGTCTTAGAAGAAGAGAAAAATAAAGAGACTGAGATACATGTATGCCAAATTTTTGTTTCTACATTCATCAAAAAGATTTTGCTCTATGGGAAAGAGTGTGGAAACAGATGTGGAGACAGGTCAGGAATAATATGCTAATGATGACCCTCCACATGGAAGGAAACATCCCTAGTGAGAGGTGAGTGGTCCCCGCTATCCTTTACCAACTGAGTCACAGATAGTAAGTTCAAAGCAGTATGGAGAAGCTTATTCTCATTTCTAGGTCTCCAGATTATAATGATAATTCAAAACTCTCATGTATACAGTAATCACTTTTCTACATACTTATAAATACATTCCATTTGAAAGTGTAGTTTCTGGAGAATTGGTTGGTTTGGTTGGTTGTTTAGGGAGTTGGAGGCTGAATTTTATTCTTGTAGTCATGTGCAAAAGAATAGATTTATTTACCAAGTTCTAAATAACATTAACATTTTTAGATCAGCTGTACTCTTTTATATCTTAATACAAAAGTCACAAAGGGAGATTTTAATCACTCTATGGCAACATGATACTGTATGTGCTGCAAGCACCAGTTCTGCAGCCAGACTTTCACCCTCATTGCCCTTTCAGCTATTCAGGAAAGGGAGTGCCTTGGAACTCACATCAAGGAATCACAGTAACATCCAGAGTACAGGAATCTAATGCAACTGTGGAGATACCCACTTCCTCAGTGAAATGTTGAAGGTGATTCCAAGAGTGACCACAAGGTGCAAATCAGTTTTAAAGAAGGAGCATCTGATATGTCAAGGGCATGTCAGTCTCTTCTCAGCCAACCAAAGATACTTTCTTTTGCATAATTATCTAGTCCTTCCTCTATGACAATACGATAACAAAATGTTGCTAAGAAATTTCATTTTTAAAATAATGGCCAACTGTTTAATCAGGTAAGATTTGATGTTATGGAGATTCACTCACAACAAGATAATATATGACAAGCTGATAACTTCTGCATGTGCAGCTAAGACAAGACAGTCTTTTGGAAATTATTTGAGACTGCCACGAGACCACTTCCTAAAACCAGCTCTCTCGAATACCTGCCTGAAATAGATGAAACCTAACCAAATTACGGAAAACACAGATCTCAGTTGGATCTGCCTGAGTCTTCCTGAACCTATACTTTTAACAACGTTTAACAAAGTGTGGTCCTATGACCACCTACTACACAAACACTTCAGTCACTTGTAAAATGCAGATGGCTAGACCCCACCTAGTGAATGAGAATATCCAGATAATGTGCCCCAAGAATCTGAATGTTCAACAAGTTCCCCCAAGTGTTTCTAACACCCATTGTGATTTGAGAAATCCTGTTGGAAATTTAGGCTGGAAAAGCTCAAAGTCCAGAATTCAGGCTCAAAGGAAAAATCCTACAAAATTCATTTGACATTTATTTGGAAAGAGTATTTTTCACAAGAAAAGACTAAAAATCTTATTCATTCAGTAAATATTTTATTGTGTTCCTGCCACATCCAGACACTGTGCTAAATACAACGCATTCAAAAATAAAATGCACCAAACATTGTAAGAATGCTCTAGAATCACCACACATTACGACTCCTCTCACACTGAATTCAGACCTTGGGGTATGTATATCACTAGGAATTAAAATGAGAATTCAAGGAAAAAAATTAAACTCTGCTGAGGTGGAACTACCTAAAGGAAAGAAAAACATTAAAAAGGATATAAAAGATACAAGTAAGGGTATCTAGTCTTCTCTGGGGGAAAAGCAGTATGTGGAGGGGCGAATAGACATGCATGTGACTATTTTGAAATAAAAAGGTCTCTTGAAATGAGATCAGAGCCTAGAGATGATTCTCATCCCAACCTGAATCAGTTCTTTATACTAGAATCAGAGACTTGATGAACTTTTGATCTGTCCTTTATTTCTCTGGAAGCATACATCTAAAAGCTGTTATCAAACAAGGCCATGAAGAAAGGATAAAAGGATAACATATAAATCATTGTTGATTTTCCGTAAAGTATCCATGAACCCTGCTGAAAGAATCTCCAAACATTAAACTCACTTCACACACACTACCACAATCCACTAGAAAATTACTCCCCGCTTGCTAGAATAAGCTAAGCTTGCTCAAGATTGAACACCTGAAATGGTTTCTACAAAGCTTCAAACAAATATGGTAAGGGTTTGAGAAGCAACATACACACAACTCCATTTGACCCTCAGAGCTTTCGTTTATAAGAAGATTTCACAAAGTATTTGTGTTTATAATTTTGTCCTATGATTAAACAAAACCTATTTAGATGAGTTTATCAACATCTTACTAAAGTCAAAACAAAATCACACACTAAAAAACCTGAAAAAACACATATTAAATAATAAAATTAAATGGT
>NW_012149530.1:418480-420546 GCF_000956105.1 Propithecus coquereli | reverse complement strand
TCTCAATTTCTGTTCTTATCATGGACTAGTGACAAGTCTACCATCCACTGATTGTACTTTGAGTGGTGCTGCTGTAAGGCATAGGACAGCCCTGAACCTGCTCCACATCCATACATGCATGACCCAGAAATGCAGGAGGAATTGAACACTTCATGGGGTGACTTTTAACCAGGAGGGGATGAGTGTGGACGAATAAAGTCCTGAGATATGCCATACATCCTTCCTGATGTTCCAGGGGACCAAGCAGCAGTCACCCATTGCCATGGCTGATTCTATAATGTGTGCTCTCCCTGCTTTGTTGACTCTGTACCTCTCACTCCCCAGGATGACACTTCCCCAATAAAGTACTGAAACTTAGCCTTTTGCCTCAGGCTTTGCTTTCTGAGGAGACTAGGAAGCAACCACAAATACGCTCTCTGCATCTGACTGAAGCTGGGGAGAAACACCAGGGCTCAGGACATCCAAACTTCTATTATTCTCCTTCTAATGCTGTCCATGGTTTGTGCTTCTTGCTTTCCTCTTTTTCTTTTTTTTTATTTTTATTTTTTTATTTCAGCATATTACGGGGGTACAAATGTGGGAGGGAAGAGAAGGAGATGGGTATATTCATGCTTTCCTCTTTTTCTACTTCTTGGTCTGCCTCTTTCAGCAACTGCTGTAAACTTGATGTAAAATCATCCAACCTATAGTAGCGGCCTCTCTTCTTCAATTCAGGACACCAGGTTTTCTTCACTCTAGCATAAGCCATTTGGCCACAAGAAAGGCTCAGTTGATCCTTACCATTGAGCCTTAAAATTAGCTGTGTGGTGAATAAGACATTTACCATAATCCTTGGCTCATCAATGGGGAAACAGGGAAAAAAAGGTTAAGTGTTCTTTCCATGGACATTCAATAATTTAGTGACTGAGTGGTGAACAAGGCTCAATTACATTGTTTAGTTTCCCTTTGTTTTCACATAGCTTTATGTTCTGACAAGAGCAGACAGATGTATCCAGCCAAGATGACGAACTAACATAGTGCTATGAGTCCCATGGCTAGTATTTTAACAGATTAGCTATCGTAAAATGGAATATGTAAGTGAAAATACAAGTTACTTGCAGAGAGAGGTCAAGAATTCTCCCTTGGAGAATGAATTACTTTGAAAACAGAAAATATTTCATAAATGTATGATAAATAAAACAATAAATAAATGATTAATCAATCTAACTTGGTATTTTTATAGTCTGCAAGAATTTTAAATAATTCTTCTAGAATAAAAGCACTCAAAGATTTCAATCACAGAGACACCTAGAAATCCCCTGGATCATAGGAAATAGTTTTAATTTAAAGATAGTGCAAAGTTTAACACACACACACACACACACACACACACACACACATACAGACGAAATATTCTCAGTCAATAATCAACATGACAGGTAGATTGAACTTATTTCACAGAATAACAGTATAAACATATTAAGTGAATTCCACACTAAATCTCCATCAACACTTATGCATTCACTGTAAGTAAATATATCAAGAAGTCTGAAGATTTGAGAAATGCCATCTATAAAAATTACCCAGCACTGGCCTTTTAAATTCTGGCAAATCCTGAGTATACACTGGACTCCAGAATATACAGGCAAACAATGCAAGCATGTGTGTGCCTAAACTGGAACTGGAAGCATAACTAGTCATCTGGTCAGTAGATGAGAATGTCATTCCCTAGGATAAGTACAGTTTCACGGGCAATTGATATTACATGCCAGCTCCATGAACCATTCTCAGACTGTGACTTGAAAGACACTGAAACTATAAAGGAACTAAATGCCACTTGAACCAGAGTGTGATCATTCTGATTTGAAATTACTTGAAAGGAAGAGATATTACATACCAAATACGTTTTTTTTAAAAAAAAGAAAGAAAAAAGGACTATAGAAGTTAAAAACGTATGAGGGAAGCAACAGGTGAGACTCTTTAGAATTACAACAAACCATCTAAACCTGTGCTGTCCTATACGGTAGTCACCAGCCACATGTAGATATTGAAATATGGTTAGTGCAACTGAGGAACTGAATGTTTAA
>NW_012149530.1:394918-405173 GCF_000956105.1 Propithecus coquereli | reverse complement strand
CATAATATGCTGAAATAAAAAAATATATAAAAAAAATAACTGGGGGTTAATACACAAGGTTCTAGATCTAATTGCAAATGCATAGCAATACATGGCAACTATTATAAAGTTTGAAAGATTTAAGAAAAATTAGGATAAAAGCTTAGAACTTCCACCCAAAAGGTATAACCTAATCTCATCAATACCTTCATAAATAAATATGATTTAGAATGGTCTTTGAATGCAGCAAGTAGAGCATTATGCTGCTAAAACTCAAAAGTGTTGGGCATCATTACAAAAGTTTAGAAACAAAACCTTTGTATGAAAGAATGTCATATTCAAACCTGGAATAATGAATTCAATTCTGTGTGCTACTCACATGCCCACTAAAAGTTACGTTTACAATTGCTATATTCTAGTATGTGTGTGACAGCATTTCTTCTAATAAAAAAAAAAAAACCATGTACATACCGTAATTAAAAATACTTTATCCCATGCTAAAAAATGCTAACGATCATCCGAGCCTTCAGCAAGTCATAATCTTTTTGCTGGTGAGGGGTTTTTCCTCAATATTGTTGGCTGCTGACTGATCAGGGTGGTGGCCGCTGAAGGTTGGGGTGGCTGTGGCAATTTCTTAAAATAAGACAACAATGAAGTTTGCCACATTGATTGACTCTTTCTTTCATGAAAGATTTCTCTGTGGCATGCGATGCTGTTTGATAGCACTTTACCCACAGTATAACTTCCTTCAAAATTGGAGACAATTCTCTAGAACCCTGCCATTGCTTTATCAAATAAGTTTACGTACTATTCTAAATTCTTTGATGTCATTTCAACAATGCTCATAACATCTTCACCAGAAGTAGATTTCATCTCAAAGAAACCAGTTTCTTTGCTCATCCATGAGAAGCAACTCCTCATCCATTCAAGTTTTATCATGAGATTACAGCAATTCAGTCACACCTTCAGGATCCAATTCTAGTTCTAGTTCTTGTGCTTCCACCACATCTGCAGTCGCATCCTCCACTGAAGTCTTGGGCCACTCCAAGTCATCCATGAAGGCTGGAATCAACTTCTTCCAAACTCCTGTTAATGCTGACATGTTGGCCTCCTTCCACAAATCATGAATATTCTTAATGGCATCTAGAATAGTGAATCCTTTCCAGAAGGTTTTTAATTTACTTTAGTCAGATCCAGCAGAGGAATCACTATCTATGGCAGCTATAGCCTTACAAAATGTATTTTTTAAATAATAAGACTTGAAAGGCCGGGTGCGGTGGCTCACGCCTGTAATCCTAGCACTCTGGGAGGCCGAGGCGGGTGGATTGTTTGAGCTCAGGAGTTCGAAATCAGCCTGAGCAAGAGCGAGACCCCGTCTCTACTAAAAATAGAAAGAAATTAATCGGACAACTATATATAGAAAAAATTAGCCAAGCATGGTGGCTCATGCCTGTAGTCCTAGCTACTCGGGAGGCTGAGGCAGGAGGATCGCTTGAGCCCAGGAGTTTGAGGTTGCTGTGAACTAGGATGACGCCACGGCACTCTAGCCCGGGCAACACAGGGAGACCCTGTCTCAAAAAAAAAAAAAAAAAAAAAAACACTTGAAAGTCAAAATGACTCCTTGATCCATGGGCTGCAGAATAGATGTGTTAGCAGGCATGAAAAGAACATTAATCTCCTTGTACATCTCCATCAGAGCTCTTGGTGATGAGGTGCATTGTAAATGAGCAGTAATATTTTGAAAAAAAATATTTCTTGCTCTGTAGGTCTCAAAAATAGGCTTAAAATATTCAGTAAACCATGGTACAAACAGATGTGATGTCATCCATGCTTTGTTGTCCCATTTGCAAAATACAGGCAGAGTAGATTTAGCATAATTCTTAAGGGCTCCAGGATTTTCGTAAAGGTAAAATGAATATTGGCTATGCCAATGGCCTCTAGGCAGAAGTTAGGTCCATTATTTTACATTGAAATAAAAAAGATTCATTCATTTGTTCTACAAATACCCATCTCTCTGCACTCCACAGCTAACCACCATAGTTCACACCACTGTCTCCTCATGCCAGTACTATCCCAGCTGTCTCCTGCTTCAGCTCTAGGCCACCTCCACCCAATCTCTTTAGATCCTCTGTATTCATGTTTTTTCTGTGTAAATTAGATCATGTCACCTCTGTTTAAATCGTATCAACGTTTTCCATGGTATTAAGAGTAAAATCCACTCTCCTTACATTGCTACCAGGTCCTGTGTGACCCAGTCCTGCCCACCTTTCAATTGTCACACCCTGCTCGCTCCCCCTTTGCCCACTGAGCCCAGTTATGTTCTTTGGTCAGTTCCTAGCACACTCCAAATTCTTTCCCTGTCTCAGGACCTTTGCTCTTTCTGTGTCCTCTGTGGAACATTCTTCCTTAGGCTCCCATGTTCCTGGCTCCAGCTCTTCCTCCAGGTCTCAGTTTAAAGTTCACTTCCCCAGAAAGGCTTTCTTGACCCCTTCATTTAAAAGCACTTTACCTTTCTCCACTTATTTCCTTCATATTATTAATACTTACCACAATCTGCAATCATTTTGTGTTGTTGTCATTTTTAGTTCTTTACATTCTGAATCATGCTGACCTGTAGTAGTTGCTCAAAAATATACAGTGAACAAAAAAATATATCCAATGAACCCATAAACACCACCACCACCATTGAGGCAAACCCACGGGAATATGCTTTAACAATTGTATATCTTCTTTCCCATTTCAAAGCTTTTCTGGATATTAATTTTATCAGAATTTATCTGGAAGAGGTGGAGAGTGCTAAACATGCACAGTATATTCTCCTTAATTATATACTTTCCTGAGCGTAGCCAGGATTGAAGTACAAGTCTTCTATCCTTTCTATACTTTGACCTTTAGAAGGGGTAGTAGGGTGTAAATTGCACCTTGCATGAGTAGTTTGGATGCCCAGAAATATCAAATGCCTTTCCTTTACATGCTGATATTGTCTGATAATATTGCTGGTATTGCTGATAATAGATATTAACAGGTGATAAATACATAATTTGAGGGTATACTAAAGAGACTGAAGACCATATTTCCTGGATTTGAATCTTCCCACTCTGCTCCTTATCAGAAGTTCCCTTGAAAAACATCATTTTTTTGATCCTTGGTTTTGTCAGCAATAAAGTGAAGCTAATACAGCAACACACATTTCTCAGGGTGTTATGGAGAATAGATGGGCAAATCTAAGCAAAAGCACTTTGCAAACTTTCTATACACTGTTTGCTATAAGTTGTCATAACTATTTCAGTGTAAGCTTTTCCCCTTGGCTAAGCACAATTTGTAACCCTCATTTCTGCTTGGAATGCAAACGTTATGGCAAGCTAGATAACTGGAAAAGTTTTAATCATCACATAATGGGGCACATTAATGTGATAAGGATGGTTACGCTGGCACAATCACTGTGCCTTATGTCAGTTTGGTCCCAGCGCCAATTAGGCCTTTTATATACATGCTTGTACGTGTGAGTGTATGTTTCATAAATTTATGTTTTATATCCTAAATACTATTTGCCAAAATTAAACAGATTCTGAGAAATTGATTTCTGAGATATCTAATTATTCATGCTTTGCCTCTAAGAGTATAAAATCTACCCAAACTACTAAATATTGTGTTCTCAAGAATTTAACTCTTATTTGCACCATATCAACAACCAGTTTTTAGTCTCAAAATATTTTCATATATTTAAAAATGATAAAGATCAGGTCATCATCTACACTCTCTGCTCATATTTCTGTGGAAAACAGCACTTAAATTCAGTTCTGAGTTTCCTCTCTTGGCTATGGCTTTGCCTCTAGCAGAAATTTCGTCAAGATTCTCTGTTCATCTTATTTTTTTAATTATAATATAATAAACACTGGGATTAGAGACACAATATTTGATTAGTCCAGAACCATGTAATTTATAAAGAGTTATCATATTTATAGAGCTTATTATATGATAAAATAAATTATAAGCCATAATCAAATTCTGAGGTCTACTATTCTACCTCTATAACATAAAGTAATTTACACATTTGTAGAATTTATTCCATTTCTACTGAAATTTTATTTTCTTGTGGGAATTGTGTATCAATATATATTTTTGCCTTTACTAGAAACAAGAAGAAAGTAAGGAACTTTCTGGGGTTCTACTCCAGAAAAGTAGAACACAGTATAATAAAGCCATGGTTTATTCAACTACTCCAATATAAAACAGAAAGTCAGTGGCTTTTTTAGAAAGAAAATAATCCATTCTAAAAAGTATAGAGAATAAAAAGTATAGACAATTTCAAGTTATCATAAATGCTTTTAAAGAAAAAAACAAGGGGCTGAGCAGTAGAATAATAGGGATGAACTATCTTTAACTAGGATGTGCAAGGAGAGCTCTCAGAGACAACTTTTTTTTTGATACAGTGTCTCACTCTGTTGCCCTGGGCTAGAGCGCCATGGCATTAGCCTAGCTCATAGCAACCTCAAACTCCTGGGCTCAAGCAATCCTTCTGCCTCAGCCTCCCGAGCAGCTGGGACTACAGGCATGAGCCACCATGCCCAGCTAATTTTTTTTCTATATATTTTTAGTTGCCCAGCTAATTTCTTTCTATTTTTAATAGAGACGGGATCTCACTCTTGCTCAGGCTGGTCTTGAACTCCTGACCTTGAGCGATCCTCCCTCCTCGGCCTCTCAGAGTGCTAGGACTACAGGCGTGAGCCACCACCGCCCGGCCTCAGAGATAACTTTCAAGATGAGACCTACAGAGTAAGAAGGAGATAGCCATGTGTAATGAACACTTGTCATACTTGGAGCTACTCAATATCTTTCGAATACCCTTCCTATATTTGGAGAATTTTCTATTTCATAAGCAAAAAAAGTGAACACTCAGACCTACTGGAAAACAATTTAGCATTTTGCAAGAATCTATTGCAATTAAGCAAAAGAAGAAAGTCACAAGAGACCACATATTATATGATTCCATTTATGTAAAATGTCCAGAATAGGCAAATCTATAAAGAAAGAAAGTACATTAGTGGTTGCCTAGGGTACTGGGAGAGGGTGAAGGAAGGATAGGAGAGAACAGGGAATGATTGTTAAAGGGAACAGCAATTCTTTAAGGAATGATGAAAATATTCTTAAATTAGATTGAGGTGATGTTTGCGTGATCCATTAAATCTCTAACACTGGTGGAAGCATGACTCACAAGCCTGCACACTTTTTTCCTGTGGTCATCATTAGTTTAAAGAATACGGGCTAAGAGTTGTGGAGAAGCATTTCACTGGGAGCAGAACCATGTTCATCATGTGATTAAATGTTTAGGTTGAGCACCAGAGTCAGTGAACAAAGGCACCCATGTGCACTTTAATAAATTGATTGTGATACACAGAACCCTCCAAAGTTCAAGACTCAGCAAAGAGCCCCACTTGCCTTAACTAACGTGGTGGCAGCGGACATGAAGAGGAGTGGAAAAACTCTAGATATATTTTGCAGTTAGACTTGACAGGACTCAATGATATGTCTGATTTGGGGAGGGAGTGGGGGGAAAGCTGTCAATTCCTACCCAACTTCGATCCCCCTCACATCTCAAAAGAAGAAGAGGAGAAAGAGAGGAAGGAGAAAGAAGAGGATACAGAGGAAGAGGAGGAGAAGGTATGTAAGAAGGAAAAGAATTAAAGTAGAATTAGAATCAGAATTATTTAGTTGATATCTGAGCAGCCATGTGCTCTGTGCCCCCTTCCCCAACCCTAGCAGCTGGATGATGACTTGTCTAAATCAATCAGTTATGAAATTCCCCTAACCAGGGACTGATTTAGGTGTGGGCATACAATATAACCTTGACAAAAAATGTATATATAAGGGAATATCTTCTGGGAGAGCTTCTGCTGTGATTTTCCTTATTCGTAAAAGGACACAGAAAACAAATACTTTGCTAGAATAAATATTCTTATCTAGATAAGATTGATTACTTTCTCTTTTGCATCCTCAGGTTCTACATTTATATATGTACTACAGCTCATTTAACACTTAACGTATTTACGTGTTTGACTCTTTCTGTTAAACTTTAAGACTCTCAAATGCCTAGGTGATGTATTTATTGATTTATTATTTATTTGAATTATCTTCAACTTTTAGCACAGTGCCTAGCACATGGTAGTTCTTATCAAGTCTTTGTTGGATGGTATAGCAAAAGGCTCCAAATTAAGTCCAATGTTAGAAGACATTAGCAGTATGGCGAAGAAGATACGTGCTTTTTCATCCATTAGAGGGGAAAAAAAGGAATCAGGTACTCTAGGAATAAGAATAAAAATTATAGATGCAACATAGTTCAAACATGAAAACAATTCAAATGTGACATGATTTTAAGCAGTCAGTAGAATGTATGACAGGAGAATGCAAATGATGTCGATCTTGATGCTACCTTGACATCTGGTGAAATCAGGAGGGACTCAAATGGCCTAATCACAAGTTTCCTTCCCACTTTGCTCCTGTGGATAAGGTCTCCTAACCAAATAATCCTCCTTATCGACGAGTTGCAGTTCCTGCTTCTCCCTGGGTAGCAAGTTTTAGTTCTCTGCTAGTCTGTCAATTTATTCAAACACGCCAATCACACCCCCTTACGGCAACCAGGAGGCACCTCACATTCTTGTTACCACAAAGCCTGCCTCACATAGCCCCTGGTTGCTCACTCTGTTCCTAAGTGCAACCCCCATGAGTCCCTGTGTCACATGTAATATACTTTCCCCCTGGGCCGAAGAGTATATCACCAGTACCTGTCTGGTGCTGGTGCTGGCTTTCATCTGCACCTTACTCTCTCTATGTTCTTTTCTTTCCAAGGAGGCCAGCCCAGGCGTGCTCATGACACAGCACTGATCCCAAAAGATGTTGATCTCATCTGTACAGTATTGGAGGTTGTGTGTTTGGCTATTCCTATAACCCTAGAGTAAGACTCCCTCCCTCGCCAGCAGGATGAATAGAGGAAAATTAAAACAGATGATTGTCTGAAAAAGAAATTTAAAAAGCAATCTATTTATAATTGCTATAAAAATATAAAATACTTAGAAATCAATCTAAACAAAGAAGTAAAAGATTTATACAAGGAAAACTGTAAAACTCTGATGAAAGAAACAAAAGAAGATACAAAAAAAATGAAAATAAATTCAATGCTCATGTACTGGAAGAATTAATACTGTTAAAATTACAATACCATCCAAAGCAATTCATAGATTCAAGGCAATCCCTATCAAAATACCAGACATTCTTCACAGAAATATTGTTTAAAAATCCTAAAATTTATGTGGAACCACAAAAGACGCTGAATAGCCAAAGTAATCCTGAGCAAAAAGAACAAAGCTAGAGGCATCACATTACCTGATTCCAAAATTTACTACAAAGCTATAATAACCAAAACAGCATAAAAAAAAAAAAACAGCATAATACTGGCATAAAAACAGACACATAGATGAATGGCACAGAATAGAGCAGCGGTCCCCAACCTTTCTGGCACCAGGGACTGGTTTCATGGAAGACAATTTTTCCGCAGACAGGAGACTGGGCTGGGGCCTTTCATGTAGTTACACTCATGTGGCAGCTCAACTGGCTGGATGGTCTAGGACAGCTTTCCTCAGCCGTCTTGCAGTTGGTGCTGGCTATTATCTGGACTTTACGCTTCCTAGGGTCTTTCATCCTCAAGGAGACTAGTCCAGGCTTTCTCATGATGTGGCACTGATTCCAAGAGTGGACACTGTAAAGCCTCGAGGCCCAGGCTCAGAATCAGAAAATGTTACTTCCGCCACAGTCTATTGGTCAAAGTGAGCCACAAAGCCAGACCTTAATCTCGGGATAGGGAAATAGAGGAACAACTGAATCACAGTGCAAAGGGGTACACTCATAGAGTAGGTAGGACTGAATACAGTCATCTTTGCATGCTACCTACCACACCCGCCCCCACATCTCGAGGAAGACGTGCCCGGATTTACCCTGTAGTTTATGGCACTTCACTACATGTTCCTTAGGGTACATGGAAACCAGGATGAGAAGCACGGATCTGAAGAATATTCACATTACAATTGTATGAGCGTTTTTACTAGGAATACCGTATGAATAAGATGAATGGTATCACTGACACTCACAGGTGTGAATGAAATATGAAATAAGATGAAGCATGTTAGTAACATCCAGTGGATACCATTTTGATTTTTCTCCCTTTCTCTATTCTTTGCAGAATTGGTTTTTAAATGGGCACAAAGGGAAATGCAGTGAATCCTACATTGGTAAACACAGAGATGAAGTACACAGATCAATATATTGACAACAAATGGCCCCCAAATAGCACCAAAACCACCACAATTCACAAAGATTTTATATTTCCTCACACACTCTTGTTTCACATTCCTTTCCACTTGCTCAAGACCTACCCTGCCTCTCTCACCTGCAGGTCTGGGATATTAAATCACTTGAGGGTTGTATCTTCTTTGATCCTTTATAAGCATCTCAGATCACCCCCTGGTTCTTGGTGACCCAGGTCCTTCTGTTTTCTAATTATTTCAACTTTTAGTTAGATTATATGGCTAAAGAACACTGATAGATAATGTGTGCATTTTACCACTTGATAATCTTCAGTGAAGTTTACTACAGAAATAAACCCTTTTTCAAACAGCACTTGGTTAAATTAGGCTGTTAACCACTGCAATCCTTTGACCTTAATTCTACTTTATTTTGGACAGAATCACTACACCTATCTCTACCAACTCAGTTTAATGCCACCTTGGTTTCTCTTCAAAAATGAAAACTAATTACAGAAAGTCTTCAGCTGTGCTGAAAATTAGAGGTGTTACACGTAACTCTTTGGGAGCTTGCCCATACTACCTTGGATATCTTGAGTTTGGAGATCAGCAACAGATTGTCACAAAGCCTGCTTGCCAAGGAAGAAAACTATTGGTTTGCAGTTCTGAGTGAAATACACATTACAGGAGGGGTTTCCCTTTGTCTTTAAAATGCAACTTCTTTATAAACTTGATTATTTTTTCTTCTTTCCACCTCTGGATTTAACAGTGCCACCCACAGATTAAGCCTTAAAGATTAGTGGGTTTAAAAAAAAAAGACAAAAAAAGTGAAGTTTGCCGTATGCTGTCAGCATGGTCCTTTCTTCAGAGTAAAGGGTTAAGCACCAAAGCTGACCTAGCAAAAGTTAAAAGTAGTCATAAATTTAACAAAAATTATCTTATTATAGAAAGTTGGGGGAAGGAGCTGCGGGAAACTCTTTAGAAAAATACCTATTTAGCCTTAAATTATTGTAATTTTCTACCTCGTGATCTGCTCTTATTTTATTATGTATTCTGCAATTTACAATATTATTAGATTCTACCTTTTTCTGTGTTTTGATCCTCTGAGCTTTCTTTCATCTATTTAGTGTACGTGAAAACACATTATTAGCCAACAATGCTAATGACTAAGCTACCACAGCTGTGAGCTAAGCGTCTCAGGCAAGACGATTACAGTATACCGCAACGTCACAGTTTGACTTCTGCAGCACTTGCGTCACGTCTTCTCTCCCATCCTAATTTATTAATAAACTCAGTAATTATGATAACTGACATCCATTGTACATGAACTAGGCGCCAGGCACTGTGCTAAGCATTTTATGTGTCTCAGTTCATTTAATCCTCCCAGCAGCCCCATGCGGGCTCACCACACCATCTAATCACAGAGTTTGGAGGAAAAGGACCTTTTCTCTTATTTGAATGCCATTTTTAATTTCTATGCCAGCATGATGGACAAGAATTGCAAAACCACATTTGAGTCTTTTCCTCAGATAGAAGTGATTTGATTATGAAAATAGGAGCACAATGAAAAGTAGATAAATTACAAAAGAAGTTTCCTCTTTACAAAAAAAATTGGGAGAATTTTTTACAAAATTAAACATATTCACTGGATGACTCTGAAATTCTACTTGTAGGTATTTATGCAAGAAAATTTAAGACACATCCACACAAAACAGCAGCTTTATTCATAATAGCCAAAAACTGGAAATACCCCAAAGTCCCTCAACAGGTGAATGAATAAGCAAACTGTTTTATTCAAATGATGGACTAGTACTCAGCAATGAAGAGGAACAAACTACTGATACATGCAAACCATGGATGATTCTCAAAAACACCATGCCGTTTTTTCATGTGTTTTTTGACCATTATTCTGTCTTCTTTTGAAAAGTTTCTGTTCATGTCCTTTGCCCACTTTTTGATAGGGTCGTTTGATTTTTTCTTGT
>NW_012149530.1:380441-393936 GCF_000956105.1 Propithecus coquereli | reverse complement strand
GGGGGGCAAGGGCAACATAAGTAACATAAATATCTGTACCCCCATAATATGCTGAAATAAAAAAAAAAAAAAAACACCATGCCGAACAAAAGAAATCAAGCATAAAACAGTACATATTGTACAACCTTTTTTATAGGAAATTCTAAAATAGGGAAAACTAATCAATAGTGACCGAAAGCAGATCAGTGGTTGCCTGGGACAGAAAGGAAGGAGGAATAATTGCAAAGGGGCACAGGAAAGCTTTCTGGAGTTCTGTACATATTCAATATCTTGACTGGGATGCAACTGATTGCACGTGTATATATAATTCTTAAAACCCATACCATACAATTAAAATGGGTGCCTTTTTATTGTATGAAAATCAACCCTCGATAAATTGATTAAATCTAAAAGACTGCCAGAAAAGTTCATATCAATAGGAATTTTCTTTCCCTCAGCCCCTATGTATTTTTAACTACTCATTAAGAGGTGAAGAGACAAAGTACTAACAGCTGCAGTCAATTAAAAAATCATTCTAATCTAAAATAAAGATAGTTTCTGAATTATGTTAAACTTCATTTAATTCAAAAATCACTTATTTAGCATCATGCAAATAGATTTATTATCTACCACATTTCTGTCACTGGGGAATTAATTTATGTCTTATGTATCACTACTGTAGACTTATTCAGAAGAAATGTATTTTTCTTCTTTCCCAAGAAAGTAAGGGAGAGAAGCATGAGTCCCATAATAAGGAAACTGTGACAACCCTGGCAGGCTCGCTCTTTCCACCTGATCTAGGAAACAAGCTTATTCTCCCACTGTCTTTAGACCTCAAATTGTCAATACATGCATCCTTCCAATTTTTCCACCCATTCTGTATTGCCAGGGCCTACTGCTATAACCTTTCTCTTCCTAGGACCATCATCAGGAAAACAATAACAGGTTGGTACCAGTATGACCCAGGGTCCACTCACCACTAATCCACAGCATAAGATTTCCCATCCTTTGCGTAATCCACAGGCTGGAGAATAGTATTGGCTGGACAAGAAAATTACTATCTGCTTCCCAGCAAAAGGTGTTCATCTGCTGGTTATGCAGTGGTGAGGTAGCTTCCTCACTGAAATCAAGGTTAATAACAACTCCTACTGTCATGATGCTTTCTTTAGCCAACCCAAAACCTATCATGAGCTATCTAAGCAATTCTGGCCAAAAAATAAATTTTAAATTTTGGAGGTGATTGAATTGTATGTGAATTGGCATTGGAATGAATTGGGACCACATCTGGGGCAGCTGCATTTAATCCTGATGTCCCCACTGTGTCAGTTACTGTTAGGAAAACCATCTCTTGTTGTTCCATGTTGCTATGATCACTACTCTTCTCTGCCTATCCCCTCTTTCTAGTGGCAATTTCTGAATTTGTTTGACTTCCCTGATTGCTTCAGCCAGGAATACAGTTCTGCTTTTGTAAGGATGGCATGGGAATTTTTAGTTGTTTTTTTTTCCAGAATATTATGGGGGTAAAAACATTTTGGTTACATGAATTGCTTTTGTGCAGTTTCAGTCAATGTTGTAAGTGTGCCCATCACCCAGATACTGTGCATTGTAGCCATCAGATGTGAATTTACCCAATCCCTCCTCCCCCTCCCACCTGCCTGATTTCTGTTGAGTTTTACTTCCATATGTGCTGGATTAATAAAATGTGGTATATGTACACCATGGAGTACTACTTAGTTATAAAAAAAAAATTGGGAACTAATACCTTTTGTAATAACCCGGATGGAACTAGAGAACATTCTTCTAAGTGAAGTATTGCAAGAATGGAAAAACAAACTCCACATGTACTCACTATTAAAGTGAATTTTTAGCTGATCTTTTAATATTCTATTTACCATTTACATGATACCTGTTTTCTGATTGTAATAAGGTAAATGGAAAACCCAGGAAATACTGCATCTTTTTGCCCAGGCCTGGATGTCTTTGCCTATGATCTGAGTCCCCTTAGTCACTGGGTGTGATGCTGGAGTGTCCATTTGTTGATTGGTTAGAGAAAGAACACTGGTATCTGCTGCCACTTCAAATCATAAGTTAGTGTCCATTGTAGTCAAAGCATTTTATTTACTCAGACTACATGGTAAGGATCCAATACAGTCCACTTGCCAATCATATTAATATGTGTTCCCTATATGGGTGTCATAAATGATGGTAGCCTTGTGGGTATTTAGGGATGTTGCCACAGTGATTTCAATTTTTAATTAAGTCTTTTTTTTTTCTTAAGACAGAGTCTCACTAGAGTGCAGTGGCATCATCATAGCTCACTGTACTTCAAACTCCCAGGCTCAGGTGATCTTCCTGCCTCAGCCTCCCAAGTAAATGGGACTACAGGTATATGCCACCATGACTGGCTAATTTTTTAATTTTGCTTTTGTTTTGTAGAGAAAGGGTTTCTCTATGTTGCCCAAATTGGTCTCGAACTCCTAGCCTCAAGCAATCCCCCCACTTCAGCCTCCCAAAGTGCTAGGATTACAAGCATGAGTCACCGCACCCAGCCAAACCTATTTTTTAAATTGATAGTTTAACCTCATTAGCCAAATTGGGAGATTAAAATAGTAAAATTTGCATTATTTACTTTTCAACTTAATTTAAGGTGGCAAAACAAACTTCATCATTGGATTTTTTTTTTTGTCTAGAAAAGACATACCTTTTCTGAACGTGGCAGCAAGAGTAAAGTAGACGATAACAATAGTTTCACTCATAAGTGTGATCCCTCATGTTGAATTCAGTTTTTACTTGCATCTTTATGTTTTCTATGTAAATGTATATAAGTTTTTATGGCTTTATTACTTCATTAACCACTACATCTCTACAAAGTAACACATTGTGGTTTTAGCACTTCTCCATTCTTGTCAATGGTTTCAAACTCATATCATTATAAACTTCCAGCACCATTTTTGATGGTAACATTACATCCTCTGGAAGGTTTACTAAATCTATGTTAAAATTTTTCTTTCCTTATTTATATTAATTCTGTCAGCCAACCGCTATAAGCATCCTAACGTAGCATTCATTCAGCATTGATATTTCAAACAACAGTGTTTTGGTACTTCAAATAGAGTAACTGAATTGTCACCCTAGTATGACAAACTTTATAAATCTGAACCTCTAGTATTTATAAATTCTAAAACAACTACTCCCTCATTTCTAAACACTGATTTTAAGGGAATCTCACTCATACTTAGACATATATAATTTATATAATGCTACTAAACCATTCATCAGAGTCTAAAACAAACAAACAGAGAAAAGGACAGTCCCTTTTGCCTTGCACGGGGGTTACCTGAGCAAGAGCCAGAGGCACATCTGCACAGGTGTCACGCTTTGGCTTTTTTGCCCCCGCCTTGCTCTAGCTGACTTCCAGCCCCAGAACAGCCTGATAGGCAAGCATCCTGCCAGTGTCAGGAATGAGAAGAAACTTTACCCCAGCCAGAACAGTTTTCCTTTTCCTATCCCCAACCAGCCACCAAAAGTTTTGGCTTATAGCTGGCACTTTGACATTCTGAATATATGTAGAGCACAGTTACACCTCATGAAAAGTTATTTAAAGAACTGGAACAGATATTGAATAATTTCATCTACGTCTTTTTGTCCTTTGTGGAATCCTTCCTAACATCCCCAACCATGACCCCTCCAGTCCTTTTCCAAAAGAAAAAATAAGTTTCATTCATCTAGATAGCTTTGTGGCTTTTGCGTTATCTATCTCACTGTTCTATCAGACGTCGCATAGGTAAACTAAATTTTAGCTTGTCAATGAACTGTTGACAGGGTACTCACAGCACAATCAATATGATTTTTAGTAGACAATACAGTTGTCTGCATAACTAAGATAAAAACTCTAAAGAAAATGAGAAATATTTTCAAGATTAAAAAATGTAATATAAGCCAGGCGCGACAGGTCATGCCTGTAATCTCAGCACTTTGGGAATAGGGGAGGATCACTTGAGGCCAAGAGTTGGAGATCAGCCTGGGAAAGATAAGAAGACCCTGTCTCTACAAAACATTTTAAAACTTAGCCAGGTGTGGTGGCACATGCCTATAGTCCCAGCTACTCAGGAGGCTGAGGCAGGAGGATCACTTGAACTCAGGAGTTTGAGGTTGTAATGAGCTACAATGATGCCACTGCACTCTAGCATGGGCAACAGATCAAGACTTTGTCCCCCCCACTAAAAAAAGAGAATTTAAAACTTTAATAAATGTATTCTTCATACAAAAAGGCAGTTTATATTAAGTATGTCACATGGAATTGAAAGGACTTGTTAAAGCTTCTAGAGTTCACATCTTGCGAATATTTACTTGTAACTTATGACCCTAACTGTTGATTGAATAGAACTAAAAGAAATAAAAAAAAATTACACTACATATTTGTTTTTTAATCCAAAATTGTTCCCACTAAATGTCCACTGAGGACCCAAGAAAATGTCCAGCTAACACAGCTTACAATTTAGAGGGTGGTTATCCAAGGATGCCACAAATAAGTAGCTTCACTGAAGCATTTCTGCATACCACTACATTAGGAAATGTTATTTATTTTTACAACCATTTCCTCAGAAATCTGGCTAAAATCATTTTTCTTTTGAAATCACTTTCTTAATATGTATCACACTGCCACCTTGTGGTTAAAATGTATTTTTAGTTTTTTTCTCTTTTCTTTACAAGTGTGTTTATGGGTGAATGACATTTCTCTGAAACTTCCACTCCATAGTAACCTTTAGTGGTATTACCCATATTCTCAATAATATCCATTTTAAATCAAAGGACCCCTTTTTATCTCTAAATTTAACTATGAGTCTTTGAGTGAACCATATTTTCAAACAGACTTTGTTTATCTATGTTTTTAAAAAGTTCTAAATTCTGATATTACTCCACAAAATAATCATAGAATGAGTTAAAACAGGATTCTGTATCTATGTACACAAAGACAAATAAAAAATATTTAGGCCATTGTTTGCATAACTTAGGAGAGAAAATAGCAGCTTCAAGACTAGTAAGAGCCTTTAACTTTATTTAAATGCTACAGTGTATGGAGTCTCACTATCACCATTTAAGATCTTTGGCAAAGTACCAGGAAGGCCAGAAGCCAAAGTAGAGAATTAGACACACGAGTCACACAGAGGAGTTCTCTAGCATCTAGCTTTTTCCCACTGAGTGTTAACCTCAAACCAGAACCTTCGCCAACATCTGAGAACCCGTTCGAAATTCAGAGTCTCAGTGTGCACTCTAGACCTATGAATCAGAATATCCACATTTTAACAAGATTCCCAGGTGATTCACACACACAGCACAGTTTAGAAGCATCGCTCTATCCTTCATCATCGTGACAAGATGTTGCTTAGATTGACTGAACTATTACCTCTGAAGACCCAGCAGATGTGGTCAATAAACTTTGTGTGCCTAAAGGCTGCTTCAGGGTGTGGTCGTTATAACTGAGTTAGTCGGTTTTTCAAATTTCCTACTCACTTATACATAGAACAGGTCACATATGAGCAGAAGTACAAAGAGTTTCTATAAAAGGCTCATCAGAAACTACAATTAACACTTAAGGCAAAAGAAAGGTATATGATGATGACAGCTGGCTTTCAGTTTTTCTTTTCCTTCCTCTTTTGTGGAAGGAGAGAGCTTTTTTTTTTTAAGGCCTCGAGCTGTCTGTTGACGTGACGCTGCGGGCTGCCCCGTCCAGCACACGCCGCTGCCCAGGGTCCTGGGAGTGGACTAGATGGGGCGGGGCGAGCAGAGTTACGGGGGGCACGGAAAAGAGAGAAGCGGCGGCCTCGGCATTACGCCATGTGTGAAAGATTCCCCGGGGGGTGGGGAGCCACAGTTCTCTGATCTCGTTCCAGTCACCAAGCCCTCAACCCCCCATGTCTTCTCCCAGGAGGGCAGCCCTCTGCCTTTGCTTTCTTCCCAGCGGGCTGAGACTATTTCAGTCTCTCATGCCTGCCGTCTAGTCCTTCGGCCCAGCCCTTCCTCCCAATCACAGACCCAGCCTGTGAGACCCCCCTGAGACATCTCGCTGCTGGCAGGGGCACGAATCACAAAATGGTGCACTCGGGGCTTCCAGGCTCTACTGCCACCTTAACGCATGTGGCCTTACTGCTCAGCAATCTCATTTCCTACCCCAAAGCAGTCTGGGTCCATCCAGATGTATTCATGCCCATCCGTCAGCCCACCAGCAAATAGGATTCCAAGAGGAAGCAACCCCCGCCCCAAGCCCCACCACTAAACCCAACCCTCCAGCTGGAGTTCCTCCCCTCCCTCCAGCATTGTCAACTCTTTCTCCTCAGCTGGCACATTTCCTTCAACAGAAAAGCCTGCTGCACGCTCACGGGTCCTTCCCACCCTCATAGCTATTCTCCATTGAGCGCCGCCACATGATGTGTCCTCACCTCCCATCTGCTCCTCAAGCCCATCAATCTGACTCCCACCTGACTAGCCGGTGGGGACCACCCACACTCAGGGCTCTGGTGACTTCCTAGGGCCAACTCCAGTGTGCATGTCTAGACTCCTCCTGATTCCAGCTCCCTACACCCTGTGACTGTACTGACTACCTTCCCTGAGTTGGAAGAGCGCCTTTGTCCTCCTCCCACTCCAGGTCTGGCAAAGGAAGTTGGTTGCTCTCCCTGTCTCTACAAAGATGGCTGTTCCTCTTCTCTCAGTTCACACACTCTTCCTGGTATTTCTAATCCAAACACAGGGCTCTGACTATCACCCACGAGCAAATGACTCCAGAATGATTCTCTCAACCCAGAACCCTCTTCTCAGCTGTAGAACTGGCCATGCAGCTGCTGCAGGAAACCACCTGATAGCCCCACTGACTCAAAATTAAAAATCTTCCCATCTAAAGTCTGCTTCTCCTCCTGCAGATTCTAAGTGAACAGAACCATCTATGCAGATGTCCAGACCAGAAACCTTGGAATTATTTTAAACCTCTTTCCTCATTACCATATCAGCTGTTCATCAGGTTCTGATAATACTACACAAAATATCTCTTTACTCAATAAATATTCGTTTAAGTGCCTGTGAACCATAATCCTAATAGCAGCAGCACCAGTAGCAAAAACTTTCCAGGAACCTACTGTGAGCCAGGTACTAACTAAGTGCTTTGCATAAACTGAACCACCTAATCCTCACAACAACCCTATCAGATAGGTATCATCATCCCCAGTTAAGAAATAGTCCAACGTTCGCATTGCTCGTGAGTGACATAGCTCAAACCCAGAAATACCCAGCATCGAAACACATGATCTTGTTCACCATACTATATATACACTGTCTTCCTTCCACGTGCCAGGCAGCGCCCTAGGTTCTGGGAATGCAGGAGCTTACTGTCTAGTGGGGAACACAAACAAGTCAACAAACTAGCACAGTACACATAGTATATGCTAGGAGAGGGAAGTACAAAGTGCTACAGAACACAAGACAGAAACACCTAACTTGGCCTTAGGGTAGTCAGGCAAGAATTCCCAGAAGAAGGTAAGTCTAGGTTAAGCCCTAACTGATGAATAGCCTGGTTGGGGAAGAGAGCAGAGTGTTTCAGGCCTCAGTGCCAACATGAGAGAAGGCCTGGATGGGAGACTGTGACGACTTCAAAACACTGAACAAAGTTCAGTATGGCTGGTGTAAAAAGTGCGGCGGTGGGGAGCATAAAGGAGACAGATCATTAGGAGTCTTAAGTGTCTAAAGGAATTTGAATTTGAATATTTTATGATGAGAATGATAGAGACCCAGTGAGGAGTTTTAAGAAAAGAGTGACATTACTGGCCATACTGAAAGTCAATCTGACACAGTCCCAACCCTCATCTCTTTTTAGCTGTACTATTCAATAATTTCCAAACTGGCCTTCCAGCCTCTAGACTTGTGCTATACAATAAATAAGGTAGCCACTAGTCACATGTGGTTATTTAAATTTAGACTAATTAAGATCCAATAAGAGTGTGCTTGTTCACTCCTATAATCCCAGAACTATGGGAGGCAGAGGTGGGAGAATTGCTTGAAGCCAAGAGTTCTATACCAGCCTGGGCAACATAGCAAGACCCTGTCTCTAAAAAAAAAAAAAATTTAAGTAAATAAATCAATGAAAAGCTCTTCAGATGATTCTCATATACAACCAAGGCTGAAAACTGTAGTCCTAATTTATCCAAAGTCAGCCCAATTCCAGGGTTATTCTTCCTGCATAAACTGCTCCTTGCCCCAAGAAATTGCTGGAGTTGGAATACTCCCATCAAACAGCAAGACTAAAATAAAAATCTGGTCAGCCAAGCTGCTAGGACAGCAGATGAGATTGTCATTTAAAAAATAAATAAATAAAATTTAAAATTCAATTCGTCAGTTGCACTAGCCTCATTTCTTTTTTTTTTTATTTCAGCATATTATGGGGGTACAGATGTTTAGGTTACGTATGTTGCCCTTGCCCCCCTGCCCCCCTAACTCTGAGTTTCAAATATGTCCATTCTTCGGGTGGTGCTCATTGCACTCTTTGTGTATGCATATACCTGTCCCCTCCTCCCCCCTCTCCCCTCCCCCCTGCCCAACATCCAATAGATGTTATTCTTATATGTGCACTTATGTGTTGATCAGTTAATACCAATTTGAAGGTGAGTACATGTGGTGCTTGTCTTCCCATTCTTGGGATACCTCACTTAGTAGAATGCGTTCCAGCTCTATCCAGGAGTATACAGAGTGGGAGAAAATTTTTGCATGCTACAAATCCGATAAAGGGCTGATAACCAGAATCTACTTAGAACTCGAGAAAATCAACAAGAAAAAATCAAACGACCCTATCAAAAAGTGGGCAAAGGACATGAACAGAAACTTTTCAAAAGAAGACAGAGTAATGGTCAAAACACATATGAAAAAATGCTCAACATCTCTAATCATCAGGGAAATGCAAATTAAAACTAGCTACATTTCAAATGCTCAACAGCTCCATGTGGCTAATACCCCATATTGAACAGCACAGATTAAGATCATTCCCATCATCCAGAAAGTCCCACGGGCTAGTGTTGTTCTAGTTCCTCCAACCCGTCCTCAGCACTGTAGCCAGAACTGCCGTTGTAAAAGATAAATTTGCTTTGGTCACTCCCTTGTCTTAAAAGCCTTTGATGGCTCTCCGCTGCCTCTCCATAAAACTCCTCAGCAGTGTATATAATGCCTTTCAAAACGTAACCTTCTCCCAGCACTCCGGCCTTTCTTATTTCCCTGCAAGCTCCAAACTGTGCACTTGGCTTTCTAAGCGACTTGCTTTTCCCTTCTTGCCTTTGCACGTACGGTTCCGGCTGCTGGAGAGGAGTTCCCGCGCATGCACACCAAGCGAAATTGTTATTCGACTTTCAAGACTCAATTAAAATGTTGTTGCTCTTCTTCCTTCTGCGCCTTCCCGGTTCCCGCCTTCCCAGGAGCAGGCTTGGTGCCACGCCTCCCCGTGCTCAGGCACTGGGCCGCCTCCCTTTGCCATTGCGCCTATCACTCCAAAACGCAGTGGTAGGTCTGCGTGTCTGTCCCCCATCCCACCCCGCCCCGCCCCAGAAAGCCAGTTCTCCGATAACTGGCATTTTTCTCCTCTCCACCCCTGCACCCAGCTTGGAGCAGGCGTCAATAAAACGTGGTTTGGGGGCTGCCCCAATGCCAGAACCCGAGGGTTGGGGAAGGGATTCGAGAGGAATAACTGGGAGAGGAAATTCTAGGTCTGGTTTGCACGTGGGAGGAGGACGGAGGTGAACCGCTGGGTGGGGGGGTTTACATACCGGAAGTTTTCTTCTCTGCCATTTGCACAACGCAGCTGCCGGAGAAGCCTACTGCTCACGTGTACTCCAGAGAGCTTTTCAATATGCAAAAAACAATGGCAAAATAAAAATCTGCAACTACCATCAGGCCCTATTTACTTGTTGCAAGACAAACTAAGAATGTTTTCTTAAACTATATTAAGTATTCATTCATCACTTCAAACAGTTATTGCACACCTTCATACCAGGCACCATGCCAGGCATTTTCAAAGGCTTGATATGGACTTACAACTGTGTTCTGGTGCTATCTCTGCCCTAGCTAGCTGTATTAGTCAGGATTCTCCAGAGAAACAGATTCCATAGGAAATATATACATGTATCAAGAGAGAGAGAAAGACAGAGAGACTATAAGGCATTGGCTTATGTGATGTTGATGGCAGAAAAGTACCATAATCTGCCTGCCATCTGCAAGCTGGGGATCTGGAAAAGCCAGTGGTGTGTTTCCGTTTTCAGTCTGAAGGTCTGAGCACCATGAGTGTCCATGATGTAAGTGTCAGTCCAAGAGCAGAGGACCAATGTCCCAGTTCAAGCAATCAGGTAGAGAGTGGATTCTTGCATCCACTGCCTTCTTCTTCTAATCAGGCTCTGGATGGATTGGATGATGCCTTTTCACATGGTTAGGGCAATCTGCTGTATTCAAGCTACCAATTCAAATGCTAATCTCATCAGGAAACATCCTCACAGGCATACCTAAAAATATTTACCCAAATATCTGGGCACCCCATCATCCAGTCAAGTTGACACACAAAATTAGCCATTATATTGGCTTTATATAAGCAAGTCACTTTATGTCTCTCTGGGACTGTTAACCATTTTAAATTGAGAGATGAGGGAATAGATGCTTTTCAATAGACACAAAAACATATTCGTTTTAGTGGAAAGTAAAGGGGCCCTTTTATTTTCTGTGATATATTTTTTAATATTTGGATTTTATATTAAACATCTAATTTTCAGTAAACAGAAAAAATTCAAATTCAATAAAAAAGTAAATGAATATATCAGTAATATCCCAAAATAACTATATTATCTCTGAAGGAAGTCAGAAGATTTTCCAAAAATTCTTATAATTTTAGTCCACTACAACTTAAAGAGGAATATATTATAAAAAGCACCATTAGGTATATGAAAGAATTGCTAATCCAGCAAGTTTGGGAATTGCTACTGAAAGTGATTCCTGACTCGCATACGTCACAATTTTATTTTAGTTTTTATAATTTTATTTTTTAATTAACAAATAAAAATTATATATATTTGTGGTATACAACATGATGTTTTGATATATGTATACATTTGTGGAATGGCTAAATCAAGCTAATTAATATATGCATTACCTCACATACTTATCAATTTTGTGGTGAGAACATTTAAAATCTACTCTTTTAGCAATTTTCAAAAATACAATACATTGTTAAATATAGTCACCATGTCATACAATGTTGTACAATAGCTCTCTTGAACTTATTCCTCCTAACCGAGCAGGACCTTCACATTAAAGAAACTAAAAATACTTATTCTAAGTCTAGTGGCATTTCATAAGTATAGATCAAAGAATACTGTACTGGTATGCATTATGAGACCTAACTAGTATGCATTATACAACATCACATATTATAAATTTTGGTCCATAACATTTTTGTACTTCTAAAGTATAACTAAAAAGCAAGACTTTTGAATATCAATATCAACATAAAAGTTTTGTTTCAAGAGCAACACTTTAACTTCCACAGTCTCTGAGCCTAGGCAATATCTTATCCTTCCATAAAAATCAGAAGTTCTGAGAACTAAATGGCATTATATTGCATTTAAAGTTGAATTCCTGGTCAAATTAATTACTATGAGGTATGAAGAATTGCATTATAGGTCTAACTAGGAGAGGGATTGTGAAACAATCCTAACTAGAAAGTTGTATCTGAATGCCCCCTACTCGAACAATAAAAATGAAAAATATTTTTATTAAAAGTTAGATCAATTTGTTACTATTTAGATACATTTAGACTATACTTAAACATAAGAGCAAGTTTACGTGAATTCATATTTTTAAGTTGAATTTAACAAACAGCAAAAATTTTTTATGTGTCCATAATATCAATAATTTGTTCAACTAAACTTTCATCCTTTTCAACCAGTTGTTTTGTCACTACATCAACACAGTCAGGCAGAAGTTCAAATTTTGCTTGACATTTTCCTTGTCGTGCTTGGTTGTGGTGTGATATAAACATTGGACTTGCCATCAAATAATGTTCCTGTCATGCTATTGTTAGATCATTTTTGTCTATCATAAGCCACCAGAAGTGGCCTTTATCAAAAGTCTCCAAGGATATTGCAAGGAAAATTTTCCCTCTGACTCTATTGTTTAATATTTTATGAAGTGAAGTATGATCTTATGAGCTAAAACATAAAACTCTTAAGTCACTTACTTTACTATATAAATGTTATTGGTTATAAAATTCTCCCAACCACATTTTGAATCCAGCTGTTATAACTGGCTTGATGACCTCCTGTGGTAATAAATTGCACAGACTGAATAAATGCGATCTGGGAAGTACTCCTATCTACTCTATCACTTTTACTTACTAAGGCTGAAGTGAGCAAGGGAGAGGATCATAGAAGTTCAAGTTTCCTTGAAGAAAAAATTGGCCTTATTACTTTCTTGTAACTATAATTGATAAATGCTGAATACCACATAAATAAGTATCACTCTTCTCTGTGCCTTTATTAATTGAGAAAATCTTTATTTTAAAAAGGAGGGTTATCAGTTCCTATTGTATGTTCATTACTTCCACTCAAAAACACATACTATAATGTATCATGTGCACTTTTAGTATGCATTTTTAATTTGAAATACAATTTAAGTTGGACATTGGTTTAGGATGCACATGTCTTTCTACTTGTCCATCTGTTTTGGCTTTTACCTTAGCAATACAAGCATTATTTGTGTAGCTCATAAAATTTTCTATTTTGTTCTTTACTATCAAATAGATTTTGTCCATTATTGTTTGTCCAAAATATAATTTTTATATGCTCAGTCTTATGCCTAAAAAGGGGTACAGGATTTGCCCTTGATTCTTCCACACATATACAGGCACACACAAAAAAAGAAAAAATAGGTAAAATGGAAGGAAACAATTATAAGAATAATTTATATCCAAACTTCTGCTACTGAAAAATGAAATAACACAGATCAGCCTGAGTTAATTTAGTTGCTTGTATGTTGATAAAATTCATAAAAAATTATTGATTTCTGTTCTAATTGGCCTATGTAAACATAATTAAAAGCAGCTCTATTGTAAATCATCCTCTTCCTACTCTGCCCTTTGATCTCCAATGGGAAAAATGAAAATACCCTACATTTCTGTTGAATTTCTCTCTTCCATGTATCTTGAGATATTTTACAATACCACCTCATTAATCCTAACTATATTTCTTCAGATAAATAATGGGAAAATATCATTATATGCCTTCTTGGACATGTGCTAAAGGACAGAAAAGTTAATTAACTTGCCGGAAGTCATACAACCAGTGAGCCTGAACCACATTCATAGTCTCCTGTCTCCGAACATCTCACATTCCACGTTCTATGCGTGGCTTCACTGCTCCCTACCTCTACCCTGGGAAGTGAGTCTTTCCTGCACTTCTGAAACCTAAGCAATTTTATGGTTCAACTTTAATTTTCTCTTGTC
>NW_012149530.1:375296-376126 GCF_000956105.1 Propithecus coquereli | reverse complement strand
CAGTCACGCCATATGGAGTGGACATTGTATTTTGAAGCAGCCAGAGTTATGCTCCTTAGCCCTCCCTTCAGTTTATATTTCTTTAGAAGGAGACCAGATCTCAATTCCAACTGCAATAAACAACAGCTCAAAAACAGAAAAGGGAGCCCTATGTTGTTACTTGCCCCTGAGGTAGTATAGATCCCACTAGCAAAGTACTGCAGGAAGAAACAACTTAAGAGCCCAGATACCTATACAGGTCTTGCATTGGTTCCTAGTGTTAAATTTTTTAAAGCAGAGGTGGTAAAAGAACACTCCACACTTCAGTCAGCCCAGCAAAAGTAGAAGAATGCTAGATACTGGGAATTAGACTCATCACTGCACAGTCTGCTTTCTGTGGGGAATTCATATGAAATTTAACTAGCATCAAGTTGGCTTAGTGTAATGTAAACATTTTGACTATTTATAAATATCCTTTATGAAAAGAGCTCTCCTCAATCCAGAGATCATGGGGAAAGCATAGTCTTTCAATTCACATGGACATGAATTTTAATCCTGTCTTCTCTCTACTTTAAACCTCAGCTTCCTCATCTGCTAAATGGAAACAATAATCATTAATGCATGGAAATATTCATTATAATGGCTAAGCTGGAGTTGGTACTCTATAAATGACAGCTATTATTGTAAGAAAGAATAAAGGGAGAAAAATTAGAATGGACTTAAACAAAAATACTGAAAAACAAGTATAAGAGTACAACACAGTAAAAAGAAAAAAGAAAAGCATATCTCTAAAAATGATTATAGGAATTGAAGGAAAATGTTTAACTATAATTCTTCTTTCTATAATAAAA
>NW_012149530.1:372425-375171 GCF_000956105.1 Propithecus coquereli | reverse complement strand
ATCTGAGGGATAGCTTTAAGAAAAAAATAACTTGATAACATAAAATGAAAAGATAAAAACAGAAAGTCTGAAAAAAGATTCTAACATTTCTAATCTAAGAAATGAGCATAATGGAGGGGTCACTGACACAGAAAGACAAGAAGAGAGAGTTACTTATGAAGAATCAGTTAACTTCAGTTTCTGTCTTTGTTTAAGATAATGGCAGAAGCTTCAACTGAAGATATTGTATGGATGATTATATAGACAGGACTACTTGGCTACAGACATAGCCATCTTTGCAAATGGTGGTAAAACCATGAAAGTGGATGATGTCTTCAAGACATTGAGTACACAAAGGGAAGAACCAAGGTTCAAACATTTAATATTGGGAGAATACCCAAAATTAAGAGGTGCAAAAACAAAGAACTAGCAAAAGCACAGAAGTAGTAAAAGAGCAGTAATATGCATGAAAACTAAAGGAGAGAGTGTTTGTAGTAGTGGTGGCCAAAGTTATCACAGAGGTCAAAGAAGATAGCTAGAAAGAGATCAACAGGGACCTTTGAGAAAGAAAAGCCAATGCTATAGAATAGAAGCAACACGTCAAGGAATTCAAAGGTCACAGGAGGAGAAAAATTGAAAACACACATGTAGATCACTCAATACCCAAGTTATTTGGCAGGGAGAGAGAGAAAGAAATAGGATAATACCCAGGAGAGGCAGCAAGATAGGATAAAATTAACTTTAATATATGATATAATCATGTCTGAAGGCAGATTTATGGAAATGAATAAATTATTAGAGATGGACTGGTAGATCATCAATCAATTGGACAATCAACAAAACACTTATTGAGGAATACTGTGAATCAAGCAATGTACTAGGCACTGGAGGCATACGAGAATGACATTATTACCTCCCCAAGTAGCTCACTGTCAGATAGGAAGACAAGCAATATATACAAATTAGCCATAATGTGGCAAGTGCTACCTATAAAAGAGCCAACCTAGGCCTGGGGGCTGGGGCAAGGCTTTGCTTATCAGATATCAAAGGTAAGTTTATAAGAATAGGGAGGAATTAGACAGACAAATAAGTGAAAGAAGGCTACCTAGACAGGGATTATAGTGTGTATAAAATAATAGGGGCATAGGAAAGCTGGAAGTTTTGCAAATTTAATACTTTTGTGTGGGTGGTACATAAGATGAAAACTAGGGAGTCAAAAAAGATGAGACCTTAAATTAACAGTTGAAGTTAAATAACAAGAAGCCTAACAGGTTGAGCTATAGAGCTTGAATTTGTTCTGAAAGTAATAGGGATGAATTCACTGAAGGA
Source organism: Propithecus coquereli (assembly GCF_000956105.1). Lineage (NCBI taxonomy): Eukaryota > Metazoa > Chordata > Mammalia > Primates > Indriidae > Propithecus > Propithecus coquereli. The sequence goes on along the minus strand of NW_012149530.1, from coordinate 373,863 downwards.
TTTAGAGCAGAGGAATAATACAGCTTGTAAAAGAGGCCTTCAATGAATACTGTATTCATTTCCTATTACCACATTAGCAAAGTACCTCAAACTTAGTGGTTTAAAACAGCACAAATCTACAGTTTTGGATGTCAGAAGTCTGGAATGGGTCTCACTAGGCTAAAACCAAGGTAAGAGCAGGACTGTGTTCCTCTATGGAGGCCTACGGGAGCATCCGGTTTTTCTTGCCTTTTCCAGTTTCTAGGGATCTTCCACATTCCTTGTCTCGTGGTCTTTGTCCATCTTCAAAGCCATCAATGGCCTGCTGAGTCTTTCTCACAGCGCATCACTCGGACACTGACAATTCTACCTCACTCTTCCCATTTACGGGATTTGCACTGGGCCTGCCCCAGGTAGTCCAGGATAATCTCCCACCTGAAACTCTTTAATTTACTCATATATGCAAAGTCCCTTCTGCTATATAAAGTAACATATTCACACCTTCAGGGATTAGGATGTGGACATCCGTAGGAAGCTATTGTTCAGGCTATCACAGGCGGCATTGTTCTACATTTCTGATTCTCTTTAATATTTGGCTTAACAGAGGCAACTGGATTCTTGTATCAGGCAGCCTCTGGAAAACTCCACTGTACACTTGTGAGATAATGGAGCAAAAAAGGTAAATAATGTCCAAGTATTACAATAAAAATAATTTTGATCTCATTAAATGGCTAAAAGGGTCTCAGGAACCCAAGCATCCCAAGCCACACTTTGGAAACTAGTGAACTAGCACTTTGCGAACTACCAGCCTCAGGATATTTCATAATTGATCTGAGGAATTCACGGAATTGTTGAAGTAAGATGAAAGGCCTTATTATTATTTCTTCTGAGAATTAGTTCTCTCCACTTTGAATATAAAGTTAAAATTATAGATACTTAACACCCACCATCGATGGTTTATACTGAAAAAATATATATTCTTATGAATTCTGTTATAGAAACATTTCATTTACACCAATCAGGAAATTTCTCCTCCTAAATACTGTATGTATTTTTTCAATTTTTTAAAGAAATTTGTGGACAAAGGCTTTTGAGAAATGTGCACTTGAAAACTAGGTTTTAACACCATTGTATTAAAAAACAACTGAAATCACAGCTATTCTTAAGTGTTTCTTTGAATTACTCAACCCTGAAAATATGAGTGAAACTCAAAAGGCAAAGGTCTGGGTAAGGGAGAGAATGTACAAGAAGGCAGACCGTTCTCCACGAAATATGCATTTGCCAGTGATAATGGAAAAACAAAGGCCATTATCGTTTTTTCTCAGTCTAATTTAAAGGCCCGGCAAAAGAGAAAACAGCAATTCAGAATCTTTCATAGTCCCAAGGGCCCCTCTGCCCTAACGATTAAAGTGGTATAAGCTTAAGATTTCCAGAAGAATATATATTAGCCAAAATATAA
>NW_012149530.1:371104-372375 GCF_000956105.1 Propithecus coquereli | reverse complement strand
AGTTTATATCAGTGGAAAACAGTATGGAATCCAGCATCAATTTGGAATGTCTCTTACAATTTTGATATTCTGTTATTCTGAGGCTGTTACTTAAATAGCTACTACTTGCCCGGAATTACAACAGGCACTAAATTTCAGAATACGATGAAGGAAGAAAGTATTTTAGGCTCTTACTATATTAAGTGAGGGAATCACAGGAGGCTATCCAGAGATTACTGGGAAAGAGTTTGGAATAAATGGGGCAGGGGGTAGACTATGAAAGCTTCAATAATGAAACAAGGAGTTCCAACTTGATAGTTAACAGCAGACAAAGAGTTAACAAAAATTCTTTCCCCTTCTGCTTGAGATGCTAACTCCCAATTAACTTTCTGTTACTATTCCCCTGATACCCTAATAAGGGTAGAATGTTAACTGTATTGCCTCATAACATTGCTTATGGTAAAAATGACCCTGAACCATGATGAACTATAAATTAACTATACAGAATGATGTGGATGCCATACTTTAAACTTCCCTAAATGTGGTGACTTTTGTAACTTGCATGTCCTTGCAGGGGCCTTGGAAGCTATGCCTGTGAGCTTATTACAAGAGCAATTTGCACCTGTGGAGCTTAAGACTTCTAAACTGGACAGTTTCCTTACTTCTTAGCAATTGGACTGCTACAATAATTCCCTCAGGAAAGAAAGACTCAGCTGGGTGCAGTGGCAGCTCCTCCGAAGTCTGAAGCAGGAGGATCTCTTGAGCCCACGGGTCCCAGAGCAGCCTGGGCAACAGTCAGACTTCATCTCAAAAAACAAAAAGAAAATAAAAGAAAGACGTGATGCTGCCCTGTGGCAATCTTTGTGTCTTCCTACTCCTTTTGAATCAGCTGCTGTTAATACATTCTTTGATAGTCTAAGTGAGTCTGAATGTTTAGTTGGGTCTAAGACCACCTGGTGCATATAGCAATAACCAAAGCAGATCCAGAGGATGATACAAAGGTACTTCAGGATGGGTTGAGTGTTAGAGGAGAAAGTGGTGCTAGAATTTATGGTAGATTAGAGAGAAGGGTGTTAGGATGCCTGGCTGATTAAAGAGAAAAGATCCTGGAAGCATAAAATCAGATTAGATGGCTCTTAAGATAATGAGGGCCTAGGTTAGAGTGGTAGTAACAGAAAAAAATACAACAAAAGGGAAAAATCTGAGGGATAGCTTTAAGAAAAAAATAACTTGATAACATAAAATGAAAAGATAAAAACAGAAAGTCTGAAAAAAGATTCTAACATTTCTAA
>NW_012149530.1:359548-359859 GCF_000956105.1 Propithecus coquereli | reverse complement strand
GACATTTCTAAGCTACGTTTCCTTACTGCTCAAGCAAATACAAGAAAGCGTTTAACATATGAGGCATAATTAGATTTCCTAAGATGTTCTATCAGAGGTAAGGTAAGTCTGTAAAGATCTAACTGCTTTTTAAAAAGCATTATATAATAGTAAAATCACAATACACATGTTTTATAAGCAACATTTAAAGAAGTAAACCATTTTATAATATGACAGATGTAATAAAAAAATTCTTAAAGACTTCATATAAAACCATTTATTTTCCACTTACAATGTCCCATTTCCTTGCATCATCTGATATAAGCATTTAT
>NW_012149530.1:354602-355809 GCF_000956105.1 Propithecus coquereli | reverse complement strand
AACATTGTCATTATTAAAAGATACAATGCAAGAAAAAAATATAAGAGTTCTGAATCTACACATCAAATGGCAGGCCATCCTCCAGGAAAAAAATAGACCCGGAGCAATCAACATAAATGCATAGCTTTTTAAAGCTGTAAAAATTCAAAAATAATGAAGATATTGCAAATACAGGAAAGAAAAGATCAAGTCATTCATTGGGGGAAAAAATGAGTCTGGTCTCAAACATTTCTATAGTAACATTCAACATTTAACAAAGCAGTGGAACAATTATAAAAATTGTAACTCAAGAATATCAACACAGCCAAATGTTTGTTTGACTGTAAAGGCAATATTCAACCAATTTTTAACATGGAGAGAAATCTCATTCCCCATTCCCAATTCTATGTGAAGGGAGCTCCACTAGTGTAACACTCCTCTTCGATCTCTCTCTGCCTCCTCAATCCCTCCTAAGAAGTACCTTAGCTTATTATTAATGTGAAAAATCAGGATCTATACATCATATTCCAGCTCCTTCCTCTCTACCATTATTTCTGATAGTCACCTGAGTACAGAAAGTATGACATCTTAATTACTCTCAACCATGTATCAGTTCTGGTACAACATTCCTCAATGTGGAAATGTTTGATATTTTGGAAGGCATAATTCTTCATGTGTTACAGGACTTTAAACCCTCCTCCCCACTCACTAAAGGCCAGAGATACTTCCCAGTTATTGTAACAACCAAAACTGCCCACTCACATTTCCAAGTGCAACCAGTAGGGAGGAAATTTCCCCTAGTTGAAAACGATTTGTAAAACATACTGGCTGGAAGAAAAGTCCCTTCCACAGAAGAGTCATGTGATTCTTCAGCCTGCTCATGACCAGGAGAGATATACTTGCCTAATTCTTGAGTTAGCTGTTAGGAAGTCTACTTGCCTACAGGTAATATTAATAATAGATAATAGCTAACATTTATTGAAAGCATACTATACAGGCACAATCCCAAGAATTTCATATGTGTATAACATTGAATCCTCAAAAGTACCCTCTAAATAAAATATTTCTATCTTCTTCCTCATTGCATAGTAGAGGCACAAAGAGATCACAATCCTATTACCTAGACAGGGAAGGAACATTGAAAAAAAAAGAGTAACATATGAGGAAGTAAAATTTTACATGCAGACAGATTATGTTACCTGATACAGCCAGGATAAGTGGCTTTACA
>NW_012149530.1:341293-342992 GCF_000956105.1 Propithecus coquereli | reverse complement strand
AAGTGTACATTTTATTTTCTATAGGAGATTGCTTCTTCACAAAGAAACTAGTTGATACAAACTTCCTAACATTACTCCAACATTATATTTAAGATTATGAAAAATATAAATTTGTGTAAAACTAATTTGAATCACTGTGACAATCTTTTTATATCAGCAGTAATTATGAATTATAACATGTCAGTTTAAACATAATTTCTAACATCTTAGGTAACCTAAAATCTTGAATTAATATTAAATTGAGTTAGCTAATAGATAATTCTTGGATACCTACATAATTTCTAAGCAAGATGAAATACTAAAACATTGGTTACTCACCATGATTTTAAGTTTGTATAGTATTATTATTATTTTTATAGACTATAAAGTGACTATATCTTTGTCTCATGAACATGTTCACTTTGGGCACTTTAACATGTAAAGCTACTACATGTAGCTAAAGAAAATCGGGTAATGTGTATTCATAGCCATGGTATGCTAAAAGGCTTGAATATGAAGGTTTTCAGTAGCCTATCTCTCAGCTTTTTCTGTACAATAGAAGTTAAATACTTTGATTAATCTGCATATATATTCACTATATTAACAGGTGAACTTTTAATTTGAAATTAAAATAAAAGAAAACTTGCTTAAATTATGAATCAATCATCCAGTTAAAACATCTATTTAGGCACCCCATTATGAATGGAACACATCTCAAACAGGGCATATATGTGGCGAGGCACACGAAAAGAAATTAATGAGCCCTTTTAACATTACAAGTGATTAACTGAAGCTCAAGAAAAATAAAAATGCAAATTAAGTGTAAAGAGTACTTATGAGTTAGAAATGAAGGTGGTACAAAAACAAGGAAGGCAATAACTAAATGATGGAAGAGTCTAAAACCCAGAGAAGGCTGGCCACAGTGACAGTGAGAGATGGTTTCTAGAAAAAGGTCCCTAGAGAGTGTCCACAAAGAGATGAGGAAGACAAACTACCCAAAAAACTTGGGCCCCAAACCTAATATTGAGCAAACACACTTATAATCATTTAACTGCCCGATTCATCACTTCATTGTGCCTACACGATAGAGCCAGAAATGATGAAATGCTACAGGTGTCAGCGGCAGCCAAACATCAAAAGGAAACACACACCCCTCCATGAAGAGGCACAGTAATCACATGCTTCAAATGTCTAGCTAAACAATCGCCTGCAAGCTTAAAGTATCTGAGTTGAGTAAGCCAATAAATCGATATTTTCTTTGGTTGCTTCCTCACTGAGAACTTAGATATAACCTCAATTTGGCTAACCTTTTTCTGAAGCTAATTTCAGATGATGTGAGGAAAGGACCCCTCCATTTGCTTCATCCCTGAGGCAATGTGCTAGGGCTTGGAACTTCAAGTCAGAGATAACTAGGTTTAACTCTGGTTCCACTTACCAGCTATGTGACCTTAATCAAATTACTATGTATTCCAAATCCCAGTTAGGCAAAGTAAAGGAGCAAAATAATACCTACCTCACTAGGCTGTGGTAAGAACTAAACATGAGAACATATTAAGTACCTAACATGTGCCCACCACAAAGAACACTCTCAACAAATATTCTAAATCCTTTCTCCTTTTGCAAAGTTTAACTGTTTGGGGAATGATTCAAGGATCCTTTGCATCATTTAAAATATTCTATTTCAAAGATAAGTTGTGCTACTCACATAAATATATTGAGT
>NW_012149530.1:337552-341188 GCF_000956105.1 Propithecus coquereli | reverse complement strand
GGATGGGAGAGGTTGGTAAAGTTGTCCTCTGATTGTTTTTCTTTTCTCAGTGAAATATAAAGAAAATCTATAACTCAAAGTGAGATGATGGAAAGAAGTTATATAAGTGTAACTTGTCCAAAATTGAACTCCTTATTTTCCATCCCTATATTAAATGAGTTTGATATATAACAAAATACCCCCACATACTGGCTTAAAACAAGCACCATTTTCTGTGGGCAGAATTGTGTCCTCAAAAAAACATAATATTGAAGTCCTAACCCCTAGTACTTGTGTGTATGATCTTATTTGGAAGTACAGTACATCTTTGAAAATGTCATTAGTAAAGATGAGGTCAAACTAGATTAGGGTGGGCCCTAAACCCAATAATTGTATGCTTATAAGATGACCTCATGAAGACACAGAGGCACACAAAGAAGAAAACCATGTGACAATGGAGGCAGAGATAGGAGTGAAGCTGCTATAAGCCAAGAAATGCCAAGAATTGCCAGCAGCCACCAGGAGCTAGAAAGAGGCATGGAAGGATCCTTTTCTATAGCCTTCAGAAGAGGATTGCCCTGCCAAGACATTGATTGTGGACTTCTAGCCCCCAGAACTGTGAGAGAATACATTTCTATTGTTTCAGGTTACTCAGTGACTTAAACTCATGACTTAACTCATGACTCTGTGTATCAGCTGTGTGTATCTTCTGGTCTAAGCAGCTTTCCTGATCTCTGCTGAGCTCTCCCACACATCTGTCTGGATGTCTAGATGTCTGGCAGCTGAATGATTTCAAGCATCTGTGGTCAGCTGAGCTCTCAAACACATCTAGAAGCTGGCAGTATTTCAGCCAGGATGCCTCAAGTCTCAAGGGGTAAGGAAAGAGACTGTGTCTCTTGATGCAATGTCACTTTACAAGGGAATGCATGCAAAGAGAAAAGAATCTGTGGCCATTTTTATAATCGTCTACAATAAATCTGATCTACCTGCAGACTTTCCCCATCTCAAGGACAGAAACTCCATCTCTCCTGAGCACACATGTGCATACAGGGAAGTAAACTCAATGGAAATCAACTGCCGGGAGGGGAGAGGAGGGGACAGGTAAAAACCTACCTAACAAGTACAATGAACACTATCTGGGTGACAGGCACACTTATAACCATGATTCAACTGTTGTAAAAGCAGTCCATGTAACCAAAAATATTTGTATCTCTGTAATACTTTTAAATTAAAAAAAAAAGAATATATGCAGAGAGACTTATTAAAAAAAAAAAAAATTAAAGGAAGAAACTCCATCCTTCCACATATTCAGGCCAAAACTTTGTAGTCGTCTTTGACTATTTTCTTTCTCTCACATGAAAATTTAATCAATCAGCAAATCCTGTTGACTCTACCTTTAAAGTATATCCAGAATCTACCATTTCTCATTACCTTCACTGCTGGCATTCTGCTACAATAACCTCCCAATAGGTCTCTCTGCTTCTATTTTCACCTTCCTACTATCTTTTATTCTCAGCTAAACATCTGTAGTGATCCTTTTAAAACATAAGTCAGATCACATAACTTTTTTGCTTAAAAGCCTGGACTAGGTCTCCATTTTACTCAAAATAAAAGCCTAGACCTTGAAACGGTCCACGAGGCCTCAACACTAGCTGTCCTTTTCCTCCTCTCTGACCTCATCACCTCCTCTCCCCCTCAATTACCCCATTCTGACCACACTGGCCCTCAAATTGTCCTTTGAACAAGTCACATAATAGGGACTCTATTTAACTAACTCTTCACCCACAACACCCTTGCCCCATGTATCTGTTTGTTAACCTCCTTCATACCTTTGTTCAAATGTAACCTTCTTTAGGACCTTACCTGGACCACACTAATACTCTAACCTGCCCTTGCCTAGCCGGAACTCAAATCTCACTTAGCCTGCTCTCTTTTTTCTTTTTCCCACAGCACTTAAAACCTTCTAAACCTTTACCTGTTAATTTCATTACGTATTGTCTATTTTCCCCAATAAAAATGCAAGTTCCACAAAGGCATAAATTTCTGTCAGTTTTGTTCACTAATGTTTCCCAGTGTCGGAAGAAATTGTCAAAAAATTGGAAAAGGGCAAGAATTACCGTGTTTCCTTTCAGTGGAATGTTGGACATGACCTCGTAAACCCTCCAGGGTTTTTCAGATTCTCTTGAGGTGTGGACCTTTGATTGTCCTTGATTGATTCTGCAGAGATAAAAGTTAACGTTAAAAAAGGTGATAGTAAAGCAAGTGGCTCCTTCCAAAGTAATGCAAATGATTTCTGTTCACAGCAATGCAAATGTATTTTGTCCATTACATCTTATTGGTCCTATCATTGAGTAAAATAAAATATTTGACGTGCATTCTTATCTTATGCCTATAAATGTCATGTTTTTACCTTTTTGATAATGATCGTTTAGCACTTTGCAAGTTACACACTGAGATTCCCAGGTGGACTGACCTGATGGAGCCAAGTGGACTATGTTGCCAGAGCAGCCTACCTTGTGGGCTATATATCCCCAAGCCCAACCATGTCTTTTCTTGGCTTCCATAGTGAACCCCAAGGTGCAACAGAAACTTACCTTTGCTGACGATTTCTCTAGGATTGTTTCCACTCTACTGATTTTGTGAGGGTTGTTTATTTGTTTGTTTGTTTGTTTTTGTTTTTTGAAACAGAGTCTCCCTCTTGTCACCCTGGCTAGAGTGCAGTAGCGTCATCATAGCTCACTGCAACTTCAAACTCTTGGGCTCAAGCAATCCTCCTGCCTCAGCCTCCCAAGTAGCTGGGACTACAGGCTCACACCACCATGCCCAGCTCATTTTTTCTATTTTTTTGATAGAAATGGGGTCTTGCTCTTGCTCAGGCTGGTCTCCAACTCCTGACCTCGAGCAGTCCTCCAGCCTCAGCATTCCAGAGTTCTAGGATTATAGGTGTGGGCCACCATGCCGGGCCTGTGTTTTGGTTTTGTTACTGGTTTGTAGACAGCCAATAAGTTATCCCCCATTGGTGGCAGCAATGATTGAGAGTTTGGTGTGTGGTCTAAATTCTCTCAACAGATGATGGCAATCCATTTTTTGGTGGGTGAGAGATAAGAAAAAAAAATCTGATTTGTTAGACTTTTTTTGTTCACTTGTTCATTTGTCCATTTATGAGCACAAATCAATTAGGAATTCATACCCACCGAGAAGAAAACTCTTTGAGGCTTGAACCAGGGAGTTTTTGCTTTTCTCTGTTTACTTTTGACCTGTGGCTGAAGTTGTACAACTTCAGCTATAAACTCTCTATGTGCCTTTGTGTCTATATGTTTGTGTGTCTGTAATTGAGAGAAGTCTTGACCTCTTGTTATGTGAATACAAAATGTTTTCCTCTCTCCAGAAAATACAGTATTAATAATTTAAATTATAATGTCCTTTAAATTAAAGGAGCTCCATTCTGATTGGTTTATAGAGACAGCTATCAGCATGGCCTAAGCAATTATCATCTCTAATAGTCCTATAGTTCACAAAACAATAAGGAAATTGAATTTCTAATAAGCTAAATGTGCTAGACAAATAAGAAAAAAAACTCCTCTTACAGAAACTTCTAGCTCAGAAATATTTTAAGAATACAAGATAATATAACTAAAATTTAATTATATAGACTGG
>NW_012149530.1:334808-335868 GCF_000956105.1 Propithecus coquereli | reverse complement strand
ATCATTTAAAATATTCTATTTCAAAGATAAGTTGTGCTACTCACATAAATATATTGAGTTTTTTCTCAATAGAATTAAATCCCTAGAAATCTTAAAGTTCTGTAGAATTGAGTGCACCCCCAACATTTTCATGTCATGGCACCTTTATAAAATAATAATAGTGATATGGCACACTGGGATAAACAGACAAGGCTGATCTCAACCACAGGCAACAGACCTATGGCTCTGGCCTCTCTATGATCTACTTGCTATCCCAAAAATGAAGTCATTCATATTTCAGTTCATTTGAAAGCCATATGAGGCAGCCCACCTGCTAGAACTCTAACTTGTTCTCACAGTGTCCTCACCAGACCAGCAGCAGGAGCTACCTGGAAACTTATTAGAGATGCAGTCTCTTCCATACCCCATTTCTACTGAATCAGAAATTTCTGGGATTGGAGTTCAGCAATCTGTTTTAACAAATTCTGCAAGTGATTCTGAAGAACACTTAAGTTTAAGAACTACTGTTCTATATCAATCTCTGAAGTTCTTAAGCAGCAGAGAAACTTTTCTTTTCTTTTGAATATATTAATACTGTTTTCTTTTAAATCTTGCCATTTTAGTGATAAGAAGACAAGTGACTCCAAGGTAGGAGCAATTCTCTGACAACCTCTCCCCACTTATGCGTGGTATGTTTCAAGAATGAGTAGTAGAGTTCTGCCCCACCCCCAACAGCCCAGTAGCAAAATGTCCCTTCATGGCAGGAGGGTTAGGGGTAAGAAAAATAAAAGAGAGAATCAGAGAGGAAAATATTTAATTTTTGGAAAATCTTTCCAAAGGGCCTTAGGTCCTTTGCTGCCTCCTAGAACCGATTTCCTTGAGCACCTGTGAAGCTTAATCTTTTGTTATAGCCATTCTTGCCTAGAAGATGAATGAAATTTTCTACTTGGGTTTTAGGAGGGGAACCCTTAACCTTTCCTACTACATTACATTATGAAAATTAAAGTTAAATAGCCTAATGGAGAAGTGGGAAATTTATTTCATATTTAATAATTAAAGTCATCAAGATGATCAATTTAAC
>NW_012149530.1:332417-334353 GCF_000956105.1 Propithecus coquereli | reverse complement strand
AAAAAAAAAAAAAGCTGCTGATAAGTCAAGTAAAATAAGGACTAAGAATTAATCACTGGTGACATGGAAAATACCAATGACCTTGAGAGAACAGTTTCATTGGAGTGGCATGTGTGTGTCAGGAGAGTATTGACCGAAATTAATGCCGTTGAGGCAGAAATAATTTGATAAAGGTTTGTTGGAAGCCAAATGTAAGGGTCAACCTTGGAAGACAAACCAACAAAGTTGTGCATGTTCCAAAGTCTGCTACAAATTGGAGTGCTTTTGTAAGAAAGTTTAGGAGAAGGGAGGAGGACTCCTCATACCAGAGCTGTTCTTTTTCATTGGAGGGTGCAATACAGAGGTTATAATCATTGGCTACAGATGACAACATATAAGCTAAAATGTTTTACACACAAGACAGTCAGTAAAACTTCATGATTCAGAAACAAATCATAAAACTTCATGCTTCGAAGACAAATCAGTGTCCTTTTTATTGTCAGTTGGTTACATATTAATCAGTACATCAACAGTTTGAGGAACTCGCACGAAGATTTGAGGGACTCATGATAAGAATCTTTACTCTGGGATAGGATGTAAGCCAGGAATCATAAGACCTTCCCCAGGCAGTTAATTTGGAAGCCAGGCAAATGTGGCCTGTGGGTTATCAAAGGCAAAAGCATGATCGAAGTGGGCTCATCAGACAATTGGGGAGAACATAACAAGGCAACAGTTAGTGTCAAGAGAGGGGCTCAAGAGAGGTTTTTAAAAGATGGAAGAAAGAATCACACGGTATTTTTAATTGCATATTTTTATGCTGATGGGAATGATTTGATTGAGAGGCAATAAATAATGATGGAGGAGAGAAAGGGACAAAGACTAGAATGCAGTCCTTAAACAGGCAAGAGGTGCAGAAGGAATGAAGTTGGCCTTAGATTGGAGCACAGATAGTTCACCTACAGTACCTAAAGGGAAGACAAAGCATACAAAACCAATGCTTGCACGTAGGTAAATTGGATGGGAGAGGTTGGTAAAGTTGTCCTCTGATTGTTTTTCTTTTCTCAGTGAAATATAAAGAAAATCTATAACTCAAAGTGAGATGATGGAAAGAAGTTATATAAGTGTAACTTGTCCAAAATTGAACTCCTTATTTTCCATCCCTATATTAAATGAGTTTGATATATAACAAAATACCCCCACATACTGGCTTAAAACAAGCACCATTTTCTGTGGGCAGAATTGTGTCCTCAAAAAAACATAATATTGAAGTCCTAACCCCTAGTACTTGTGTGTATGATCTTATTTGGAAGTACAGTACATCTTTGAAAATGTCATTAGTAAAGATGAGGTCAAACTAGATTAGGGTGGGCCCTAAACCCAATAATTGTATGCTTATAAGATGACCTCATGAAGACACAGAGGCACACAAAGAAGAAAACCATGTGACAATGGAGGCAGAGATAGGAGTGAAGCTGCTATAAGCCAAGAAATGCCAAGAATTGCCAGCAGCCACCAGGAGCTAGAAAGAGGCATGGAAGGATCCTTTTCTATAGCCTTCAGAAGAGGATTGCCCTGCCAAGACATTGATTGTGGACTTCTAGCCCCCAGAACTGTGAGAGAATACATTTCTATTGTTTCAGGTTACTCAGTGACTTAAACTCATGACTTAACTCATGACTCTGTGTATCAGCTGTGTGTATCTTCTGGTCTAAGCAGCTTTCCTGATCTCTGCTGAGCTCTCCCACACATCTGTCTGGATGTCTAGATGTCTGGCAGCTGAATGATTTCAAGCATCTGTGGTCAGCTGAGCTCTCAAACACATCTAGAAGCTGGCAGTATTTCAGCCAGGATGCCTCAAGTCTCAAGGGGTAAGGAAAGAGACTGTGTCTCTTGATGCAATGTCACTTTACAAGGGAATGCATGCAAAGAGAAAAGAATCTGTGGCCATTTTTATAAT
>NW_012149530.1:329601-332367 GCF_000956105.1 Propithecus coquereli | reverse complement strand
CCATCTCTACTAAAAATAGAAAAAATGAGCCAGGTGTGGTGGTGCGAGCCTGTAGTCCCAGCTACTCAGGAGGCTGAGGCAGGAGGATTGCTTGAGCCGAGAAGTTTGAGGTTCCTGTGAGCTAGGCTGACACCATGGTACTCTAGCCAGGGAGACAGAGTGAGACTCTGTCTCAAAAAAAGAAATTATATGGCAAAAGATGCCCTAACAAAATCGGTAAAAAATTGAGAAAAAAATGTGTGACATATATGTTAGATAAACTGTTAATCTCTCTGATACCAGAGGTTCTCAAAATTGATAACAAAATCACAAACAAACCAATAAAAAATACAAGCAAATGATAAGAATTGATAATTTACAGAAGGGCAATATCAAATGGCCAATTTATCTGTGAAGATATGCTTGAACTTTCAGGTAGTCAGAGAAAAACAAATTAAAGTAGCCATATTATGAGATTATGTGTTCATCATATTGGCAAATTCCTTGTTTGGTAAAGCCTGCCATTGCTGGGGTTGCCACTAGACAGCACTGCTAGCAAATATCTAAGATGTGAAGAGTGATCTTAAGAAGCAATCTGGACATGAATGAGATTCCTCCTCTTCTTTCTCTCCCTTTCTTTCTGTTCTGTCCATCCCCTGTTGCTGGTAAGCTCTGAGTTTGCCTTCTGGGAGAATGCAGAGATCTTCACAAGCAACCCCAGCTGAACCTGGGTCTCCAGGCCACAGGCAGTTAATTTACTAGTGGATCAAAAGTTTGATCCTCTGAGAGCCTTCAGGAAACTTAATATTGTTAAAAAGACCATACTACCCAAAGCACCTACAGATTCAGTGCAATCCCTACCAAAATACCAATGTCATTTTTCACAAAATAGAAAAAACTGAAAACTTATATGGAACCAAAAAAGATCCCCAATAGCCAAAGCAATCCTGGGCAAAAAGACCAAAGCTGGAGGCATCACATTACCTGTCTTTGAAATATATTACAATGCTATAGTAACCAAAACAGCATAGTATTATTTAAAAAAAAAAACAAACAGAAATATAGTCCAATGGAACAAAATAGAGAATTCAGAAATAAATTCATATATTTACAGCCAACTGATTTATGACAAAAGTGCCAAAAACATACATTGGGAAAAGGACACCCTCTTGGGGTGCTGGGAAAAATTGGATATCCTTATGCAGAAGAATAAAACTGAACCCCTATCTCTTACCAAGTCAAGATGGATTAAAGAATTAAACCAAGACCCAAACTATAAAACCGCTAAGAGAAAACAGGGGAAACATTTCAGGACATTGGTCTAGGTAAAGATTTTATGGCTAAGACTTCAAAAGCACAAGCAACAAAAACAAATACAGACAAAATGACTATATTAAACTAAAAAGCTTCTGCATAGCAAAAGAAACAACCAACAGAGTGAAGGGACAACCTGTTGAATGGGAGAAAATATCTGCAAACTATTCATCCAACAAGGTACTAATATCCAAAATATACAAGGACTTCAAACAACTCAACAGTAAAAGAAAAAAACGAATAACTCCATTAAAAAAAATGGGCAAAGAATCTGAATAGACATTTCTCAAAAGAAGACATACAAATGGCCAGCAGATATTTGAAAAAATATTCAACATTACTAATCATTAGAGAAATGCAAATCAAAACCATAATAAGATGTCATTTTTACCCCAGTTATAATGGCTATCATTAAAAAGACAAAAAATAACAGATGCTGGCAGGAATACAGAGAAAAAGGAACTCTGATGCACTGATAGTGGGACTGTAAATTAGTACAGTCTCTATGATAAACAGTATGGAGATTTCTCAAAGAACTAAAAATAGAACTACATTCAATCCAGCAATCCAACTACTGGGTATTTATCCAAAGGAAAAGAAATCAGTATACCAAAAAATTACCTGCACCCCCATGATTATTGCAGCACTATTCACAATAGCAAAGATACAGAATCAGGCCAGGTGCGGTGGCTCATGCAAGTAATTCTGGTGCTTTGGGAGGCCAAGGCAGGAGGATCACTTAAGATCAGGCATTCAAGACCACCCTGAGCAACATAGCAAGACCCTGTCTCTATAAAAAATTAGCCATTGTGGTTATGGTGTATATATGGAATCAACCTAAGTGTCCACCAACAGACAAATGGATAAAGACAGTGTGGTACTTATATACAATGGAATACTGTTTGGCCATAAACAGGAATGAGATCATGTCATTTGTAGCAACATGGATGGAACTGGAGGTCATTATTTAAGTGAAATAAGCCAGACACAGAAAGACAAATATCACATATTCTCACTCATGTGTTGGAGCTAAAAAAGTTGATCTCATGGAAGTAGAAAGTAGTATGATAGATACCAAAGGCTGGGAAGGGTGTGTGGGTGGGGGCAGGGAATGAAGAAAGGTTGGTTAATGGGTACAAGCATATATTTAGATAGAAAAAATAAGTTACAATGTTTGATAGCACAGTAGGGTGACTGTAGTTAACAACAGTGTATTGTATATTTCTAAATAGCTAGAAGAGAGGACTTGAAATATTCCCAAAATATAGAAATGATAAATACTTGAGGTGATGGATACCCTAAATACCCTGACTTGGTCATTATACAGTCTATGCATGTAAACAAAATATCACATGTACCCATAAATATGTAAAATATGTTATCAATAAAAAATAAAAATAAATTAAAAAGAAACAATGTGGTATTATCAATTAACCTTTAAATTCATACAGCCATAGACCCAGCAATCTCTGG
>NW_012149530.1:328016-329551 GCF_000956105.1 Propithecus coquereli | reverse complement strand
GATTTACATCTCAAAGGGGCAGAGAAAGAGTTTATAATTCCAACTTGTTTAAAGTAAATGCTCTAAGAAAAGGGAGGTCAGAGCCTGAAGTCAAGAAGAAATCTGTCTAAAGTTTAGTCAAGTTAGAAGAATGTCAAGGCAGTCCTGGTCAGCTCCTATTGCACAAATGCCCAACAACTTCTCAGAAGACTGGATGAAAACAGGCCCACAAGAAGGCACATAATTGAAAAATTTCAGAATACTGGAAATAATCAAAGATCAACAAGTTTCTACAGAGAAAAAGCCAGTCACAGACAAAACAAAGAATTTGGATGACTTTTGACCACTCAAAGCATTGCTGAAGCTAGAAACCAAGGGAGCAATGCCTTCAAAATTCTGAAGGAAAGTGATATCCAACACAGAATTCTATATGCAGCCAAACTCTCAATCAAGTGTGAGGCTAAAATACAGATTTTCATACACACAAAGTGTCAATTTCTTTCTCGTGCTCTTTTTCAGGAGTCTATTGAAGGGTGTGCTCAACCTCAACAAAGTTGTTAATCAAGAAAGCAGACACCATGGGATACTGGAAAGAGGAGACTAAACACAGGAGAAAGAAAAAATGAATCTCCAGGTGATGGTGAAGGGAGATCTCAGGAAAACATCTGTGCATCAGGCTTAGTTAGGGAGCAACTAGTCCAGACTGTAGCATATCAGGAAACATTTAGAATTCTCCAAAGTGGTGAAATTAATAGAATGCCTGAGACATCAGGACATCTTGGGAAAAGATTCAGACAAGTTGGTGTCAAGTTTGGAAGTAAACAATGTAAATATATTAAAAACTGAGCAAGGAAACAAACAAAAAACAGATCCTTATTAATCCTTAGGAAAAGTAAAAAGTAATGTAAGAAAGGAAAAGTGATTACAATATACTAAACACCTCAGCTGTGAATAGGGTATTAGAGCTATAATAATATAATTAGTGAATAATTATCTAACCAAAACTACATTGAGGGGATGGGGGATGGATAGGCTGCATGTGTGGTGGGGTTAGGGAACAAAAGAGAGCTAAATTCTCATCAACCATAGAAGGCTATCGGTGTAAAGTTCAGCGTAAAATAGGAATCTATACATTATTGAATTATTGCCTCAGAAAGAGGGGAAGGGGGAAGAAGAGCCAACAAGAACCATTAGTTATTTAAAGGAAAAAGAAAGCCTTATAAAACTATTGACCATTAAACTGTGTGCATATATAGCTTGACAAAACCACAACTAAAATAAATGAATATAATAGAATAAAAGAAGAGTAAGAGATGATGTTCCTTGCAGAATATTAAAGCATGCTATTAAGCCATTGTATTCAACTCAATTAGTCATTGCAAGGTAAAGGGCAAATAGTGAAACACAAATGGACCCCACTATCTACTGAAATTTAATTCTGAAAAAGGTGATATTTAAATTACGTACAGAGGTGGAGACTAGAATGGTGGTTACCAATGTCTGGGAAGAGAAGTGGGGAAGGGGGATAAAGAGAAGTTGGTTAATGGGTACAAAAA
>NW_012149530.1:327320-327966 GCF_000956105.1 Propithecus coquereli | reverse complement strand
AGTGATCCAAAAAAAGAAATTGGAAGCCGCCACTTTGCAGGGTGTGTTAATCTGAAAAGGATTTAATTTAATCTAAATGTGAAATTGAGATTTTATCTGTCATTCATATGCAAAAATGATGTCATTTATTAAAGGATCTCAAAAGATGTTATTTATTTACAATACTTAAAAGCTACATTTCTCCATTACTTTTTTTTCTGTCTTTCCTGTTTGCTTGTTTGTTTGTCATTTGTTGTTTTATATTAATTGCCATCTCTACAAAGAAATTATTTCAAAACTCTGGATCAGAATCTAACATATATTTCTTAGATTTTATAGGTTATCAGAACAGACATAAAGAAGATAGCCTCTCCCTTTGGTGATTTTTCTAAGAAGTTCTAATTTGGCTAACAGCAGGCAATAAAATGTAGTGATTTTGAAATCAGAGATTCCTGGGTTCATATTCTAGCTCTGCCTCTCATACAATGTGAATGACAATGAGAAAAATGCTTAATTTCTATTGCATGTATATAGCAAGACTGATAGCAACCGAAAAACAGTGTTAGGGTTATCTGGCAGAGACATGTCACCTCTAACCTGTGGAATGATTCAGCTGATCTAGCTGGCAGACAAATGTCCCACTTTTTCCTCACTACTCAGAAGCTGA
>NW_012149530.1:324699-327270 GCF_000956105.1 Propithecus coquereli | reverse complement strand
TGGTGCCACTGATGAAAATTGCTGTTTCAATAGGTTAAGTCACAAAAACTGGATCAATACACTCAGCTCTGTTTAAACACTGCCCTTGACTTATCAAGAAAGCCAGTATTTTCCTTTCTCTCCTTCTTTTTGCCCTGTCTCTTGATTTCAACCATCCCAAACACTTTCAGATTTCTGAACCCCATGTCAGCAAAATGCCTGGTACCCACAGAGACAGTCACATATCCAAAGCTTTTCATCAGAAAGAAATCACTCTATTTCTATTTTCTACACTCACCAAAATTCTCTGTGGATCTGTTGTTTCCCATTAGATCACGCTGTCTTTACTAAGATATTGCTTTTAAATTCAAGAAAATTGAGTGACGATTATATGGCAAAAAAGCAACAATATCTGGTATAATCCCAGTTACATATAATGATATCTATCTTACTTTCTATCTTTCTCTGGAAAGGCATACCACATTCTCAACAAGTTAACCCCATTTGGTTGGTGAAATTGCCAATCAATTTTTTTCTCTTCTACAATGTCCACATTTCATTCAATAATCATGTACTTTTGTAATTGGAAGCCTCAACAAATATAATTTTTAAAATAGCATTATCACAGTTCCAATTTTCTTCTTTACTCGTATTTATGTATGTGTATATAAAAGTGGAAGGAAAGGTATAATGTTTTTTAAAAGATATTTGTTTGAATAGTAAAATGAACAATATAAGTAATGAATAATATATAACATTTAAAAATGAACCAAGAAAAAGGCAGACATACTTTGCATGTGAGACTACAAATGAAATTTTTAAATGTAATTTTTAAAGAAAGGATCCTTCTATTTTGGCAGCCTCTAAAACTTGAAAAACCATTCAATGGATTACTCCTCACTTGCTTTTGTCCAATAGCCATGTACCTAAAAGATGGATGCTAATACACCTACATAAGTAAGATTTTTCTCTAAAGAAAGCTCTGAAAGCATAACTCCATTGAAAATATATTAGCCCATAAAATCAAGTGACTGCTATTCTTATTTTGGAGCTTAGTGAGAAATAATTCTCTATAAGGTTATATCACAAGTAAAGATAATGGAAGGCATCTTGAAGAGATCACACAAAAGAAGCCATATTTCTCTCATAATGGGGGAAAATCATATTATGTGTAGCCTTTCTAGGAAGAGATGTATTGAATGCACCATGAACTTGAAAATACTATGCCAAGGAGAACTAAGTCTTCATGTAAGTTGTTCCTTTGATTTAAAGTTATAATACCTCACCCTCCCTCAATTCCATATGACATTATATTTCAGCAACTCAAGGCTCTAAACTGAGTTCATGCAATACAGACAAAAATTATTTTATGATTGCAAATATCCTGATTAACATAAAGCAATATGAATAGTAGTAAATGTCTATAATATATACATTTCAGAATGTGGAACAGACGAGAATCCAAGTCAGGACCCCTGGATTCTAGACCTGGAGCTGTCACTAGCTGATCTTGAATAAGTCCCAGAACTTGTTTTCTCTCTTGTAACATGGTTAAATTACATGATCTAAACATCTCCTGCCAGAAATTTTATGACCTTGTAGCTGGCTATGATCAGGACTGAGGAACCAACAGTTTTTTTCAGCCTTGCTGGATGCAACTAAGGACGTCTCCTCCTCTGCCTCTCAGTCTTCAGTACACATGGTCTTCCTTCACTTTTCATTGCTCTTTCCTTCCTCCTACTGCCAATTCCTTCATTCAACACTACCATCCATTATTCTCCAGTAATAATAGCAGCATTCATTGCACACTTTCTATGTGCCAGACATTGTGCTGAGCATTTTACATTTATTATCTCATTTAAACCTGACAATCACATTATGAAATAGGTAAATTACTTCCTCATTTTACAGCTCATGAGCCTGAGATTTAGAAAGATAGTTTTTCCTTCACTCTACCCATGATTTCTGAGTCCAGTGTATACAACAGAATAATTAAACACTTTGAATGAATGAAGTCTTTGGCCATGGAGACAAGAATCAAAGGACCAAATGAGTAGTCTCGCAACATCTCAGCGCAATACTGCTGATCATTAGTCTTGAACCAATCCCTTAAATAATGCCTGAGATTTAAGTAGGGCTGTTAATACTGCTCAGGGAAGAGAGTGATTTCTCCAACTACCCTCCTGCAATAACCTGCATAAATCACAGGGTGTTTCAGCAGTAAGTGGAGTTTGGATGTGATATGTATACCTTGATCAAGGACAAGACTCTCACACTCACAAAAACTAATAATTAACAGGTCGGGAGCCAGAGACAAACATTTTGGTCACAGTGACTTTCTTCTTTTTCTAATCAATTGACTGTTACCGTTCTTGTATTGACAATGAACTCTTCTTGCAAATATTTTAAACTCATAAAGATGTTGAGGCATTCAGATTCAACTAACATTTATGAAGTGCCTATTCAGTGTATGCCTGGCATCATTTGCAGATCTTTGACACACATTATCTTGCGGTTTTTTTTTTAGATAAGTTTTTTTTCTATTAAGTAGCAGCACATGCTTATTATTTGTAAAATTTGGGAAATGAGGGA
>NW_012149530.1:321506-324649 GCF_000956105.1 Propithecus coquereli | reverse complement strand
TTAACTTAGTACACTGGAAATATTTCTAAGTCACATGGAAAGGAGCTAACATTCTTTTTACTGGATATCTATCTCTGCTATTAATATATCAAAATGCATTCAACCATTCCCTCTAAAGATGAAAAGTGACATCCAAGAAAATTATGAAAAGTACTAAGATAAAAAAAAATATGGATTAAACAAATACAGTTACTCCTGCTCTTTCCTAAAGGCTTACTAAAATGACTTCACAGGGAATTTTGTGCAAGTCACAAACCAGCAACGGCAGGAAAAACAGAAGAGTATAAAACAGCAACAAAATTTCAGACACTGGAAAGCAGATGATGTTTTGCAAATCATGTATCAGATCTGAGAAAACTAAGTCCTAAATCAGCATTGCAGAAAGCCAAGAACAAATATACACTACAAAATCTTCAAAAGGATCAGGAATTGTGATATCATGTACCTGTGGAAAAATGGGAGACTGCAGCAAAGAATATTGGTTGAAAATCTATTTAAGAAGCAGTTAAATCTTAAATCTCAACTCCACTCAGAACAAGAAGGAAACTGCCCTTCTCCAACTCTGGCAGAAAACTGAAGGTTTAGTCTCTAAAGAAGGTAAAACAAAAGATGTGGCAGTTACTGCCATGTGTTCACCAAAACCAGTTTCCTTGTCCTTCTGGGCACACAGCAAGACTACATCTGTCAGCCTCCCTTGCAATAAGGTATGACCATGTGACTGAATTCCAGCCACTAAAATGTGGGTGGGAGTGATGTGTTTCTCACATACAAATCTCCCATGGATAAACATCTCATTTTCCCTCTTTTGGCCAACCAGATGCAAGAGATTCAGCATAAACTTCAATGCCATAAGATTGAAAGAACTTGGCTCCCTAAATAACAACATAGAAGGCTGTCTGCTGAGGATCACATTAGCCTTTGGATAAGTAAGGTATAAAATTTTACTGCATTAAGCCATTGTGATTTGAAAATGTGTTTGCTAAAACAGCTTTTTCATATTCTCACTTACATAGAACCTAGTACCCTGAAGAGAGAAGCTATCACAACAAAACTAAACTAAACGAAAATATGTGGGGTTGACATGGCATTCAAGTAAACAAACATGAGAGCCTGGAAGGCTGTAGATCCCTGTAATGCCAGGCAAAACATTGGATAAAACTTCTATCAGTAATAACTTGAAGACAGACCACTGTTTACTAAGTCTGCAGGCCTAGGGGAAGTGTTTGGAAAATGTTAGAGAGATCATGTATATTGGCTACTACTGCCTGCCTTCAGTAAGGTATTACACGAAAGAGAGGGGCTTAAGCAAGAATTGCTTCTATGTAACAGAAAAGAAGGGACAAAGTCCAAAGTCCAAGGGCTTCGCAGGTTTGAAAATTTGGCCCTTCTTTACTCAAAGAGTAAGAGAAGATTTTTAAACACCTTAAGCAACAAAGTCCAATGAGACTTTTCAGCTAAGTAAAGTGACTCAGCCTTGTTACAGATCAAAATAAGGGTATCAGCTTCCCAATAAGCCACCACTCAAAGGAGCTGCTCTTAAGATAAGAGATACGAGAATGAAGAAATAAGCAGCAAAACCCTAAGAATTATGTCTAGGAAAAATCTACATGAGTAGTGACCGGCATATAACATACTAAAAGCAAATAGATTGAAAACTATCAAAATTTTGGTGGAATTAGCAAAGAAATTATGAGGCTGGTTTTAAAAAGCCTAGTTTGAAAAAGTCTTAACACAACCCTTAGAAAGGAAGGGACAATGAAAGCCACACACACTCCGAAGGAAGGCATACTCCCCAAAGTCCATTTCTGATGTGAACATGAAGGGTAATAGGAAAGAACCTCCCAGAAGGACAGCCATTCCATGAGGAACAATGATCAAAGGAGTTCCTCTCCAAAGAAGCATCAACACCGACCAAGGAATTTCTTCCACCTCCAGGTTAGGAAGTCTGTGTAATGCTTACTCAACAGAATTTCAGAATCTGTGGGCCAGAGATCGCTGTATGTCTCTCATCCTTTTCTTTTCCAAATAGGAGTTTTCTTTGTGTTTCCTGTCCCTGCTCCACCATCACTGAAGGGGTAAAGAGAGCAGATAATTTTTCCACCTGGTTCGTATGCCAACGGTTCCCAAGTAGACACATTCAGCCCTCACAGAGTAGACTGTATATCACCTATAAATCTTCAAGTTGGAACTGGGTGCAGTGACCAGATGGGTTGTCTGTCCTGAGACTGGGCTGGGGCGATGTGTTCTGTGTGTAGAAGGAATATGAGTCAGAGCCTAAGTGGCCAACAGGTCAAACAGTGACAAAGACTGCTTTATGTTCGTGGAAACTCATTTCATTTCTCCTCCTGGGCACTTGCTAGACTACATTTTCCCAACTTGCCTTACATTTAGGTGTGACTGAGTATAACTGCATTTGGCCAAAAGGATATAAATGTAATGCTGTATGCAGGCTCTAGGCCCAATCCCATACAAATCTCCCAAAGTGATCCTCCCTCTCTTTTCCTATCTTCTGGCCAAATTCAGCAATTCAGAGAATTCCGAGGCCTTCAGGAATGGCAGAGCCACAAGATAAAACACATAACAAAAAGCCTGGGTCCCTTATGACCATGAATAGAGAAAAGGAAAATGGAGAGGAGGGGACCGCCAACAAAGAATTGAGAACATTTTTTAGAACCAAAAGATATAAACTCTCTCAAATCAAAAATTGTACCAGGCAAAGTTAGATTGAAAAGGAAGGCTATCAAGACTGTCACAAGACGGACAGAGGCCAAAACTAAATCTGAGCTCAACTTCACTGAAACAAAGGGAGGGAGAGTCTTTAAGAGCTAGGGGAGGGGAACCATAGACCACCTGTGCATGAAAATTGACCTTACCGAAAGGAACAGTAAACTTTCTTGTACTGTATCTTCATGACATGAAATAGTTTTACAACGTGGAACAAGGCAGCCCACCAAAGTTAGACTCCTACCTCCCAGAGAATGGCCATGATAATTACATTTTAAAAGGACAGTTCCCAGATCCTTGAGAAAGGCAATCCTGGATTGTAAAACTGCCCAGAGGCTTTTTAAAAGATTTACATCTCAGCCAGTCGCGGTGGATCACGCCTGTAATCCTAGCACTCTGGGAGGCCGAGGCGGGTGGAT
>NW_012149530.1:307620-310271 GCF_000956105.1 Propithecus coquereli | reverse complement strand
TGCAGAAGGCTTTACATAGAGTAGACACCCAAATATATCTCCCACTTGAATTAAATGAAGACTCAGAATTGAGATATTATTTGAATTTCCTCTAGGAAAGAGGAAATTGCTTTC
Organism: Propithecus coquereli; assembly: GCF_000956105.1. Lineage (NCBI taxonomy): Eukaryota > Metazoa > Chordata > Mammalia > Primates > Indriidae > Propithecus > Propithecus coquereli. The sequence continues at coordinate 310,157 of NW_012149530.1, read as the reverse complement.
ATTTCATGTATTCCCTTCATTCCCCATCTAGACCCACATTTACTAAAACTTCTTAAAACAAGAAGACAAAACAACATATTTTATCCTCTGATGTTAAAATATCATGAAGAAAGATCCATTTTTAGTTTAATACTTTCTGAGAACTGGGTCATGTGCGTCTTAACACCACATAATTTGGCATTTTCAATATAGCCGGAATGAAGATTGTAGTGCACCTAAAAAATGCATTCAAATAAATGTAAAAACTCAGGGTGCATAATTCAAATCCAAAATACATTAACAGCAGGTTTTATTGGCTTGTATCATCAGGAGAATTTCCTCTCCACTTAGTTTACTTGCATTGGCACAGCTTTAAGGAAATTAATCTGCAGATAATGCTTTATTTTAAATCAAGCTACAGAAGGAATCCTATATTTCTCATTTATTACCTTTATTGTCTTTCCCATGAAAGTTCCATTTCATAGGAAAAATATTTCCCAATAAACTAGAGTTAAAACTTTGGTGGAATGGGATCTAACCAAAGAGCTCATTAAACGCTGTAGCTTTCCTACAGACACATAAATGTTACAAGCCGGAAAGCTCCCCTAATTACTTGAAAAACACCAGCTTTAACTCTCTTCCATTGCTGGCCACAATCCTAGCCCTCAACAAGTTCTCCAGTCTGTGGGGATTCCCTCTAATTTCTCTTGCAGCTTCTAAAACTGTGGATCCTTCTTATTTGATTCAAATATTTATCAAATATAGTAGAATTAAGCTGTATTTTACTGTCGTGTAGTCATTACTTTTGTACTTTATGCTTGAGAAGTAACAGAAACCTCAAAATTCCTTATGTGTGACATTTTATCCTTATTTCCTTAAGTCTATATATTGGGTTCATTAACAAAAAATTTAAGTATGAAATGTCATATATATCCATATTGCCATCCTTGGTGTCCTTTTTACACAGGCTCAGGGAAAATATTTTGAATACATTATTATTAATGGCAGTTAACATTTATTAAGCACTCTTGTAAGTTCTTTATGTGAATTAGTTCATTCATTTCTCATAATAATCTCATTAGGCAGGGACTATCATTATCCCCATTTTATGGACAAGAAAATTGAGGCACATAAGGTTAGTTAACTTGCCCCAGATTAAATAGTTAATGAGTGACAGATATGGTATTTGAACCCAGGTCATCCAGCTCCAGAATCTATGCTTTCAACTACTACACTACACTGTCTCTATTGAAAGTCTAAGCAAGAAAGTATTATAAATCATTTAATATGCCAGCTTTAAGAAATGATACAATTAATATTTTTTTAAGTATCCTTTCAAGCATGTTTTTAGAAATATTTTTGAAAATGACTTCTTCACTCAACATGTCTGGCCTGTTGACCTCTCTTTCCACATGTTGCTTCATTTTCTAGGGCCTCAGAGTTGTCAGACTTCTTAGATGGTGGCCCAGGGATCCAAGAGTCAGTGATCCAAAAAAAGAAATTGGAAGCCACCACTCTCTTTAGGCCTAACCCTGGAAACTGGTAGAACACCACTTCTGCTACATTCTGTTGGTCAAAGCAGTCATAGAGCTCACTTAGATCCAAGGTGGGGGTTCATAGATGCCCACCTCTTGATAGAACAGGTGTCAAGAAATTCGTGGCCATCTTTAATCTGCCACACCTAAATTAATATATTTATGCATGTCTTTAAACATATAGCACACAAATATATGTATATATTGTAAATTTTAAATAAATAGAATGATGTGACAAATGCTATCTTTGTAGACTCCTTTTTTTACACAGTTTACTTTTATTTTACTTATCTCCCACTTTACCCTACACTTTCTCCTCTCAAGCACATGCCTCCTTTCTCCAGCCAGGTAACTAATGTTAATAAACGGGAGTATATCCTTTCCTGTAGTTATATATAATCATGTTTTACACACACATGATTACATATAATCACACTAACCCACACTAACACACACACACATACATCTTTAGTCATTTAGCAGTTCACAAAAATACTTTTCTTGATCAAACTTTGCTTAAGCTCCTCTAAGCTCTCAACTACACTTTGACCTTGGGCTTCAGGGTCCATCCTTGTCAGGCCTGCATGACTCAGTTTTAGCAAGAATCATGTGAAGTCAATTTAGCCAGAATCCCCCTTATCCTTGATGTTTCCTCTTAGTAATTTTTCATCCACTAATCCCCACCTGTTTCTTGCCTATAAGTCCCCACTTCTCCTGGCTGTGTTTGGAATTGAGCCTAGCTCTATATTGAGGTCTCTTTCCCCCCATTACAATATTTCCTGAATTAAATCTATTTTTATCACTTTAACTACTGTCCAGCTCTGGCTTTTCTTTAACTTAGTACACTGGAAATATTTCTAAGTCACATGGAAAGGAGCTAACATTCTTTTTACTGGATATCTATCTCTGCTATTAATATACCAAAATGCATTCAACCATTCCCTCTAAAGATGAAAAGTGACATCCAAGAAAATTATGAAAAGTACTAAGATAAAAAAAATATGGATTAAACAAATACAGTTA
>NW_012149530.1:302787-303387 GCF_000956105.1 Propithecus coquereli | reverse complement strand
CAACATTGCAGCATGTTCCTTCTGACAAGCACCACCTACTGACAGGGAGGTCAATTTGCACAGCACTTTACAACATTTACTGACTCAATCATACAGGGTGTGGTTGATTCTCACCCACAAGCACCACCTACTGTCTCAGAGATTAAACTGGGTGTGCCGATACAATTCACACTGTTAAGAAGACAACAGGGCTGGGGAAAAAAGGACTCCAAAGACCTCCAACCTCCCTCATCAAGAGAGACAAGGAATCTGCCTACTCACATAGCTCATGACTCCTACAGCCTACAAACAACTAGCAACTGAGAAAACCACCACATTAAGGATATCAATAACCAATGCATCCAGCCAGAGCCTAGACTGCCACCAAAGCACCCAGAAGCAAAGTCAAAGGTTCTTACCCAACATATGCTACAGACACACCCTTAAGAGTGTAGGAAAGCCCCAAAAGAAAATCCAAAAATAAGAAGGGACAGCTGCTCCAGATGAGAAGAAATCAATGAAAGAACTCCAGAAGAATGAAAAATTCCCAAAGGACACCCACAAAGGGGAACACCAGCTCTCTAGCAATGAATACCAATCAAAATGAAAATATTGAAATGA
>NW_012149530.1:300449-301982 GCF_000956105.1 Propithecus coquereli | reverse complement strand
GGTTTATTTCTCCCTCCCTCACATCTCAGGCAGTCAGCAGGCTCCTGAGCTGCTAGAGAGCCTTTCTACCCTCATGAGCCCAAAAGCTGCTCCCATCAATGAACTGGGAGCTTCTTGAGGACAAAGCACCAGGCTGCCAGCCTCCCATGCGGTCCCTTCCTATCACCAAAGACTCAAGCCAAGACAGCAGGGGCTACATTGCCCCTCCACCCATTGTGTGCCTTTTTCCTCCCTAGGGGGCTTCAGTCCCTCAGTTTTTGTCTCACTAATTCCCACACAAACATTTCCCAAATCTGGCCCAGGTGGCAGGAGCCACAGGAGACTGGTGGTCCCAGGGAATCTGCATGACTCCAGAACCTGGACATTCCAGGCAGGCTGCCTTCCAGAGAGAGGGACAGAGATGACCAGAGTGCCAGCTTTCCTCCATCCAGACTCTTTTCCTCTTCTTCCCCTCCCCTGCCCATGGTTGCCAACAGAGACAATTGAGCCAGGGGTCTCAGGAGCAGCTGTTTCCCCCTGTCAGTGCATGCACCACACTGAGGGTACCACAGAGAGTGGACCTCAAACCTTTCCTCTTAAAGACCTGCCACGGACTAAGGGCTACTCAGACTGTGAGCTCCCTGCTCACTGGCCCTCCCTGGTGCTGCTTGCCCAGCTGCTCCATCAGATCAGGGCATACCCCAAAGCAGACAGACATCAAACCTGCTTGAGCACCCCATAGGCAACTTGGGACCAGCAGGCTTCTCCCTGGCACAGTCCGGGATTGATCTTCGGGGACTTGGAGACAGGCCTGCAGGCCAGATCCTGTACCCCCAGGACTCAATCGTGTTGCTCAGGAGCATGGAGGGAAGATTTGTGAACTACTGTCAGGAGGCAAGGGAGCCTGCCTGGGCAGAACTGAAAAGAGAGTGCAGCGTGGGTCCCAGCTGCAGTGCACCCATGGAGCACCCCTCCCCCACAGGAAGGCCACGCTCTTAGCCCAGGTTGGGATCCTGGACAGGGAAGTTCCCAGCCCGCAGCACCATCATGGGGGAGCTCAGCTAGTTTGAGCTCCTGCCTGCTGGAGAAAGGCCATGGAGCATGGGAGAAGGGAGAAGAGAGAAACCCACTCCTGACAGCCAGACTGTGGAACTCAGATGGCCCCTTCCCCACAAGCAGACTTGCTTGGTTGGGTGAGGCCACTTCAGCCCCTCCCTGGTGGCTTTCCCCAGAAGCCTGGGAGAGGACCTTTGACCCCTGCTGAAATAGTTACCTTACCAGCTTTTGTGGAGCCTGAGGGCAGACTCACCCAACCCAGCCCTGCCCAGATTCAATCCCCCACCTGCCACTGTTGTGGTGGAGAGTAAGGACTCACCTGAAAGTTCCAGGGCCCCAACCACCACCTGGGGCATTTGATTGCTTCTCCTGAGGGGCTAGAGCTAGTCACAGGTCTCAAAAACAACATTGCAGCATGTTCCTTCTGACAAGCACCACCTACTGACAGGGAGGTCAATTTGCACAGCACTTTACAACATTTACTGACTCAATCATACA
>NW_012149530.1:295948-299004 GCF_000956105.1 Propithecus coquereli | reverse complement strand
GCAAGAGCATTTTGAGCTGAGAAATTCACAAATGGGCCACTTCTCTCACCTCAGCAGGAGTGCACTCTAGGCTGAGGTCTCCACAGAGAGTGGAGCCCGCACCTCTTCCCTTGGGGATTTATGGTGGAACGGGGGTGTACAATTTGGGAACTCTCTGTCCGCCAGCATTTTGTGGGGTCACATGCCAGTGGCTCAGACAAGCAAGCTGGACCTGGTGCTCCCCGGATAAGAGAGGGGTGCAGAAGGACACAAGGGAGAAGGCTGGGAGCTGGACTCAGGTGGCAAGGAAGCCCATGCAGACATATCTGATGGGAAAGTGTGGTGGGGTACTGAGGAACAGGAATCTGGGAGTGCGCCCATCCCCCCCACTGGAGAACGGCCATGTTGCGTAAGGATGTGGCCTAGCCCCTAGGCCATGACAAGCAAATGTCTCAGACCCAGGCACACCCACTGACTGGGTGCTACGGCCCCTCCCCCCACCCATTGTAACAGGGAGAGCAGTTTGAGCCGAGAAGTTTGCGAGTGGCCACTGCTCTCCAGCGGGTGCGCATGCTCCAGGCTGAGGTCCCCATAGACAGTGGGACCCACACCTCTTCTTTGAGGACTGGTAGTGAACAGGGGTGCACAATCTAGGAATTCACCACCCGTCAGTGTTTCACAGAGACACATGCTAGCGGGAGGGACACACAGACCAGGGGGAGGTTTGAGAGCTGGACTCAGAAGGAGAGGGAGCACATGTGGACTGAACTAATGGGAGTGTGCTGTGGGGGTCCAAGGAGTGGCGATTTTGGAAAGCCCCCACCCCACCCCACAGAAAAACTGTGCTACTGGATAAGGGCAGAAAGATCCCAGCCCGGGCCTTAGCACTCAAGTGTTTAGGCACTTCTCTCATGAACAACCCTCCGGATTTGGAGAGCTTATTCTGACCCTCCTGCCGTCAGTTCCCCCTGCTGGCCAGAAAACTAAATTCTGAACCTCACCCAGGCTTTGCATTCGTTGCTATTTCGAGCTGTCTGTACTGCCTTTGTTCCTCAATGGAGCTCATATAAGAAAGTAACACGAATTTTTGACATATCCACGGTTTCACAAAAATTGCTTTGAAAAAATTTTGAAAGATAAGCAGAAGCCAAAACGTGTGTTTGCAAGACAGAGGATATACCTTCACAATAAAAATAAAACAAGAAGTGTCAAAGTGAAATGTCAGAGATATCAACTGTCAAATTTAGTACTTAAGGAAATCGGACATTTCATACTTAATCTAAGGATTAAACAAGATAATTTATGTGAAATGCTTGAAATGGTAAGAATTTAAAATAGATACAGATGTAGATATAGAAAATAAATAACTATGAGGTAAAGATACACACATATATACAAATGAGCAAACACGTAGACAGATAAATGAACACACATAGAAGTGAGCCTACACGTACATAGCCTGATGCTTACCCTAAACCTCAAGAAAATCATTTAGGCCCTGGAATATGCTCAAATACCATAATACCAACCCAACCACACAGAATGACAACTTATTCTTTTTCCAATGAGTTTGAGAAAGTTGGGTAAAACCATGTAAGGAGAAAGCAGCAGCACCTTGACGACATTCGTTTTTACTGCAAAAGGCTCTGGAGCCACCTTGTGGCCACAAAGCACATCAGGCCCCACCAAATCAAGTTCCACGGAAGCTGTGATGTCTTAGCTTTTTCCACAGACCTCTTTTAATACTGATGAGTAGTTTCCTTGATTGATAACTGGAAGAAGAACCCTATCCCATCTCAGAAGAAAACAATGCATGAAGCTCACTGTGTTGTCCACAAACCTATATCAGTGTTTTTTTACTGAATTAATCTAACTAACCCTCTCCCTGTGAAGCTCACAGTGGGTTCTTAAGGATTCAGCTACCAAAACATGGGAGAGATAGGCATGTTACAAGACTGACTAGAAAGCGATCAGAAAAGAGTTACAACAGAGATGTGTACAAATGAAGTACACAGAAATTATGGCTTTTGAGGAAGCTAACCAGGATTTTTAAAATAGAACTGAGAAGAGCCCTACAGCAAGGGCTGGGTGGGGAAATTCAATTCAATGAATTTTTTGAGCTCCAGCTACTATGAGTCATGGTCTCTTCTAAGGGATAGAGATATGAAAATGGCTAACACCTTAAGAAGCACACCTAGGAAAAATCTTCAGAAAGTACTAAAGAATCAGAAGCAGTACACTGTTAGAAATTTCCCGGTTATCCCACATAAGCAATAGGTCTAGGGGAGGAACCCTAGTAAATTTATAAAGGTAATTCCTGAACATAAAAATGTTGCTAGCCATAGGGAAAACTTAATTTAACTTAATTTTGGAGAGAGAACAAAACCATCCTCTCCAGTGAAAAAGCTTTCACTCTTCTGCAGCCAAGTTCAAAACATCCACTACTCCATTATATCTTCCCTAACCAGATAAATCCCAAATCAGTGTACTATCCCTTCTATGAATTTTAGGCACCCCCGGTCCTTATCTTATTACCCAGAACTTTATTCTAAGTGACTGAATTCTTTTCCAGTGAACTCAATTATTCATACATCTTGCCTCTTCGTTTCACCCAAATACATGTGGAAGATGTGGAACAAGTCCTCAATTTTTGCACTTCCAAAGTACATACCCTCCATCCCCTTCAGCTGGTCTTGACTCCCATCAGTCATGAGCTCATTTATTGCTCTTCACCCCTCTCCGCAAATCTGTACACACCTCAACTCAAATTTCTCTTCTGTCTCCTAATCCCTAAGAAAGATGTGTTCTGCTTCTGTTCAGAGATGATCTTTCCACCATGTTCAGGATTTCCTCTCTTCACTTTTCTCCAGTACCTAACTTCATTGATTATCCTCTCTTTTTCATATACCTTCAATCTCTCTCTCTATGTAGTTCTCTTCCTCCCAGGCTATAGAGGGAATTTAATCTCTCTCACCCTTAAGAGACCATTCTCCAGCTGCTGCCCCAACTCTCTCCTTCCTTTCTTCTCCAACCTTTCTGGAAGGTATGGTCATGGTCTTCACTCTTTCCTTCTCCAG
>NW_012149530.1:282754-294587 GCF_000956105.1 Propithecus coquereli | reverse complement strand
GCTCTTGCTCAGGCTGGTCTCGAACTCCTGAGCTCAAACGATCTGCCTGTCTCGGCCTCCCAGAGTGCTAGGATTACAGGCGTGAGCCACCACGCCTGGCCTATATTTGTCTTCTTAATGCCCCTAGTATTGGCTTTCAGTTATGGCACCTGTCTAATTCTTTTTAATTAAAAAGAACAGATTTTACGACAGGAAGGAGACTCATGGTAGAACCAAGCAGTGTTCCCACTGAGTATTCCTCATGTCCAGGTATAACTGGAGGGCCAGCAGGAAGACCATGTGAGAAAACCTCTACACAAGGATGTTCGGTCAGGACACATAGTCAGCCTCAGTCAGGACACACAGTCAGGACACAGTCCAAACAGCCTCAAGTGTAAGACTGAGCTGCTGAGTAACAAGTTTACCCCTGAACCCTCAGATAGACTTCAGAATAAGGAAGGCATTCAGCCTAATGAAGGAAAAAAATCAAAGTGCCCAATCTTGGTATGAACACAGAGATCAGAGTTGGAAGTAAGAGTTGGAGACTTCCAGTTGTTCACCAAAATTTGCTGTCCCTTCATCCATACAGACCTTAAAAACTGGCCACCTGGCCCGAGACTACTTTCCCTGCCTTCCTTGCTATATAAATACATTATCATCAACATAAAATGAGAGGAAGTGATTGAACAACTTCTGCCTCAATTCTTAGAAAACAACTTGCCTTGGACTTGTACTCATTTCTTTCCTGCAAGCTAAATCATGGATGTTCTCAAGCCACAATTTTCAATCATGATGCCAAGCACAGTGTACTCGGAAACAGCAGAGCAACAGCATGCAAGGAGTTGGGTGTCCCTAAATGACTTCGTGGAGCAGAATGACTCTATCAACTTGGAAAACTCACTGCAGAACTATTACATGACAGTGAAACTACCTTCTTTAAGCCACTCCGTGGTATTTTGGTCCTCTTTGTTACAGGGGCTTAGCCCATACCCTAAACAATACCAAAGGAAAATTGAATGACTCATAGGATGGTTTCTGTTAACTGTTACCCTCTTGAATCCTCCTAGTTTGATACAGCCTGGGGAAATTTTTGATTGATTATATGCGGTAGAGGCAGTATAGTATAGTAGAAAGAGCACTGGAGTCACACAGACTTTGGTTGAAGTCACAGCTTGACCTCTAAGAACTGTACAACTTTGACCAAGTTACTTAAACTTTCTAAGCTTCAGTTCACCTATAAACTGAGGATAACTACATAGCAAGGATATTCAAAGAATTAAATGAGGTCATATATAAAGCCACATAACACAGTCCTGGGAAAGAGTAGTCATTTCATAAGAATGAGTATCCTTCCTTTTATCCTTTCTTCTGGAGACTCAAATCCTAGGACAAGATAGACATGGTGCTGACTTCTGAGGCAGAGTCCATTACTAAAAATTTTAGGTCTAACTCTACTGGTCAGGCTTCTTGGACTATGCATTGGACCAGCTGCTCCTAGCCAACATTCTCCAGCTCCCTATCCTCCACAACTCAAGGCATTGAAGGCTTAAAGTTCCTGTGACAATGCCATACCCGATCCCCATGTTCCTGGAACAAAAAGCAAGAACAAGGTACGAGCATGTTCCCCTATAAAACATGAAACAAATGGATGTGTGCTCACAGCTTTGGTCTGCCTCAACAGTCACAATTTCCATATTCATGTACTTTATACAGCTTTACTGAAACTCAGGACTAAAATCACATTCCACAAACATTTATAATGGTTGATTGTTCCCTCAATCTCCAATTTACAAGAGATACAATGATAAAAAAAAAATGGCAAGGTCCCTGCTTTAGAGCTCACAATTTAATGAGGGAAACTGAAACACATATAAAAATGTCCAATACAGATAGACTCTGAAAAGGGATGTAATACTGCATCAAACAAGGCAGGATATGGGCTAAGCTACTATAACAAAGAAAACCAAAATAGAGTGGTTTAAAGATAGTTTATTTCATATCATGTAGTGTTTGATAGGGACATGTGGGTAAAGGTGAAATTGCCTAGGATAATATTATGAGGTGGTAAAATCTGTCCTTGTGGTCCCAACGCTTCTCTTTTTTTCCTAAGAAATAACTCCCTCACAACCTCCCAGTATAAGTGCTCAATATCCTGATATTTCATTGCCAATGCCAGAACATACTTTCAGGAAAAGACTGAAATATTCATTCAAAGTAGGATGTAAATAACTGCAAAGGCTTAACATCGTACCATTGCCAGGAACTTTAGTCTTTTCATAGATCACAACAGAGTTAAAGTCAATAGAATACATTTTGTCACAGAATTTTGAGCATTATTGAGAACTATTTGGACAGGGATGGATCTACAAGCTTTGATATGAAGCATGTATTCTTAAAACCCACCTTGAACAGGTGTTTACTGTTGCCTGTGTTGGTGAATGAACAATAAAGGGCTTTGGAGTTGGGAGGAAATAATATGAAAGAATTTTTAAAACCTCCAGTCCCAAGGGCATAGACCTTCTATCTATCCCCAACCACTTTTACACACAGACATTGGGGACAAACTGACCACATACTTTGAATATTACAGTAGATCTCAAACTAGTGAAGAGAATTTCTCATATGAGAATAATAGAATCAGAAAATTTAGCCAGTGGAGCTTTACCACGTCTGTGCTAAAACAATCATTTTGGCAAAATATTTCTCCTTGAACATTAGGTATTTTTTGCCTCACTTTAGAATAAATGTCTAACCATTTTTTACATAATAAGAGGTAGACTTGGAAATAGTGTTGATCATTATTTGAATTACTGTCCCCCTTAGGAGTTAGTTTGATTTTCAGAGGAGAAAACTAAATATAGTTCTTGTCATTCACTTAAAATTTACTGTCTATTGCTCTTTGTGATTATCTTTAATAGTATGATCTTTTTTATTTTATATTTCACACCAAGTACTCCATTCACTTTTAAAATGGTAGTCCCATCAAGTTCTAAGATTAGTCTGCTTATTGATCACCTAAAAGTACTCATAGCTTCTAAATTATTATACTTTCCTGATGACATGTTATTATGAAGTCAATAGTTTAGTATCTGACCCCAAACAACATGGAAGAATTGTTTTGTTAATATGTTCTCTCCCTACAGTTTATTACAAAATATTCTGAATGATCCAAATTTACTTAAAAGTCAGAGCTGAATTCCCATTTTATAATCCTCCAGTTCTTATGAGTCACAGCAAAACTAGCAGTACAGCTAGTTCAACTTTGCAATAGCATAACATTGTTTTCCACAAACCATACTGGTTTTGAAAAGTGTGTGCTAAAGAGGCTGACTCAGAGCATTCCGAGATGTTTTGACATTGTATTTCTCAAAAAAAAAAAATCTCATACCCAAAGCAGAGGTCATTTATATGCAAATTGGCAGATTGTTCATCTATATTAACTTCTGACAATTCAATGAAGGTTTTTTAGTATTATGTTTTCCTTAATCTAATCTTGTGTTGCTTTCATATTTACAAACTAATTGGTAAATATACTCACATTTTCAATCATTTTACTTTGGAACATACTATCTTTATTCACCACACTAAAATATTGGGCAAAAAATCTTTCACAAGAAGTGCAGAAATAAAATTGCTAAAGTCGAATTATAAAACAAAAATATTTTAGTTTGATTTTAAATGTTTTAAGTACAGGAGGAAAAGCAGTTTTAAGTAGATCCCGCTATAATTAGCCAATTTATATTAATATAATAATAACTTCTTTGCTCTCTTCATATGGAAAAGAGATTATGGCAAAGAGAATGATCTTTGTTCTACCAAATCTTAAAGAATAGAAGCATATTGCTTTGTCTGACCATTTAAGACCATGATCATTTTTTAAATTCAAAAATACTTAGACACACTTAACAATTGTCTTAATTCTTTGTAGTCTGTGCTATAAGCACACACACACAGATTACACAGACTTTTTTTCTTAAACTTTTGAACGAGTATTTTCTAGTTTCACTAGAAGTAAAAAGTGTAAGATTGTATTTCCACCACAAGGTGTCAGTCCATGGTAATTTAAAAGGCTTTACCCCAGGAAAGTCAATGACTGCAAAAAATACATATATTAAAACATAAATAGTCTTCGGTGGTACCCTAGCAATGAATAAAGGACAATCACGGAAAAGGCGGTTGAGGGTTTATTTTCCTTCGCATTTTCTAATCAGACTAGTTCTGGGAATGTGTACACCAAAGCCCCAGATGTTGCAATTCAGATCTCAGACACTTTCTACCCTGAGGGTGGTTCCGACGTTCTTTTCTCTAAAACTTTTAAATATTGGCATTAACTTTGCTTTAGGTTTGGAATACTTCATTGAGCCAGGATATGAAGGTTCACTTAGTAGCTGAGGGCAAGGAAGGGAAGGAGTAAGCATGGGGTTTAAGGTCATTTTCAGCTGGGGTGCGGGGTTTGTGAGGCTTAGGATACAAAACTGGGATCATTCAGGGAGCAAGTCACTCTCAGAAATTCAGATTCGGATTCCTCATCTGTAAATCACAGCCACGTCACAGAGAGGCTGTTAGGTATTAAAAAAAGCTAATTAGAGCTAATTTGTTAGCTCTAAAGCAGTCCATCTCAAAGTGTGATGAGAATGCTTCTGTATCACCTGGGAACTTGTTAAATATGCAGAATCTCAGGCCCCATCGCAGACTTACCAAACTGTAAACACTGAGCAGTCGGGCCTGCGCCGGGTGACTGATACATGCTGGGGTTTCGAGAGCCACTGTCCACAGAAGTGCATAAATGTTCGTTACTGGGGGGTTAAAGGCGAGGCAAGGGAGGGCGCGGGAAGGCAGGATTATTGGAAAGGAAGCCCGGAGGCGCCAAGTTGCGCCGTGTGGAGATCCCAGGCGGGGCAACTGAGCCCTCAGAGGACCGTCCGGAGCCCCGCGGACGCAGGCCGCCGGCAGGTGGCGCGGGACGCGCAGTGGCGAGGAGGCGGGGTCTGCGGCGGTCGGGACGCTGGGCGCCGCGTGGGCTGACACCTCCAGGCAGCCGCTTCGGCCGCAGCTGACGGTCAAGCCACGCCGAGGAGCGGGTGAGTCCCTTGAATCGTTCCCGCTCGCCGCTTGCTCCCCGAGTCCGCGCGTCCCCTCAAGGCCGGCGCCGGCTCCCAGTCCCAGGGGGTGGGGGGGCGGCTCTCACGCCCACTCGGGACCCGGGCGGCGGCGCGCCGGGGCGAGCGCTGCTCGGTTCTCCCTCCTGCAGGCTCCCGGAGTGCTGCCTCCGAGCCCCGCTCGTGCGGAGCACACCGCTGGGCTGTGGCCGGGCCGGGGCTGGGAGCCAGGACGCACAGGAAGACTTTTCGCTAGGAGCATAGGAGATATGATGGATTATTAGATTTGTCCTCAGGTTGGGTTCTGATAGCAAGTTTTTTAAGTTTGCAAAAGTCCTCAAGAGTTTGCATCGCACTAACAGAATGTGGTGCATAGTACTTAAAGTCGTGCTACTTCACCTTCGGGTTTCCTAGTAACAGGAAGTTTTCATTTTTAATCCTTGGAACATTGGTCCTACTCTTTCAGGATTTGGATGGGGTTCAAGTTTCCTCCAAGGTAGTCAATTAAGGCTTTAAACATGTCAAATCCACTGGTAAAATCCGCTGGAAGGGGTTTGTAGACATAAAATTTATGCACACTGCCAAATTCCTTCCTTTTTCTTTTTGTAAAACACATTGCCCCCCACATCCTCACATCTAATAACGGGTCATTCGTTTAGCATGCATGTTAAGCACACCGGGAAGCGGTGCTTTGAAAAAAACCAGCACAGTGAGAAAAAAAACATCTCCCCTTCACGTAGTCAAATGTGGTAAAGCAAGTGTGCGCTTGAAAGTATAAAAAGTTGGAAATACAATGCAACCCGCAATGTATTCCAGTCATTGGGTTTCTTCTAAACTCTAAACATGAGTCAGTTGGGCTGTGTCAATATTTAGCAGGAACACCAGGCCAGCCATCCTGGTACAGCAAAAGGCAAGTTAGAGAACTTTGAGTCAAATTCTGAAATTCGTAACATATGAACAGTATGCTGTTTTCTGTTATATTTTTGGTGTGTTTTTTTTTTTTCATGAAAAGATTTTACTGTAGGACTTAATTGTATATTTGGTTAATGTCTCATGGAATCCAACGTATTTTATTTGACTGATAGTTTATTTTCCTGGCTTGTGGGCACAAAGTTGACTGTGGGCCACACAGTCAACAAGCTCCCTCGCTGTCATCGGCTTTTCCTTGGCTTTGAAACAAATGGCTGAGTATCTCTCCAGGGCCCCTCTGGCTTTCCACTCAGATTCTCTTCATAGTGGCCCTCAGTCAGCAAACACTGCCAACTTGCAAGATTTGCAAGATACCCCAGAACTAGGTCTAGAAGCAAGACCTCAGCCTTTTTCTCTGCTTCTTTTCCCATGCCACCATCTATCTCTGAAACTTTGTCTTCCTTTAGGATACATCACACTACCATGCAGGTACTTGTTGAAATGCCTGCCTGCTCTTCTAGACTTCAGCATTTTTGAGAGCAGAGGCTTTATCTCATTCAACTTTGTATTCCCAATTCCTGACATCATTGTTCACAATATAATTCATGAATTAATATTGAATAAGTGTAGATTTATATGTTAACATCTTTGCCATCCCTAAACTCACAGTTAAAATATCCTCTAAACATAGTAAATTATTTCTTGTATTTGATTACAGTAATTGATACTTCTATTCCCAGACACCCCCGCCAAACTGCTCTATTTATAATGTTGGTTAAATCACCAAATGACTTGGAATAATACTTCTTGAGGAAATAGACTGTTACTTCCTCCAGAGCAGGCACAAAGCCTCATTTCTCTTTTTCCTCTTTAACGTCTATTATAGAGATGGGTTTATAAATACTTGATGATTAGCATATGCTTTACTCAGAATTCTTTTAAATGCCAATGGTGAACACCCAGATCAAACTAACCGAAACAAAAAAGGGAATGTATTGACTATGTAACTGATAAATTCATGACCTGGTCTCAGGGACTCTAAATACTCAAAATATGTCACCAGGACTCTTCTGTGTCTTTCTCCACTTCTTGTTCTGTTTCTGTTGTTGGCTTTCCTCTCCTCTAATGAAAATATCTTCCTCCTTACAGCATGGGGAAAAAAGCATTGTAGGCGTATACCATCCCAACTTAACAAAATGTTAACGACATCTCCTCTCTCTCTTCCACTTCCATATATAAGTATCAGAGTAGGACTATATTTAGTTCAACTAGGGTTGTGTGCCATCCCTAAGCCAATCAGTGTGATCTGGGGCATAGGAAACTACAATTGGCCAAGCCTGAATCATATTCCCATTTCTGTGACCAGAAAATAGGTGTTTTTGCCAATACTGTAATTGGCAGCCTCCTGAAATCATATTGGATATAGGAGGGACATTTCTCCAAATGGAGGAAATGTTTTATATCAGAAAAAAATAAACAATGTGGGCAAACGAAACCAGCAAATATCCTCATCATGAACGTTCTGAAATTTCAAAATAGGTATCTTGAAAAATGTTCCAAGAGCACCTCAACAAAGAATATATTGACATTATGTAAAAGTGACTCCTTTTTATTCTTTGTGAAGGTCAAATCTTTAAAACTTGGAGAATGTTTTGAGTATAGTTGTGTCGCTTAACAACAGGGATATGTTGTAAGAAAATCGTTGTTAGGCAATTTCATTGCTGAGTGAATCTCACAGAGTGGACTTACATAAACCTACATGTTATAGCCTGCTACACGCTTAGGCTGTATGGTAGAGCCTATCGCTCCTAGACTACAAACCAGTACAGCATGTCACTATACTGATACTGTATCCTGTAGTCAATTATAACACAATGGGAAGTATTTGTGTACCTAAACAAATCTAAACATAGAAAAGGTACAGTAAAAATACAGTTTAAAAAATAAAAAATGGTACACCTGTACAGGGTACTTACCATGAATAGAGTTGCTCTGGGTGAGTCAATGAATGAGTAGTGAGTAAATGTGAAGGCCTAGGACATTACTGTACACTACTGTAGACTATATAAACACTGCACACTTAGGCTATACTAAATTTATTTTTAAATTTTTTTTCTTCAATAATAAATTAACCTTAGCTTACTATACCTTTTTTACTTTATGAACTTTTTAATTTTTTTAACTTTTTGACTCTTTTATAATGACGAACTGGGACTTCCAGGGGTCTGGCAGCACAGTCCAATGTGGCCTGCTACTAGTCCCATAGTTTTTTTTTTTTTATTTTTAATTTTTTTTCTTATTTCTTTTTTTTTTACTTTTTAAACTTTTTTGTTAAAAACTAAGACACAAACACAGTAGCCTACGTCTACACAGAGTCAGGATCATCAACATCACTGTCTTCCACCTCCACATTTGGTCCCCCTGAAAGGTGTTCAGGGGAAGTAATACACATGGAGCTGTATCTCCTATGGTAACAATGCCTTTTTCTGGAATAACCCCTGCAGGACCTGCCTGAGGCTGCTTTACAGTTAACTATTTTTTTTAATAAGTAGAAGGATTACACTTTTAAATAATGATAAAAAGTATAGTAGTAAATACTAGGCAATGGGAATTTTTAGCTCCATTATAATCTTATGGAACTACTGTTGTACATTCAGTCAGTCGTTGCCTAAAACATGGTTATATGACACATGGCAATATTTTAAACTATTCCTGGAAAAAACTTTCTACTTAATAAAATACTACAGGTGATCTAAAATTCAGAAACACTTGGAATGCCTTCTGTCAATCAAGTTGTGGTATAGCTAATCTGTTTTTCTCATTGAATTTCATGAAGTACAAATTGGAGATGTATTCCTCTGGAATTAAATTTAGAACTAATAAAAACAATGAATAATATCATGACATCGTATATTTCCCTCCCCTAAAAAATGTTACACCAAGCCTGGATGAGGATCTGTGAAGGTTAAGGAAAAGATTTCTTTATCCAGTAAGAAATTTGACAAAATTATTTTCTACGGGGTTGATCAGGAGAGTGGTCATGTCAATAATTGAACACAATTCAACGCCACCACTGAAAATATACTAGCAATTCACATCTTACCAACAAAGACCAGCCCATCACTCCAATGAGAAAATGGCACTCTGAAAATACAACCTTTTGGTCCATCATGCCACTATCAGGGTTCACCTTACCAACAGTATCTATTCTGCTCATTGCTTGAAACTCAGAATACATTTCCCCATAAAATCAATTAATTATTGTTTCAGATTCCAGTGTCAACCCCAAAAGTCTATTAAACATATAACTTCCAGAAGTATAGTCTTATATCAACTACCTCCAACCTCCATTGATGACATTGTTAATTTCAAAATAATGCATTCTTAATTCTTTTTACCTTTGAAAGGAGTTTGCTTTCCTTTAGATCTGCAGTCCCCAACCCCCGGGCCATAGCCCAGTACCAGTCCACCTGAGCTCCACACCACCACTCACCCACCCACAACACCCCACCTCCCTACCCCCAGTCTGTGGAAAAATTGTCTTCCATGAAACTGGTCCCTGGTGCCAAAAGGCTGGGGACTGCTGCTTTAGATGAGAACCTGGAGTTAAATCTTCCTAAAATAAAAGGCAACATCTGATCCTTTGTATTCCATGTAGACATCTAAGTCATTCATTGCACAAATAGGTGAATAAAAAAGAGTGGTTGCTATTGACAAAAGGGCATCAGTTTGAGACTCTTACAGATTATAATGTGAGCCTAAATGTGTAAATCGTTCACTATCCGAATTTTAATTGTGCTTTTCTGCCACTCTAGTCTTTAAGGAAGTAAATGTTTTATGTTTTCCCATCAAACATTAACAGCATAAACAGAATATACTTAAAGAAGATAATTATTTTTATTTTTATAGGTGGCTGAAGCTATACTATTTTATAGAATTAATGGAGAACAGAAAAGATATCACAAACCAAGAAGAACTTTGGAAAATGAAGCCTAGGAGAAATCTAGAAGATGATGATTATTTGGTAAAATAATAATGATAATAATTAATAATTAAAATCTATAGACATAATTCAAAATCATTCTTTATCTCCTAGTGTTGTAAAAGTGATTTTCACCCTAGTCCTCTGACATCTGCACTCGGATTCCTGTCACTGATACTGTGATGGGTGCAAAGGGAGTGTGTTATGTATGAAAGAAATAGCACCCTGACTGATTATCAGGGACTTAGCTGAATAACCTTGAATAAGTCACTGAAAATCCTAGGTCTTAGTTTATCTATCAAGTGACAGAGTTGGATCAAGTGATCTCCAAGGCCCTTCCAATTCTTTCTAACCATCTAGAGTTCTAAGTTAAAAAAAAAAAAAAGTTATCAGTGACCATGTAACAGTAGTTTTGTAAGCAAGCATTTTTATCATAAGACACTATGGCAGCTTACTTACCAAGTGATCATCAAATGAATTGATGATTCACTGTTTAACCAAATATATTTACTTTTGGATAAGAATCACTTGCCCCACTTTTGGTCAACCACAAGATTGATTAAATGTTTCATACTACATTCTCTGACTGAAAAAGTGGCAGAAAATTTTGGTTCCAAACTCTTACTTTTCTAAATGATCTCAACTGAAGTTTTAGCAGAAAATATTTATTTTATCTTAATTATTTGAATGTGAAAAGGTTATTAATTACTTTTAATTAAATTACAAACACATATGCAATAAAAATAACAAATGTGCATAAAATGAAATCATTTCATTTGTCAAGTTAACTATCTTACTCTTCTGAAGCATGTATTTATCTTTAAGATAAATGAATAACAGAAAGTAATAGAGAACCACAATGTAGCTAAGTGCACCTTTGGTCAGAGCGACATATTCTACATGATCTTCAACTAACCAGTATTCAAAAGCAAGGTTCTAAATGCCTTATTCACGGAGAAGCATGATGATTGAGGAATAAGTAATTAATTTAAGAGAAATCCCATTGTTTTGTTCACTTTTAAGATGTTTCTTTTCTTTCCTTTGTAGAATAAGGACGCAGGAGAGACCCCCATGCTGAAAAGACCTGTGCTTTCACATTTGCACCAAACAGCCTGTGTGGATGAATTTGATTGCCCCTCAGAACTTCAGCACAAACAGCAATTCTTTCCAAAATGGCGCCTGCCAATTAAAATAGCTGTCATTATATCATCCTTGACATTTCTTTACACTCTTCTGAGGGAAATAATTTACCCTTTAGTAACTTCCCATCAACAATATTTTTATAAAATTCCAATCCTGGTTATCAACAAAGTCTTGCCAGTGGTTTCCATCACCCTCTTGGCATTGGTTTATCTTCCAGGCGTGATAGCAGCAGTTGTACAACTTCATAATGGAACCAAGTATAAGAAATTTCCACATTGGTTGGATACATGGATGTTAACAAGAAAGCAATTTGGGCTTCTCAGTTTCTTTTTTGCTGTACTGCATGCACTGTATAGTCTATCTTATCCAATGAGGCGATCCTACAGATACAGGTTGCTAAACTGGGCATACCAACAGGTAGGATGACAATCTTGACACTATTACTAAACTAAAAGGTCTAAGTCACCTAACAAATTAATCCTGTCTTGTTGTAATGTCAATACCCCAAATTCCTGTTGAAACTCCGTGTTGAAAAAGTGATCTGTCTGGAGATAGATATCTATATATGGGTCTAAGATCAGTAGAAATTCTCATAAGAAAAGTGTATTATGTGATTTAATAAATGAAAATAATAATAGTGACTAATATTTACTGCTTATTATGTTCCAGAAACTATGCTGAGAATTTTTTGAGGATTATTTTATTTAATCCACATAATAAG